>NC_083282.1:50741832-51044863 GCF_963506605.1 Zootoca vivipara | reverse complement strand
GATGGGGTGAGCTCCCGTTGCTTGGTCCCAGCTCCTGCCAACCTAGCAGTTCGAAAGCACGTCAAAATGCAAGTAGATAAATAGGAACCGCTACAGCGGGAAGGTAAACGGCGTTTCCATGTGCTGCTCTGGTTTGCCAGAAGCGGCTTTGTCATGCTGGCCACATGACCTGGAAGCTATACGCCGGCTCCCTTGGCCAATAATGCGAGATGAGCGCGCAACTCCAGAGTCGGTCACGACTGGACCTAATGGTCAGGGGTCCCTTTACCTTTACCTAGAACACAGTAGCCCAGCTTTCCCTCTCCAGGAACAGCCATCTGAATCTGGAAATAGACACTTAGAATCATAGAATCATAGAGTTGGAAGAGACCACAAGGGCCATCCAGTCCAACCCCCTGCCAAGCAGGAAACACCATCAAAGCATTCCTGACAGAGACCTTAAAGACCTCCAAAGAAGAAGACTCCACCACACTCCTTGGCAGCAAATTCCACTGTCGAACAGCTCTTACTGTCAGGAAGTTCTTCCTAATGTTTAGGTGGAATCTTATTTCTTGTAGCTTGAATCCATTGCTCCGTGTCCGCTTGGGCCTCCAGCAGCAAGATGGAATCCAGGAACACTCACAGGCTACAGACCTGATTCTTCAGGGCGAGTGCAACCCCATCTAGAATAGCTTTTACACCAAATTCCTAGAGACATCAATCCACCATTCCTCCATCTTGCCAGGATTCAACTTCAGTTTGTTGATCCTCATTATCACCTCCAGACTCTGATCCCATACCTGCATGGTGTCACCTGCTTCTAATGACGTGGGCAAATTGAATCGTCATCAGCATACTGACAACACCTCGCCACAAAATTCCTGATGATGATCACTCCCAACAACTTTAAGCAGACATTAAAAATGGTTTTTCCACATGGTTGGGTGGTCATCTGTATGAGTAACCTGTGGCTGACAGTGTCGAGGAAGAGAGACATGTCCCTGCACTATAAAGTTTCATGGCTATGTGGTAAGGCAGGATATAAATTAAAGTAAATGGATTAAAGAAATCACTTCTGTTCCAGTCGCTGGAGCCTCCAAATCAGAGTGTCATGACTTTCTGATCCTCAGACATCATAGTTAAGTCACAGCTCCACCTCTGAAGCCTCCAGGGAAACGTACAGAGCATGTGGAAGGCACAGTCGTGAAGAAGCATCATAATGAGAGAGGTCAAAGGAGACAACTATCTTCTTTATATCTCTCAGTCGATTAAGAGATTGTTCCTAAAACACCAGGGGAGAATGAAAACATATATCACCTGAATCGGCCGGGGACAGGCAATAAAACAAAAATAAAAAGGGAATATAATTTATGAGGCACAGTAAAAAATATCCTGGGAACTGGGTTATGGAGAAAAATTCATTCAATCTGATTCAGTGCATCTTTTAAAAATGATGAAGTATATTACAGACCTTCCTTACAGTTGAAAAAATGAGAGAGGGAATCTGTTTTCCCCACCCACCCAAGGCTTTTTCAGTCACAGGCCACTTTGCCCACTGAAACCTTGCAATGAAGAGGCAAAGTTCATTGTTTCTAATGTCCTTTCCAAATGTTGGTGTGTTTTTTTAGAAGGTGAAAGCGCAGTTGTTACTATTAGACATTATGGGTGATGCAGGCAATATCCCCCCAGCCAACCATCAATTCCTGTGAAGTCCCATTTTCCCAGCACTAAAATTGGCAACACCCTCCGCAACTGCAGCTTCCCCCAAAATTGACTCTGGGGGATAGAGGCACCATCTTCTGAAGAACATTGAGGGGGTCCAACGCAACCTTCTCACATCATGCACATGATATCATGCAATGCCCTGATGTCGCTCCATGACTAGCTCTGTGTTTAGTCTCAACAATGGGGGGGTGACCCAAAGATTGAGGGGGCCCACAGAGCCTCAGCCCCAAGGATCTGGCACCTATGCTGGGGGGGGGGGGAATGGCAAGAATCCCCAGAACAGTGCATGTGGGGAGAAGAGGCAGATTGTTCCATCTGGCAAGCTGCAATGCTTGCGCAGAGGGAACAGTGTAATGTTGAATTCCACCCATCGTAACCTTTATTTGTAGAGTATCTCCTCCAGCTTCCTGACCATTTTAGTTACCCTTTTCTGCATATGTCTCCCAGTTGCCTGAATCCACCCTGAAGTGCTTCAAAAAAATAAAGAATCTAGCTTGACCAGAGACTGCAGAGGGGGAAAGTGTTGTGCCTACATAAGTATGCATGTGTATAGACCCAAAGGGGGTAACAGTAGCTCCATGATATAATCTTCAAGCCACTAAACATCACTGTCTGTGTGTACACGACATAGAACTCCATTGTCCATGCATCAATTTCCTAAGAATAACAGCAGAGATGAGGGAGAAGGAGGCATACATAGGTGTGTGGAGAAAATGAGACACATATCTCAGCCAAGGGAAGGCTAACTGGAGTATAAATATGATGGTGAAGAGGTCTGGGACATGGAGCCGCTCTGTGCTCCCTTGAAAGAGGTCTTTGGAGAAGCTCTGACCTTGTGCACATGAAAGAGAAATGGTTCTTTGCAGGAAGTTTCTCCCTCTTTAAGATCTGGACAGAGTGCCCACCTCTACTGCCAGCTCAGCTCCCTTTGCCTGCCCAGCAGGTAATTAAACCTTTTATTCCAAGTCTCGAGGCATCAAACGTGCCCATCAAAGGGTGAACCCCTGGCAAGCAGGTTAACTGGCTTTATAAAGACCACGAGAGGAATGGGATTGGGATGTTGCCAGAGCAGTTCTCACAAGAAAGTTTACTTTCAGCGGGTGAAATTCAATGTCACAGTCTTCCGGCTGTTCCATTTGAACAATCATTTCAACTAGTCATATGGAACAATCTAATCCCCCACCCCCCACATCTCCTTCTGCTGGTGCCACCACAACTCATTTTGCCATCTGCAAATGGAGTGGCAAATGATGGGAAGCATGGAGAGAAAGGCCATTGCGCCCCCCCCCAAAAGAGGCAGTAATCTGAACACATAAACACACAAGCCCAAGGCACAATCAAAGCCATTGATTTCAACCAGCTCCTGTAGCTGACATGCTGAGGTGGTATTCTGAGTGGGAATGGCCTTAGATTAATGTTTGAGCACATGCCTCACATGCCAAAATGCTCCCAGGTTCATTTTTGACATATCCAAGTAAAGATGGGAAAGACACCCTGTTTGAATCCCTCAAGATAGACTGTACTGAGCTAGATGGCCTTATGAGTGTAAGGCAGATTCCCATGTTCCATCAGATCTTGTGCACAATATAGGAGGTGGAGAAGGTCTCAACCAGCAAATGGATGCCTTTTAGGACTTGAGAGACTGAAGGGCACAGAACAGCTTACAGCAGGAGTGACTACTAAGCTGTGGACCTCCACCTCTAACTCTCACCAGACCCAACTGGAATGGCCAATGGCCAGAGATGAGAGATGTAGTCCAACAACATCTGGAGGGCCACACGTTAGCCACCCCTGTTGATGCCATAATATAATGTGTTGGCCTTTCTTGGTCTTTGTTGGTTTTGCTGCCACAGCCATTAAATAAGCCATAGCAGGATTTTTAAGCATTCAAGGAATATAAACCATACACCGAAAATAAGCCATAGTGATAGGCAGTTTAACCTTGTAGGTTAAACTGTACCATACTTAATAAAAAAAATAAGACATCCCCTGAAAATAAGCCATAGTGTGTTTTTTCAAGGAAGAAGAAATATAAGATGGTGTCTTATTTTTGGAGAAACATGGTGTCAGACGGCTCATTCTTGTAAATAACATCTATCAGCTTCTTTGTGAACGACAGCAGATTTGTTTTAAAGGTCTCAGAACCTTAAAGTTTTCCTAATTGAAAAAAAGTCCTATGGTGCCCTCATCCCTTGCCCTTTGCACATTGGATACAACAGAGCAGATGCAGGCATTACCTTACACCAGGAAATTAAAATCAGATAAGAGGTCAGGTCCCTACTCGCTGCCCTGTGGAGTTTGATCTTTCACCAAGAATTCATATTAGAGAGGAGATGATGAGATCTCGTGTTATTGCTTGTAACAAAGCACCGCAAAGGTCATGAGCTGTCTAATACAGAGAAGTTGATCTGTATGTGCCTCTGAGACACTCCTAGATTGACTTACTGCAATGCCTTGTTTGTCAAGGTATTTGGAAATTTAACAGTATTTGCCAACCTGTTTGGAATACAAAAGACTCAATGGATTTGACAAACTCTTAAGGAATTCATCACCTGTTCTTTTGCTGTTTTCATTAACAATCAATCCCCTTTGCATGTAAATCCCACTTGGGTGGTTTGCACATAAACAGTAAGACTTTGAACAGAAGCCTTCACAATGCTATAAGCCAAAGTGTCCTGTTTAAGCACAGTAGGAATAAGTTTTTGTTGTACTGCAACCACCACCACCACCCCAAAAAAAAAACTGGTCTCAGAAGAAATTTTCCACTTTCACCCTGATCATTCACCATGGTTCTGACCATGATCATTATGGAATTTCAAAACATTCATGGGAAATTTCTGAGTTTTTGTGATAGTTTTGTGATAGCTTTGTGTGAGTGTCTGGAGGCGGTTGGAGGATTGATGGCGGCTAACAGATTGAGGCTGAATCCTGACAAGACAGAAGTACTGTTTTGGGGGACAGGAGGTGGGCAGTTGTGGAGGACTCCCTGGTCCTAAATGGGGCCAGGTGCGCAGCCTGGGAGTCATTTTGGACATGGAAGTGCAGGTTAATTCTGTGTCCAGGGCAGCTGTTTACCAGCTCCATCTGGTACCCTATCTGCCCATGGACAGTCTCGCCAGAGTGGTGCATGCTCTGGTTATCTCTCGCTTGGACTACTGCAATGCTCTCTATGTGGGGCTACCTTTGAAGGTGACCTTTGTAGTGGTTAAGAGCCGTAGACTCATAATATGGGGAACCGGGTTCGTGTCTCCGCTCCTCCACATGCAGCTGCTGGGTGACCTTGGGCTAGTCACACTTCTCTGATGTCTCTCAGCCTCACCCAATTCACAGGGTGTCTGTTGTGGGGGAGGAAGGGAAAGGAGATTGTTAGCCGCTTTGAGACTCCTTCAGGTAGTGATAAAGTGGGATATCAAATCCAAACTCCTCCTCCTCCTCCTCCTCCTCCTCCTCCTCTTCTTCTTCTTCTTCTTCTTCTTCTTCTTCTTCTTCTTCTTCTTCTTCTTCTTCTTCTCCAGAATGTGGGAGCAGCCGCCAAGACCACATAACACCTGTCTTGAAAGACCTACATTGTCTCCCAGTACATTCCGAGCGGAGACAGCGTCCAGGAGAGCCAGACTCTCTCGGGAGCTTTCCATCCAGTGCCCCCCAGCCCCTCCTTCATTCTGAATTTGGGGTTGGGTTGTTGGGCATCCGTGGATGAGACTGTGTCTTCCCGTACCCCCCCCCCAGGAAGATTTTGGGAGGCTGATTACTCCCATGTCAGCCTCTAATTACCCCCTGAGAGCTGGAGCGATGGAATTTTCAGCCATCTTCCGTGGCACCTCAAGCGGAAGTTGAGCATCATGTTCTCATAGTGGCCAACCAGATGTCCAAGGGAAGCTGGCAAGCAGGATCTGAGCATAACAGCATTTGCCCCTCCCACAACTGGTATTCAGAAGCATGCTGCCTCTGACAGCGGAGGTAGAACATAGCCATTAGAGTTAGCAGCCATTAATAGTCTCCTCCTTCATGAATTTGTGTAATGCACTTTTAAAGCCGTAGGTATGTCACCTCACGCAATATAGTACAGAAATTCTACTTCTTGCCATTTCCACAAAGGAGCACCTAGGACACAAATGTAAGACAATGTTACTGACATATTCAAGATGCAACTGCCTCAAATGTTATCTCAGTCTTTCCATTTAACTGTCTAGTAACATGCCCTTAATTATCTGTCAAGTCCGGCTCCACTTTGGGCAGGCAGCACCTGTCAAATCCATCTCTGCAATATGAATCGTGCCAACATGTCAGGGTGTCTGATTGCACCTCTTGACAGTAGCTGAAGGCACAAAGATCAAACCTTCAGTTCAAGCAACAGGGAAATATCACAGTTGCAGGTTTCACAGGGGCTAAATGAACTCAGCCTTTGGCAAGCCTTCTGCTCTCTATGCACTGGATTGCACCAGACATTACAGAGTGATCTGGGTTAGCAAACATCTCTCTTCTGCGTGCCAACAATTTATTCAGGCAATGGATGTAATGGGGAATAACCAGAAAATATGAGGGACAATGGTCTAGATTTGGTTTTTTTTAAAGTTATTTTTAATGTTCCTAAAATTATAAGCTTGAATAATTCCTGAAGATCAGGGACTGGCCTAAGCCATTTTGCTGCCTGAGGTGAAGGACAAGATGGTGCCTCCCTATGTTGCATGGACTGGACTGGAAGATGAATCTTACTTCAACACCGGCAATGAGGGCAGCAGATTCACATCGGTGATGTAGTGCAGACCTTGTTGTACACGTAGCTTTGTCCTCCAGCATCTGCTAGTCCTGAAATGTTTGTAGCAACTGCTCTTTCCTGTTGCTATTTGTTTGGACTGGTTATTCTGAACAAATGATTTCTTAACAAGTTTTTGTCGTTCTTGAGGAGTGATAAAAAGCTGGGTCTTCCCCACTACATGAATACACATTACACAGTAATAAACAGAATAAAGAAGCAAATCCTTTGTGGCAGTTGTTAGTGTGAGTATGGAACCAGGGGACCATTCTCAAGTTCTCTTAACAACCTTCGCTACTGTGTCACAGTCAGGAGTGTGGAAAGACTATTTCCCCACCATTTTAATCCTTCCTTATTGGTGAAGCGTGGCTTCCAATCCACTTTAGTGGCTTTTAACAGGCGGTTGTAATTATTCCCAACTTACACAAACTGCAAAAGCGTGATTTTGTGTAAATGATGCATGGATTGGAATGGGTTTCCAATTGAACCATGCTTGAGGAAATGGGGGGGGGAGCGATGTGTTGGTATGCAATGAGTAGGCTTTTCAACCCTGTTCTGTTACACATCCCTTAATTTCTTTATATTTACTATTAGGAAGTCAACATTGTAAAATTTTTCACAATAACAAGGCTGCACCCAGCAGTTCGGTGGCGCTCTTAAGGGATTCTGCCCTTAGGAATCCTGATCAACAGAAAACCTCTGTCAATTTGGAATGCAGTGTGATCAATGGGCTGATGAAACCCACCTCTATTTCCCCCTGCCTCACTCCCATCAATTCCATGATTTAGTTCTTGTAAGAAAGACTGAGCTGAAATCTCCTCTAGCCATTTTTCTGTCCCATTGGCAGATGATTTGAGGCAAGGTGTACATGTGGCTGAATTTACCCATCGTGGTAGCAGAATCCTTCTTAAAGTTGTCAACCACCATTTTCCCTTACAGGTCCCCACATAATACACCCATGTCAATGCATAACATCATTCTGGGGAGATGTCTGGATAAAAAGGGGGCATTTTCCAACATCTTCCACTAAGGGAAGCAACACTATTGTGAAACTGGTGTTGGTGAACAAAAGTGAGCTGGGTTCAGGATCCATCTTCCCCAAGCCCACCACCATCAAATTTTGAGCAGAAAATTAACTATAAAATGTTTAGCTCAGTAATCCCTGAATTAATGCCTGGCCTGAACACTGTGGTAGGCTGTGTTAGAGCTAACAAGTTGAAACTTACTAGAAAGAAGATAGGGATTATCATGTGAGTCCGCCTAGGGTCTTGGGGTGTATAGGGCATTAGGGGAGAGATAGTACCTCTAGTGGGGGGCACATCATGTTCCCTCTGGGATAGTTTGTCTACCTTTGGTCCCCACATTGCACTCTGCTCTCACCTTTGGCTCCTAGAAGCTGTCTGCATGAAACAGCAGCCACATCCCAGGAACGGCTTCTACTGCCCAGGTGAGAGTCACCAATAGATTTCAAACCCTCAGTGAGTTAGGGTCTTACCCTGCATGCAAAGACAGGTTTTTGTCAGATTGTGCAGACAAGACCAATAGTGAATCCACAGGGGCAGACGATCCCAATGTAGATCTCTCCCCCCCCCCAATTCCTTATTTAGCTTTTCACTCATCCCTTCTTCTCCAGTGAGGAGGGAGGTGCCACTTTGTGGTTTTCTCAGGTCGCAAAATTTATTGGGCCAGCCCTGGAGAGGATATTACTTCTGTAATAGTGCAAGTTCTTCTGCATGTGTTCCTTGTTATCTTGCAGACCCAATTCAAAGTAGTGCTTTGAATTTGAATCTTTAAAAGCCTTTCAGTGCAGATAGGTAGCCTATGACCCTTCAGATTCCAGCTTTTATCAATCCCAGCCACCATGGCCAATAGGCAGGGATGATAGGAACTGGAGTCCAACAACATCTGGAGGGCCACAGGTTCTCCATTTCTGCCTTACATGCTCGGAGTCCATACCTTCAGGACTACATCCTCCAGAGTCAGGATTTTAAGGACACAGTATTGCACCTCCTCCATTGTGATCCCCACATTTTGAGAAGCATTGCCTCCTTATTGACTTATTTAGTAGCCAATGAAAATAAAATTTTGGAAAGCATTTTATATTGGTTAAGAGCATATGGTGCTTATTCTTCTTTTATCTCTCTCTCTCTCTCTCATTCTTGTACTTTTAAATTGTTTAACAGATATTTTAATGGATATTTTTGTGCCTTTTAAAATGTACCTTGTATTTTTATGGTTGCGTCTTACAGTTATGGTTCAAATTATTGTATTGTGTTTCATTGTTATCTCATGCATGTTGCACACTACTTTAAGTGCCACTTCTTTGCGGTGAATTGCAACTAAATTTGACAAAATAACTACATATATGTGTGTCTGTGTGTCCTCCCTACTTCCAGCTCATCCTTCCTTGGGAATTCCAAAAATCCCCAGCAGCAATTTCTCAGAAGTGTTTGTAGTGCTTTCCAGATGTTAGGGGATACAACACTGGCTGCAGCTGATAGGAGTTGGAATTTAACAACATCTGGAGGATACTAAGTAATAGAATGCTGGTTTGGGGGGTATAACAAATTATATATTCATTCCCTGAAAGTGCATTTGTTGACAAACCTTTTCAAACAGACAAAATTAAGACCATTCCAGTGTCTTCATTACTGTATTTAATTAAGCAGATGTTTTCCTTAGTTTTGACATCTGGAGATTCCCATGTGATTTACATTTCTACTATGTAATTGTATACAGATGGTAAAAAAAACACACCTGAATGTACCCTCCCACCTCTCAGGCAATTGATGATATTTCCTCTATATAAACTAAACTCTTAATAACTGCTCATTCTACCCTCCGCCTTTACTGTTAACTTCCAATTTTTCCTTGCATGCTTCCAAATGAGTTTTGTAATGAATTCATAAATGTAAATAAGAATCCTTACAATGAAAGATTAGGCAATTGGGAAATGATTTAATTTTTCATCATTCTGGATTATAGAGTGCAGATATTCATATCAATTGAATGTGCACTTTTAAAGCAAATTTTGCAAGTTGGGTGTTTTTCTTAATCTGCTCCTTCTAGTCTTCTGAATACGTGATGAGAGTTTCAGTCATAAATGTAAAGTGCATGTGTTCTGTTTTGTATGTACCAAATGATTCATCTTTGATTAGCCATTCTATCACTAATTCAAGAGTTAATTAATGCAGGATATATTAAATCATGTCATATCAAGTTTTGCACAGTAACCCATAACTCAGAAATTATGATTCACTTTTTCAGCTAATAGCCTCATAATGAAGTTTTATACCAACTAATGAACAGGCCTTATACTGTGAGAGCCGTAGTGCTATTTAAAGAAAATGCTGCTTATAAGGCTGTAACCCTTGTAATAGTTTGTAACCAGCTAGATTACTGGCCAGGGTTTCATTTAGAACTCATATTAACCCCTGCTTTAAATCAAGTGCACTGGCTGCCAGTTTGTTTCCAGGCTCAATTGAAGGTGCTCACATTAGTGTTTAAAGCTCTAAATGACTTATGTCCCAAATATCTAAAGGATCATCTCCTTCCCTACAGACCACTTCAGGTGTTAAGATTGGCAGTGGGGACCCTCTAGGTAGTTCTGCCACCCTCAGAATTGTGTACAAATTGACACAATTTGGTTCAGGGTTCAGACAAATCAGTTGCGCGGTCCTGTTGTGGACCTCCTTCTCTGTCCATGAAGAGTGAAGTCAAAGACCAGAAAAGAAGGTCCACCAGTGGAGACCTCCTTATTGTGATGGCAGAAACCCCTCTGCTGTTGATAGTCCCGTGATGAAGGGGGTGAAAAGGGGTGTGTGTGTTGGGAGAAGATTGGGGGAAGCTTTGTATCCACACGATTCAAAGCTCTCCTGTGCTTCTGCCATATCTCTGAATAGAAAGAACAACTATACCAGCCCTGGAGCTAGCACATACCCGTCAACTGCCCTGTTTGAAGCAGGACATCCCAGAATCACAGAAGCCAATCCTGGCTTCCATCTGATTCCCAGAGGTCCTGCTTTTTTGGTCTGGTGCTCTAGTGCAAATCCTTGTTCAGAGCATTGGACCAAAAGGCTCTCACTCTGGCACTTGTGAGGGGGGTCGCACCAGAGTGCTGTATGTTCAAGCCACAGGCACAGCTACGTAGCTGCTCCGGCACCCAGAGGGCGGGGCTAGCTGCCTGCAGGGCAGGGCTAGTCACCTAGTGGAGTGGAGTGGAGGCGGGGCTAGCCACCCGCGGCAAGCATCTCGGGGGTGACATGGCAGTGTCCCCTCAGGGATGACACCCGCGGCGGGCCGCACCCACCACACACACCTTCCTCCACCAGTGGCTCCGGCAACACCCTGCTCACGAGTAGGGTCATGCCAGGGTGCCAAAGGTCCAGCACTCTGGCCTAACCCTCTGATGAGCCCAGTGTACCAGTGCCACAATCTTGCGCTCTCTCTCTCTCTCTCACCCCAACGTATATTTGCCCCACCCACCCCCAGCTTTTTTAGCTAAATATCAAACTGAACTCTGCCCCACCCCCGCCGCCTCTATTTCCAGCTGGCTTGCATCTTGGGCAACACCAAGGAAGATCCGTGTTTGCTTGAAGAACAACTCATAACTTGAGTGGTGTAGGCTACCTCATTAACATAAGTAAACATTCTGAAATTCTATCCAAAGACCTATGAGTCGTAAAACCTAGCCTACCCCACCTCACCTTTGCAATGGAAAAATACAAGCCCTCATCATGTGCTCATGCATTTTGCACAGTAATTTAAAATACAATACAATTACCATTATACACCATTTGATGTAACATTAAATAACTTCAGCAATCTAGACATAAATAGCTTTGGAAGCAAGGAAACAGGAAGAACACATTTTTAACTTTTCAACTTGCCTTCTAATGGGTAACATTGCAACAGGGGAAACCATTTAAATCAAAAATGCATACCACTCATCGATTATTATTATTATTATTATTATTATTATTATTATTATTATTATTTTAGTTCATCGTAACTTCACTTGCTGATAACTCTTCTTGTTTTTGTGTAGGCCACTTAATTCCAGACTTCCTTGAAACAAAAAATGGTGATACTTATGGGAAACATCATGCAAACCTCAGCTTTCATATTTATCATAAAGGTTTTACCCGTCACAACTTAAAAAGGCAACTTGAAAGTACTGTAGGTGTGTGGGTTGATCAGAGCAAACAAACTTGACAAGCATTTAATCATACCCCATCAGTGCTAATTCCTCACAATTTTTAGCTTTGTAAAGAAATCAGTGGGACAATGATCGTCCTAGAACTTATCTGTCCTTCCAACAACAGAATCTATTCTTTCAGGGCAAACAGTTGCCCTTATTCCCCATAGAAACCAGTTAAACACAGAGGAACTCCATGTACTCCCAAAATGAGCCATTAAACAGATCCTGCTAACAGGTGTTCTTTTAGAAAGGCCTCCTAAGCTTTTAGAAACAAGGGGGGGGAGGGAGTGATTGCCTTTAATCACACACAAAAAAGCATATTCATTTTCACAGCAGGATGGCAGGCTGCCTGGTCCAAAATGCTACTAGGGACCCATGTGTTTCTACAGTCATGGTTACAGCATGGCCAAGTGAAAAGCAAAATCCGTCCTTTCCCCTGCCTGCAATTTCTTAATCTAGTTTGGAATCTTTTATTACCCCCGACTCCATCCCATTTCCATTTGTTTCTCTTTCCATCACCCTTTCTGCTTGCCAATTAAATTATGTACCCAAACCCATTGATTTTACTGGCAGAAGAACGACCTTCTATAAGTCCCTTGTTGTTTCTAAATAATGTATTGTGTGATATGACAACATTAATTGTAGCTTGGACTCCTTGGCCCATGTTCACAGAGCTAAGGGAAGCTGGTTCTTTATCTATTTCTGCTGTTCTACTGTCAAGGATCTGGCTTGTTTTAATATTTGGGTGACCGTAGGAAACCAAGATCATGGCCACTGGTCCTGTCACCTCCTGGCAAATAGAAGGGGAAGAAATGGAGGCAGTGAGAGATTTTACTTTCTTGGGCTCCTTGATCACTGCAGATGGTGACAGCAGTCATGAAATTAAAAGACGCCTTCTTGGGAGAGAAGCAATGACAAACCTAGACAGCATCTTAAAAAGCAGAGACATCACCTTGCCGACAAAGGTCCATATAGTTAAAGCTATGGTTTTCCCAGTAGTGATGTATGGAAGTGAGAGCTGGACCATAAAGAAGGCTGATCGCCAAAGAATTGATGCTTTTGAATTATGGTGCTGGAAGAGGCTCTTGAGAGTCCCATGGACTGCAAGAAGATCAAACCTATCCATTCTGAAGGAAATCAGCCCTGAGTGCTCACTGGAAGGACAGATTGTGAAACTGAGGCTCCAATACTTTGGCCACCTCATGAGAAGAGAAGACTCCCTGGAAAAGACCCTGATGTTGGGAAAGATTGAGGGCACTAGGAGAAGGGGACGACAGAGGATGAGATGGTTGGACAGTGTTCTCGAAGCTACGAACATGGGTTTGACCAAACTGCGGGAGGCAGTGGAAGACAGGAGTGCCTGGCGTGCTATGGTCCATGGGGTCACGAAGAGTCGGACACGACTAAATGACTAAACAACAACAACAACAACAGGAAGGCAAGTGGGTAGAATGAAAACCCATTTTTCTCCTTCATGTCTTAGTTCTGGAGTTTCTTTTAATTAAAACATAATTATTTGAAACACCAAGCAGAGGGGGTTCTGGGGTTGGCCCCACCCACCATCATGCCACACTCCCCTGACATCCATGCATTCAGTGAGCATCGGAAGGAGTGGTACCCACAAACAGATATATGTTGGTAGAGCTCCATCCACAAGGGAAGGAATACTTCCCAATCAGGGTCCCTCTTCACATTAAGGCACTCTACCTACATGTGTCTGTATAAAGCACCTTCTAACATCCATTGAACATGCAGAAGTTAGCCCTGGTGATAGGTGGGACTAGCTTGTGCAGTGGTGGGAGATGAACCATGCAGCTCTGCCCATGTGTTATTTCAATGCATGGGGCATTTTCATGGACTCCCTCAACAGAGATGCACATTTATCTGCACAGTCCATGAGTTTGATGCAGTCAATGAGATCTTTACACATGTGTTTGAACTTCATGGCAGAAATTCTGTTGGTTAGAGCTCTAAACCAGCTGGAATTCATCCAGCTACAGCTTCTACAGCAGTTAGAATCATTTCCAGAATGGGCCCTGGATCTTCTGCTTCCCGTCAGGTTCTGAACAGATCCTGGAAATACATGGAATTACAGAAAGGGGGAATGTAAATAAATGGACTTGACCTGACATGTGACTTGACGTGAGAGACACAGTTGTTGCTGGCTGGACTGCACTCACTTCCCACATCAACAATATCACAATTGATGTGCTTGAGGACT
Organism: Zootoca vivipara; assembly: GCF_963506605.1. NCBI lineage: Eukaryota > Metazoa > Chordata > Lepidosauria > Squamata > Lacertidae > Zootoca > Zootoca vivipara. The sequence goes on along the minus strand of NC_083282.1, from coordinate 51,030,982 downwards.
TGATGATGAGAAAAGGTCTAGTATGGCCCAATGAAGCTTGCTCAGACTACACTAAAATTCTTTTCATTAGTTTTAAGCTATGATGACCCCAAAGCCTATAAGCTATCTAGGTTCAACCAGAGGCTGCAAATTCTCTCATTATGGAGTCAGACCAGGTTTAAATCTCTGACCCTGAAGATCAGGAGATGATTGCACCTGAGGCTGACAGACAGGAGCCCCCAGAAGAACCTCCCATACCAACATGGCCTGGGGGACACCTCCCCCTGTGCCCAAGTAACCCAGTGCCTCCCCTCATACCTCACTGGTCCAGAGGAGTGCACCAGGAGGTAGGTGATGGAACAGAGGAGATAGTCTGGGGCAGATGCTTAACAAGTCACAGTCCCGTCTCAACCTTGTTGGAGCAAAATAAAAAAATTCCTTCCAGTAGCACCTTAGAGACCAACTAAGTTTGTCATTGGTATGAGCTTTTCTGTGCATGCATGGTATCTGAAGAAGTGTGCATGCACACGAAAGCTCATACCAATGACAAACTTAGTTGGTCTCTAAGGTGCTACTGGAAGGAATTTTTTTTATTTTGTTTCGACTATGGCAGACCAACACGGCTACCTACCTTTAACTAGAACTGTTGGAGCAAGTTGCTCACTTGGAGCTATCCATGGTCCTGCAACCTCTGACCTGCGAGGCATTCGTCTAGCAAGGCACCACTGTATTTGCATCCACACACCTCTAGTTATTTCATGTTGCTGAAGTCCACTCCTATGAATGGATTTCCATTCATTGTCCACATTTTAATACAGTTCTAGGCTTCCACCCTTCACTGCTTTTTCAATTGTTTGCTCCGTCATGAGCTCCTGGAGGCTTCGCCAATTTGGAGTCTTAAAGCTTTGTAATATATACATAGTAGCTCTTGCATGTGCCTGTTTTGCTTGGGGTCACCCCTGCACCATGGGAGCTATAATCTTAAAACTGTGGAAACTGTCATTCAAGCAAATTGGATAATAAATGTTCACGTTTTAAATGGGTCTTTGCACATAAAGATTACCATGGGATTCAGCAAGATTGCAGGAGGTGGTTCTGTGTGAAAAGGATGAACCACTCAAGAAGATGTAGTATGCTCCTTGCTCTGGTGCTGGAAACATTAGAGCAGACATCCCCAAACTGCGGCCCTCCAGATGTTTTGGCCTACAACTCCCATGATCCCTAGCTAACAGGACCAGTGGTCGGGGAAGATGGGAATTGTAGTCCAAAACATCTGGAGGGCCGATGTCTGGGGGTGCCTGCATTAGAGCATAGCCTGGGAGCACACGGGATACGGTGGAAGCAGAGCTGATTTTGGCCAGTATTCCTGAAATGGCAAACTTGCTGTTTCACCTTACCAAAACTGAAGATTTTGCCTCAATTCTGCTTCTGAATAGCTGAGGTGAACGGATAAGAAATACTCCCATCACCAGGGTGGGGGTGAGGATTGCATTCAGTATACCTTTGTGGCATTAACAACTCGGAAGCAGGATATGTAAGGACCGCCTCAACCAATATATCTCTGCCTAGCAACTGCACTCCTCCGATGAGGCACTGCTGAAAGAACTATATGCCTCAGGGGAGCACTTAACCTATACTGGAAACTGGGCTTTTAGTGTTGCAGCTTCAGCTCTCTGGAATCATTTGTCAGCCAAAATTAGACAAGCACCTAGTGTCATGATATTTGGGTGCCTACTGCAGACATTTTTGTTTAGGGCAGCTTTCCCAAGGTTTGACCCTGTCATTCATGAAAATCAGTTTTACTGTTTGTAGGGATGGTTGTATTGCTTTCAGAGTTGCTTGAATGTTTTTTAAAATTGTTTTTAGTGTTTGTGTTTTACCCACATGTACTCTTACAAGCTTGCCTGTGTATTAAGATCAGCCTCTGAGGAAAATAAAACCAGTTAGATGGGTAGTCCCAGAACTTTGGAACCATTTACTCTTCAAACATAGAACAATAATAATTAATTAAATGCAAACTGGAGTTGTTGGGGTTTTTTTGGTTTTTTTAAAAGTTCATCTAGTTTCCCAACAATTAGCAGTGATCTAGCTGTGATGGCTGGACCACCGCTAGTTGTTAAGAGTCTATGAAGATTTTTGTCCCAGTTTTTATTTAATTATTGCACTGTTCTTGAAGAATTGTGGCTGCCACTGGTTTAATTAATGGTTTTAATTGATGTTTTTTATCGTAACAGTTATTATTTTTATATGTTTCTGAAGCTTGTATAAATTGCTTTCTGGGGGCAATGGGCCCTGAAAGGTGAGTTATAAATCCTTGAATAATAAATAACTAAATAAACCATTTGTCTCCCTTTCCCCCTCCCAGCTATTCTGGATGCTTGTGCTGGTCTTATTTAGGCAATGGGAGAGAAATGTGGCTCCATTCACATTTGAATATGAAACAACCTAATTCACACTTCCCAGAAAAATATGTGAACCAAGACATGGCTATTCTTCAAAATGCTCCAGATTTGGCTGTGCAGTTCTCTAACTCGAAAATGAGTAGAACAATGTACTTTTATTTGTCCTGTGATTTCAAGTCACATATCCAAGGAGGGGGGAAGGGAGGTTTTTTGTGTGTTTTTTGTCCCACCATCTTCCCCAGGAAAACTTGTTGTTTGCTGCTGAATGGGAGCAAACATCAGTCCGCAGAAAACCCAACTGATTCAGTAGTAAACAGCAGATTTTCACAAGGAAAATGGCAGGATAAAAGAAAAACCTCTTAGACCCATGACTTGAAATCACTTGAAATCATGGAACAAATGAAAGTGTGGATGAGCCTTAACAGAGAGACTGCTAATCTCTTCAGATGTTTTAGCATCACTGGAGCAAGTGGCGCAGACTGTAACAGAGTGGTTCTGCTGCTAATCAGATTGAGTTGTTGGAGGAGGAGGATAGCAAGCTCCTTGTGGGTATATGAACCGCCCTCATATGGGATAGGTTCTTCCCCCCACCCCCACCCCGCATCCATCCTCTAGCAGTCAATCATCTCAATCAATGAAACTGAAGCTGAAAACAAATGACTTTGTTGCAATCAAAGGTTATTCATCAGTTAAGGATTTGGAAAGCTTTGTCATGTTAAAACCAAAATTAAGTCATGATCAAAGGCAGAACATTTTGATTGTATACCAATATACCACACACTGTCTGTGGACTAATATGCTGACAAATATCAGAACAGATCTGATCTGAATCTAGGAAGAGGATATAGAGCGAAGAAAGTGAAAATCAAATCTCTTCTCTGTATTATATCCTTCGGGGGATTATTGCTGAGAATTATTTCATTTCTCTGTAGAAAAACAGCATGCATTCTAAATAAGTCCAGAGGGGAAGATGTATCTGTCAGCTAACTAAAGACCTAGATTTTGATTGATTAAAAGTAACATTACATTTGCATATTAGCACAGCTTCAGTATAAGTGTCCTCCCAAAAACATAGTTTTTTCCCAAGGATGAGATGACTTTCTATTTAATAGGCAAACACAACCACTCGCTGTTAAAAGGAAAAACCATCTTTAACATTTTTGTAAATCACTTCAGGATGTTTAAAAAACCCTCTGTACAAAAATATAAAATGAAACATAACAAGTACAGTGGTACCTCGGTTTACAAACACAATTGGTTCCGGAAGTCTGTAGTTAACCTGAAGCGTACTTAACTTGAAGTGAACTTTCCCATTGAAAGTAATGGAAAGTGGATTAATCCGTTCCAGACGGTCCGTGGAGTACTTAGACTGAAAATACTCAAACCAAGGCGTACTTAAACCGAGGTATGACTATATCGATACAAAGTTAAAATCGGTACTTAAAATATTCAAAATATTATTAAAATCAGCAGTACTTAAAAGAAATAAAACAAATGTAACTTCTACATGTCTGTATAAAGGTAAAGGTAAAGGGACCCCTGACCATTGGGTCCAGTCGTGACCGACTCTGGGGTTGTGGCGCTCATCTCGTTTTATTGGCCGAGGGAGCCGGCGTACAGCTTCCAGGTCATGTGGCCAGCATGACAAAGCCGCTTTTGGCAAACCAGAGCAGCGCACAGAAACGCTGTTTACCTTCCCGCTGTAGCGGTATCTATTTATCTACTTGTACTTGGACATGCTTTCAAACTGCTAGGTTGGCAGGAGCTGGGACCGAGCAATGGGAGCTCACCCCGTCATGGGGATTCGAACCGCCAACCTTCTGATCGGCAAGCCCTAGGCTCTGTGGTTTAACCCACAGCGCCACCGGTGTCCCACATGTCTGTATAGAATTGCCTAAACATAAATATTTGACGTAGGTGCCAAAAAGAGTATAGTGAAGGCTTAAGGTGATCTCACAAGTTGACCTAGTATTGAATAGATTAAAGTTTAATGTGCTTTTGTACAGAGTAACAGACACAATTCTATATTGTGATTTTAATTTGACTTATTGCAGTTTACAATGGGAAGCAATGCCCATGAGTGGGTCGATTTCTCATATATGGTCCCATAGGTGGGGCTCTGGATATGCAGAACAAACCATGATCTTGTCCGTTCACCTACCCATCTGTGGATCTGTTTGGAGCAGGCATGGCCAAACCTGGCCCTCCAGATGTTTTGGGACTACAATTCCCATCATCCCTGACCACTGGTCCTGTTAGCTAGGGATGATGGGAGTTGTAGTCCCAAAACACCTGGAGGGCCAACTTTGGCCATGCCTAGTTGGTGCCTCTCTGGAATTTTCCTTTCAGGTGCTTCAGCCAGACATAAATTAGACCCAGTTTCATATTAAAGCCTTCATATTGGAGACTGCTCACAAGGCACCTACATATTCTCACATTTTATTGGCCTGACTCTAGCCAGAATATATTTGATATCCCTGTTACTGTACACACAGGCAAATATCATTCTTGTTAACAATTACGCACCACTACTAGTAAAACTGTGCAGTAAACCTACAGTCATTGGGAGCTGTTCTCTAGTCAGGGATTTGCTGAAGTTATAGGCATTGGCACAGATAGAGTCTCCTGCTGCTTAATACCCCATTAGAAATTCTCCAGCTGCTTCTGGCTATATATACAATTTTAAAAGTAGCTTGGCCAGTTTAAAAGGCCAGGCAGCCTGTCCATGCCATCTTGTGGGCATTCACCCAACTCGTGAAAGGTGCTTGTTCTGAATTGATAAGACCCCCATGTAATGGAAAGTGTGAGAACTTTAGTTTCTTATTAGAAAAGCATTGCTAGGGATCATGCTGTTCCTGTTACTCAAAACTTCCCTTTGTCTTTGATATGGCTTAGGAAAAAATGCAAAGAATGCTAATCAGCAGGCAATCAAAGAAGACCATCTCAGTCTTTGGAACGATCACTTCACATTCATTAGCAAGATGGTTATATAATTTATTTGTGAACAGAGTAAAGCTTGGTTTTTGGATACCAATGGGTACCAATGGGTACCTCTCCCTCCAGTGACACTGAAGGCAACAAGTTACATCCTCCAGCCAACATGTAATCCTCTTGGTTTTACACATGCGGAATAGGACACCTGGATAGGTCAGGGTTCTTGTCCCCATGGAAGAAACTTTGCACACAGAGAAGATGCTTCTATCAGCTGAGACATTGCCATCACATATCGGTGTTAAGGAAGGAGTCGTGTGTGTTTGTGTGTGTGTGTGTGTGTGTGCAAATGTGTGCGTATCAGGAGAAATTCTTACCCAAATGCTAAACACTTTTCATGAGAAATTAAAACAACAACAACAACAATTTATTATTTATACCCCGCCCATCTGGCTGGGCTTCCCCAGCCACTCTGGGCAGCTTCCAACAAAATATTAAAATACATTGGTCTGTTAAACAGTAAAAGCCTCCCTAAACAGGGCTGCCTTCAGATGTCTTCAAAAAGTCTGGCAGATATTTTTCTCTTTGACATCTGGTGGGAGGGTGTTCCACAGGGCAGGTGCCACTACCAAGAAGGCCCTCTGCCTAGTTCCCTGCAACTTGGCTTCTCGCAATGAGGGAACCGCCAGAAGGCCCTCGGTGTTGGACCTCAGTGTCCGGGCAGAATGATGGAGGTGGAGACGCTCCTTCAGGTATACTGGACCGAGGCCGTTTAGGGCTTTAAAGGTCAGCACCAACACTTTGAATTGTGCTCGGAAACGTACTGGGAGCAAAAGAAAAGTAAGCAGAAATTGATGTGGTAATGTGGAGAACTAAACTAAAGATTGGAAAAATGAGAAACTGAGAGGAAGCCATCCTTAAATTTGCCATCCCTAAATCGGCATTTAATCCAGTTGCTGTCCAGAGAGCCACACAATCTACCACTCCTGCCCTTAAGGGGTTTAATAAAACTCCCTGGCCTTTTTTCACTCACACAAGAAACAAATATAGTCACTCTCTCTGCAGCTAGAAACTTAAGTACACCATTAATAGCAGCCTTTCACCATAGATGCACCAAGAAATATTTGTAATAGGTCTTCAGCCCGGGCAGGAGAAACAGATCTATTCAAAACTTTCTATTCAGACACTTTCTCGGCAATCCAACTCTACACAATAGTTAACATGAGTGTCAAGTAATCAAGTACTGAGGCAGATTTCCCCAAGGAGGAGGCTTCTCTGATCCCATCGCCCAAGGCCCCAGCTGACATTAGCCAACCAAACTGTTCAGATGTATTTCCTGCCACTGTAATTCTCTTTCCCCTTCTCTCCCTCTCTTTTGCTCTCTCTCCCTCTCTCAATTGCTCTTGTGCGCGCCTTTGTTTATTTGTGTGTTGATGTATCTATTGATTTATTGATTGCCGCCAGCTGCGCTTCGTTCCTGGTTCTGCTCGCTCTGCTTGCCTTTGACTGCAGAGAGCAAAGCAGAATCAAGCAGCCGTGACCTCACCCGGTGTCTAAAGAGACCTGCTCAATCGCATGCAGCTCTTCAGCAGCTCCTCATTGAGCCATGGAAGGCGCATGGAAATGCAGTCAGACCCAACAGCTGTTTGCAGAGAAGAGAAAGACTGGGAGACCCAGCTCAGCAGACTAAACCTTCCCATTAATGGTTTGCACTTTTACTGTATATACACAGAGACCAGATGCATCTAAATCCCACGGATCACAAGAGAGTTTTAGCAGAGCAAAGTTAGAAATCCACATAACCAAGACTAGGGACATGCATTGTGATTATTATTATTATTATTCATAATACAGAAAGAGGCAATGGACAGAAATACTACAGGTGAAGCTTCCCCTCCTGCTTTGTTTGATAGAATTTTGTTTACTACTCTGCTCTCAAGGCACAGGAGCCTTGTCCGAAAATCATCCTGGCGCCCTATCTCAAAATTTAGCTTGGCAAAGGGCCTGTTCTTTAAACCACCAGCTGTGTCCAAATCTTGGTCTTCCCTGCATCACAGTCAAGGATATGTTCTACCAGCAACAGACTTTCCATGCCCTATGGCAGAGATGATTTAATAGAGATGAGCCTGCATTTGCATAAATGTTATTAAGAAGTTGCCAGAGCCCATTCGTCTTTGCAAACCTCAGCCATCCGCATCGTGTTTGTCAACTGACAATCTCATAATTCTTGCAGTCCATTTCTAATTCCAGAAATGGCTTTCAGGTATAATACCGAAGCTGCTGAAAATCTGCCTCCTGAAATTGCAACTAAAGATTGCAACTATTATGGAAACCTATGATATCGTTTTGGGGGGGGGGGTGGATGCCGGGGACGACAACCAATTGTGCCAGCTGATGGAAAATGTTTTTGAGATGTGCAGGAAATGCAGAGGGGGGCTGGCAGTTTCAAGGCTTCAGCAGCCTACCTGTGCTGCTTCCTCTCTGTCATGATCCAAGGTAGGCAGAGGATTCCCAAACAGGAATAGGCTAGAGCACTCTTGAAGAAAATTCTCTTCTTGTGTTCTCATGGCTTATTTCAACAAAACATACTGTGCCATGCTGAAGGAATGGTGGGTGGGTGTGAGCATGCGCGCGCGGGCAAGCCCAAGAGGATAGGCTATTGCCTGCCACAATAAACCCTGCGCTAGTTGGAGCTGCTCCACTTTTCTCAAGAAGAATCGTCACAAACTGCCATGCACCCTAATAATCACTACAACATACAGTGGTACCTTAGGTAAAGTACTTAATTGGTTCCGTAAGTCCATGCTTAACCTGAAGCATACTTAAGTGAACTTTCCCATTGAAAGTAATGGAAAGTGGATTAATCCGTTCCAGATGATGAAAAACACCCCCTAAAACAGCAATTTAACACGAATTCTACTGTCTAACGAGACCATTGATCCATAAAATGAAGGCAATAATCAATGTACTGTACTATAAAATAAATAAGGCAGTATTGTAGATGGAAAAAAATTAAAATTTACAGTGGTACCTCGGGTTTAGTACTTAATTGTTTCCGGGGTGCCATTCACACCCCAAAAGTACTTAACCCGAGTGGCGATAGCACATGTGCGCAAAGAGCCAATTAATTACTTTTTACTAAGCCACAGATTACTTCTGCGCATGCGCGCATGGCGGAACCCAGAAGTAAACACTTCCAGGTCCGCGAAGTACTTAACCTGAAAGTACTCAACCTGAAGCATACTTAACCCGAGGTATGACTGTACATCTATAGGAACCATGAAGAAGTCATTAAAACATTTATGACTTCCTGCTGGAGGGGCAGGGAAATTATAGTATTCAGGAATATACTAAACATTGTTGCCTTCCCTGTTCCAAAATTATTATTATAATTATTCATTGCATTTCTATACTGCGTTATAGTTTTAAGGGGGACGTGGGTGGCGCTGTGGTCTGAGCCTGTTGGGCTTGCCGATCGGAAGGTCGGCGGTTCAAATCCCCGCAACGGGGTGAGCTCCCGTTGTTTGGTCCCAGCTCCTGCCAACCTAGCAGTTCGAAAGCATGCCAGTGCAAGTAGATAAATAGGTACCACTGCGGCAGGAAGGTAAACAGCATTTCCATGTGCTCTGACACTCGTCAAGAGGATAGGCTATTGCCTGCCACAATAAACCCTAGATAGAGCTGCTCCACTTTTCTCAAGAAGAATTGGCACAAACTGCCATGTACCCTAATAATCACTACAACATACATCTATAGGAACCATGAAGAAGTCATTAAAACCAATTATGACTTCCTGCTGGAGGGGCGCCAGAAGTGGTTTAGTCATGCTGGTCACATGACCCGGAAAGCTGTCTGTGGACAAACGCCAGCTACCTCAACCTGAAAGCGAGATGAGCACTGCAACCCCATAGTCGTCTTTGACTGGACTTAACTGTCCAGGGGTCCTTTACCTTTACCTATATTTTTAAGGGCGGGGATCAAAATCATAAGGCATTTTACAAATAGACAGTAAAACATTAAACAAACCAAATCCAGAATAAAACATTACAGAAGAACGTCAAATATAAAATATACATGTCCTTGTTATAGCAGCTACAACTCATATGTCAGGAGGTCAGTTAAATGCCTCTGTCCCACCATGCTATCTGTTGCTGATTGCAAAGGCACTTGAAAAAGAAAACTACCTACACACCTAGGACAAAAGACACACATAAAACTAAAAGACACAGCATTACTCAAATCCTGCAGCACCCTACCATGTTAAATAGGTAGTAAGAGCAATGCCCTCCCTCCCTCCCTGGGACAGAATAAAACTCAACAATCCAGGGAGGCTCATTTAGCTTTTCTGCTGTATTTGTTTTAGGCAACCTTCATGGCAAAGGCAGCAGCAGCAAATATCAGAATTGTTGAATCCCATTATTACAGATCATATCACAATGCAAATGAGCCACTATAGGGGAGACTATTTATAGATTTCTTCGCTATTTGTTTTATACAAAGAAAGGCAAAAAAATGTAAAAGATATCTAAGACTCAATTATTTTTAAGATGGGGTACTTTGATACATTGTTTTAATTTTGTCACCATCTCTCTCTCTCTCTCTCTCTCTCTCTCTCTCTCTCTCTCTCTCTCTCTCTCTCTCTCTCGTGTGTGTGTGTGTGTGTGTAAGTGGAGAATAGAGAATTTAGAGACAAATCTGGTTATGAAAGAGAGGCCCAGTGTGCTTCTTAGCTTTAAATCAGACTTCCTCAATTCAAAAAGTCCCTGTGTGATATTAGGCAAGTTGTAGATTTTGACCAAATAGAACCAATAGACTAGAACTCCGTGACTCAAATCCCTGTGAAGGCCTCAGTTACAAGGGAGCCATAAATATAAAAATATGGGTTAACTGTGATCCTGCTAAAGTTTTGGGCCAGACATACTGCTTTGTTTCCAAAGATGTCCTGTAGATGTCAATTATGCAGTAACATTGCACAAGTAAAGGTAAAGGGCCCCCTGACCATTAGGTCCAGTCATGACCGACTCTGGGGTTGCGGGGCTCATCTCGCATTATTAGCCGAGGGAGCCAGTGTACAGCTTCCAGGTCATGTGGCCAGCATGACAAAGCCGCTTCTGGCAAACCAGAGCAGTACACAGAAACACCGTTTACCCTCCCACTTGGAGCGGTACCTATTTATCTACTTGCACTTTGACGTGCTTTTGAACTGCTAGGTTGGCAGGAGCTGGGACCGAGCAATGGGAGCTCCCCCCGTCGCGGGGATTCGAACCACCGACCTTCTGATTGTCAAGCCCTAGGCTCAGTGGTTTAACCCACAGCGCCACCCACATCCCAACATTGCACAAGTATCAGACACCAAATTCCTGCTTTCAGTTTTCGTCCCTCATGCTGGTGCCTGAGGTAAGATGTTCATTGGTTGCAGAACATGCGGTTGGACAGGAGACATGCTGGTGGGGTCACCACTAGGATTGACCAGTAGAAAGCCCCAAAGTAGGGTGTTACAGCTGAAGGTGAGCCAGCTGGTCAGAACCCACTGGATCCTGAGCCAGTTACACTGCCATCTCTAGGGTTGGCACAAGGATTTGGCCCGATCATCTCCCCATCCCAACACTTTCTACCATGGCCATTGTAAGCCCCACCACTTTGCAATGCCCCACCCACAGGAAGTGGTGGTTTGGATTATGCCATTCCTTATTCTGGCTATTTCTTCTTGTTGCTGAACATAAACAAAATCAAAACCAAAACTGAACTTGTATCTGATTCAAGTTCAAGACTCCCTCCCTCCGAATGCACACTGCACATATTAAAAAGAAAAGGGGAGCGGGATTCTCCTACGAAAACAAAAATGCATTTCTTCCTCTCCGTTCCCTCCCCTTTCCATTATGTTGTTGGCTTCTAAAAACTGACAGTTCTCTGTTTGCTTCCTTCAACTAGCTAAGCTCAAAATGAATTTCCGGTGCTCAAATAACTTAAACAGATTTTTTGCTATCACGGCAACACCATAAGTTCCCATGGCAATGAAGGAACATTTTCACTGTTCTAATATGCACATTCTATATATTAGGCTGGCAAGCGTGAATAAATTCCAGGACAGGAACGCCCAGGTAGCCTGCAAGGTTCAGTCTACAGAAACTTGGCAAAACATTAGCTAAAGCTATTATGAGGTAGTGGACATTTTAGATAGGGAAAGAAATGGCAAGTAGTAAATTTTAGAGATCCCTGCTGGATTAGCAATATAACTCTGCCTGTTAGAGCTGTGCAATGTTCCTACCTTACAAAAGATGGGGAGTATATGCAAGTTTAAGATGGCCGGCAGACTAGATTGTAGGGGGGAAAAACAATAATAGGAAGGGATACCTGGGATATGCATCCTTTACTTTAGAAGGTGACAGAGCATGTATTTCAGTTATTCGTATGCCACAAAAAGCATACAGTTGATAAAATCAATTAACATTAATCATAAAAGTGAAAATCTCCTTAAAATTCTGCCTGGGAGAGTAAGGCATTTGTCGAGTACCTGAAGGTCAACATGACATTCAACTGGGCCTGTCTGACATTCAGCTTGTCTGACATTCAGCTTGGTCTGTCGGCCAAGAGGGTGTTCCACAGATTCAAGCCCACAATACTGAACACAGCTTCTGGTGGATGTGGGGCCACGCATCTGAGCCATGGGGGACTACATACAGAGAAACTTCTCAAGATCTCAGTGATAAGGCATAGATATAAGGCAGTCCTTAAAGCAGGCATAGGCAAAATCGGCCTTCCAGATGTTTTGAGACTACAATTCCCATCATCCCTGACCACTGGTCCTGTTAGCTAGGAATGATGGGGGTTGTAGTCCCAAAACATCTGGAGCGCAGAGTTTGCCTATGCTTGCCTTAAAGTACCCTAGACCCAAGTTGTTAAAGGCCTTGTAAATTCATACAAGAACCCTGAACTTGGCCTGGTGGCTTTGAAGTACTATGGGCTGGCAATAGTCTGTCCCCACCAACAATCTAGCCGCAGCATTTTGCACTAGCTGGTGCTTCTGGACCAGGACCACATAAAGCACACTGCAATAATCAAATTGAGTTTACCAGCGCATGAATCACTGTGGATACTTGTTATGTACTGAGCTGAATCCTAGAACAATAGGATCCAGAATGCAGCAGTCTGATTGGTCCACAGGAGCCACCCAATCCAGCTCCAGGTGGAAGTGAATCCACAACCTGATTGGCTTGCAGGAGCAGCCAATCAGGCTGCTGGCAGAAATCAATCCACAACCTGATTGGCCCACAGGTGCAGCCCTGAAGTAGCCAATCACGCGAGGCCCATTGTGTAAATAATGTATATAAGCAGACGTTTTGGGGAAAGAGCGATTCTTCTCTTCTTCTATTGCTACTACAAGCCAAATAAAGAGCATGAAATTCACTTTCGACTCCAAGTATATTTCAATACTCAACCTTCTGCAATCCAGGATTTTTGCCCCAATCCAGTAATTATGCCCATCATGCTCTTTGACACAGTACAAGGTATCAGGACACACATCTGCTATGGATATAGTATAGCAGCTTTCTGTGGCAAAGTATCTTTTGTCAGTCTCACTTTTGTTGCCAATTTCAGGTCTGAACTGTAACTTGCAGATGGGGAAGCCTGCATGAAATATTTTTGAGGGCCGTCCACTGCCATTTATTCCACTATGCTCTTTCCTAGGCCTGCACAACTTGCAACGAAGCCAAATGCAGGATCGCAAGGGGCTGCTTTATCCTGAGTCAGACCAGAAGTCTGTGTCACTTGTATTGTCAAACCTAAATGTCAGATTCCGTACGAGGTTTCAGGGAGGGGGCATTCCCAGTTCTATCCGGAGATGCTGGGGACTGAACCAGGAACAAGCAACGCAGATGCTCTGCCATTGAGCTATGGCCCTTCCCCATCCTTCAGGTGGCCAAGCAAAGGCACATAATATTTTCATTTTGCAGTCCAGGATAGAAGCTCTACAAGCCATAGTACAAGACACGCTGACTGATTTGGCTTGATGACTTGCAAGTTCTCTGGGCCTGATCCTTGCTGTCCCCCTGGACACTACAAAATCATGTTAATGGAGAATCTCTTGTCAGAGTCATATTTCATCAGCAAATGTTTAATTAAGGGACTGTGGGACCCTAATGCCCACCCACTGGCTTCAGGGCCTTAGCCTTAAATTAAATTCAGCCTCTGCCTATAAGTTTTGCATCTTGTCACCAGCAAAAGTCCGTGTAAAAAGTGTCACTTGAAGATGGAAGATGCTGGCAGTAACAGATGTGGGGCTTGTCACTGCAATATTTTTAAAGCAGCTTTCAGACTGTTACTGATGATGCACTTGATGTTGTGCTGTTGTTTCCTGGTAATTACAATCTCAGTTGTAAGCTGCCATGGATATTTCATAGAAAGGCAGGTTATAAATCCTGCTAATAAATAAACCATAAATATTTCTAGCTGGAGCTCTACATAGTGACAGCACTGGGCAGTCATGGAGCTACATTCCGGAAAGCACAAGTCAAAGATCTGGACAAAATAACTATGTTTGACCAAGTCATTTTTGCAGTTGTCATAGGGGCGAGACAAAAATGCTCCACAAAGATTGGTATAAACTTCAGGGGTGGGTGAATGCTTATAAACTGGAGGGTGGGTGCACTTGCCTTTAAATATTAGGTGGATGAAAAATTCTTTTTTCCTTTCCATTTCCAAGCTTTTTAGATGGTGTTCCCCACTATACGCGATTTCACATATACTTGTGGTACCCAGGAACATAACCCTACATAAGTAGGGAGATGTCTGTATTGGGATGTTATTCTATGGGATGTTAAAATAACCCCATAGAATTGGAGCAAAAGGTGCTCTGCTCACATTCACTGACTGAACTGTCACCACAGTAAAGTCACAATTTTATCCTCAAAATATTTTGCAAACTCATCAGTGTTGGTTTTAAACTCACTGCGTTGGCTCATAGTCACTGTGAGTTTTCCAGCACTTGCATCGAGCCATCTCCCAATTTGCAAGTTGTAGAACGGACAGCTCCTGGCAACACGATAGCATTAGCAATTTCTGCATCAGGTCTAAACATCTAAGGTAGTTGCTGATTCACACTGGCAAATCATCTCTGTATGATCCCACCCAATCAACCAAGATCACACAGGGAAGTGAGTTGTGCAAACTGGTACCCCACAGAAAAACACACAAACTGGGGGTTAAACCAAGCTGCTCCCCCAGTCCCTATCTTTGTCATCCTGTTCACAGGCTTTTGAGCTGAACATCCATGATTTCAAGGACTAAAACAAGCGATTACAAAGTTGATACTATAAAGGGAATCCAAAAGTTACAACCACTTAGTACATGCTCCTTTTCTCTTTATAGTTCTGGAACAATAAAGGAAAATGACCTGGGATTCTAGGTTTTTTTGTGAAACTGTGATGAGTTTCATTCAGGTTGTCCATGGCATGACTGTGAGGAATACTTACAATCCGAATTTAACTTGTAATACAATAAAATAAAACACAACATAAGAAATAAACGAAGCAATAAAAATACAATTAAAACCATACAGCATCTAGCACAGTGCATTATAGTTGATGCAGGAAAATCCTCAAGTGGTCTGCCAAGAAGTTTGGTGCCCACTGCTGCAAAACTAACTTTCTATATAGATGGACAAGTTTTCAGAAAGGGCATAGTGCCTGGCAGCTTCCATATGACACTAAATCCCTTGCCCAAAAGGGAGCTCAGCATTTGAAAAAAAATCAGCCCCAAAGCACTTTTCAAAATCTGTTTGAGCGTTTGCAAGACTGCCAGCCTAACCCCTGAAACAACACACCACCACAAACCAAGAATATTGCTTGGGGGAACAGTTGCCTCTAATTGTTACAGAAGTTTAGAAAATAAGAAGCAACTAAGAAATAAAAAACCGAAGATAATTAAGTACATAATTGTAAACACACAACTCCTTAATTAAGCTTTCCCTCTTTAAACCTGACAGAATCTGCTTACAAGGTGATAGCACAGGGGGGAGTTTGGCATATGGCAAGCCATCTGCAGACTGAATGCGCCTTCTATGGAAGTGAAGAAAACACACACACACACAAACAACTTTCCAGTACACAAAAGCATAAATTGCTTAAATGTAGTGGCACAGTGATTTGTCTTCATCCTCTGAAGAGGAATGATTTGATGCAACATCAGCCAGATAAAAGGATGTCAGAAAGAGCTAAGATGCATATTATGGTAATCTCATAGATGTCCTCTCTTGTTGCAGCTGCACTTCACAACTTCTTTATGGAGACAAAGGAAATTAGCTTCCCCACCTTTGTTGTACTATTAATTAGACTGTGCAACTCACTGCTGGACAAGACAGATGCAGGCAATAATTTAACAAAGTTTCTTAAAAGAGCTTTGACACTTGTGAGATTATGAGCCCCATTCATTCTAAGGTTGTTGATTATTCAGGTGGGCTGCGATTGAATAGCAGGCTCTCCAAGTTATCTGAGGTAAAGTGCTTCTAGCTGCTTGCAAAAAGGGAAAGGCCATGTTTCACAATCAAGAGGCTTAGAAGTTGAAAAATGCTAAATAGCTAAAACAGATGATCTGAATTAGAAGAATACGGAAAGGGAAAAGGGACAGCAATACCAGAATCCCCAAGAATATACGTAGATGTGCAAATAGGTGCATGGTAGGGGATAGGCACAAATCCTGACCCTCTTCAGGTAGAAGAAAACCAGCTGAGAGGGTTGTGAACCATCCTTCACAGTAAAGCTGTCCAGATCTCCCTTTAGCATTCAGCTCAGATACAGATCAGTGAAGATAACTTTGTCTGTTGTGCCCCTGTAAAATAAACCAGTTGGAAGAAATGAGACTTCAGGACATTGATTCCTAAGCTGAATATAGCTGCCTGTTGTAGCTCAGCAAATTAATGACACTGTTATCATAAAGATGCAGCAATGACTTTCTTATTTAGGGCATGTTCTGTATCTACAGAATTATTTCTTCTTATATTTCAGATATCCCTGTACTGCACAGTTCACATCCCCAGAGATTGAAAGTATTGCTGAGACAAATAGTGCTTCGGTTTTAAGGTGATGGATGTCCTGAATATGAGTGAGAAGAGAGGAAAGCATCGCTATTTATGACCCAGCAATGCTCCAAAGAGTTATAGAAACCCTATATTTAGCTAAGGAATGTGACCTTTTCTATATGTTCAGTCAGTGCTCCAATTCAAGACTATCAAGACTAAGAAAGGGGACAAAACCAAGGAGATGAAGAAGGAAAAGAACAAGCAGTGATCGCTCCACAGGGAGAAACTTCCTGAGCAAAGTGAAGGTAGACTTTTATCTTTGAGACCTCTGGAATTTGGGGCACAAAAAAAAAACAGATGGTGAATTGTTAACTCCTTTTATTCTTTGCAGTGCATGGCCAGGAAAAGACATGTTTATAACAGAACTTCACGAACTAATTTGGCTAATTCCCCTTTGTGAGGAAACTGCAAAGAAAATAGAGGGCTTAACAGTAGACCTGTGCCCCAGATTCAACCTAGGCCCCAATCCCAAGCCAAATGGGGCCTCTTTGAGTCAGATTCAGGCTGCCCCAAACTGCTAAAAGTTCAGTTGATGGCCCACAGCCTCCTAAGGCTGTCAGGCAGGAAAGTGAAGCATGATTGAGATGAAGGCAGAGGAACCATGAAAAGGAGAGACCTACACAGTGCCTGCATTTTCATGGGAGAAGGTTTCTCAACCAGGCCTCTTTTTCCTTGTGTCTCGCCTTCTTCCTGCCACTGCCAAGCCTTTGCTCCTACCTCTTCCTTCTTGTCTGATCCTGCACAGTTCTGCTCCTTCACCAGTTCTGCTCCTTTGTATGCAGGGGAGTTGCTTGCGGAGGAGCAGAAGCTAGCACTTTGCAGGACTGGATCCTACCATTTAACAGCTGTGGGAGGACCTGATCCTGCACAGTCCCAGTGCACCATCACCCCAACCTTTGTTAAACCCTCCTTTAACTGTATGCTAAAATAGAGTTTTTAAACCGTTAGCTCTGCCCAATAATTGCTTCAAGCACAGATCCAAGTGGCCCCCAGGGCAGCACTAGGTAAATTGGCCTGATCCAGAGGCCACAGGTTGGGGTGATCCATGTACAGCCCTACTATACAGCATAAGTGAAAAATGGGTCAGAGTTACACCTACTGTGTAAAGTCTACATTTTACACAGTAAAGCAAACAACTTGGGGCATGATCCAGCAAAAGTTGTGTACTAAGTTTCACTCCTTTTGAAATGAATGGGATCTAATGTTGCTTAATTCTGCTAGATTATGGGCCATTACAAAATTATTTACAGTATGGGCCCAATGAAAGAAAGACTAAAACATGGCTGGTTGAATAAATTCTAATTTTGAATGGTTCTGCTGTACTTGGTATTCCAGAATGACTATCTCATGTGCTCCTACAAACCTTAGAAGTCTCAAATCTGATACCTTTCAGGTATAAGGAGGAAACAGGTTTGTCTGAATGGAATTTAATCTTGCCCACTGGAAGGTCTCACAACATTGAACTTCAGCAATAAACAACGCCAAAGTAAAGATGCAATATATTGTAACTTCAGGACCATGTGAATGAAAACACATCATTCCTGAACTTTTCACCCTGAAAAAGAGAACATAAAATTCCCACACAAGTGATCACTACTGCAATGAGAATTTATTATGTTACCCTCTCACAATGTCCCCATAACAAGGCCTTTGTGGGTAGGTTACAATTGACTGGTTAGACCCTTTTATCAGCCTCTTTCTACAAACTATTGTATTAACCAAGCAGACTGGTGCTAGAAATTATGAGTTTCCATAGAAGATGCAAGCAGACTGGTGCTAGAAATTATGAGTTTCCATAGAAGATGAAAGTCCCCCACCCCCAGAAATGGCTAGTTTCCTAATTTAAGGTGGATGACAATATTTGACAGACAAGGTCCACTGTTCACATTTAAGGTGAAATTGTAAAGATAATAGTATGTCAGGAATTTTCACTGACACATGTTAAGCAAATTATATCCTGTGCTTAAGAAAGTGTGCTCTGCCATGGGTTCTGGTCTTTCAAGTTGTTTTCTAGGCATGATCAGTAAAACATCTTAACATCCCTATGAAGCAAAACAGAATCCAAAGCTGGGGCAGAATCGGAAAAGCTAGAGAGACTTCATTTAGGAGAACTGAATGGGGGCTTGAGTATAGTCTAGTTGACCATGGGTCTTGCCTCAGCTGAGCAGCAGAAGGGCAGAGAGGTCCCTGAGGAAAACTTCCAAGCCTGAGCTGAGCAGTAGGAAATGATTGCCAACTACAGTACTCCAAGATCCAGTGACTCTCCAGTAAGGATGGGGGAGAAATTTGATTCAGTTTACATTTACAGGTAGACCTACATAATTCACACTTTCTGAATCAATATGAGAATGGAAGCAGAGTCATCCTATGAAATTTGCACATCTCCAAATTTTCCCACAGTTTTCCATTCGAGTGATGTGTCCCAACATGCATATACTGTGGTAATCAAAAGGTAAAAATTGCAAACTGCTGTGGAAATATGGAGAACTGAACTTAGGGCTGGGAAGAAATGGGAACCTGAAAAATCAACATTCAACCCCCAGAAATAGAAAGCTTGGTTTGGGCACTGGGAGAGAAGGTGGTGAGTTCTAATTATATTATTCCTTGTTCCCATCACCACCTTTCCCTCTCCCGCTCCCTTCCTTCCCTCCACTTTCTGCACCATTGAATCCCTATTATTTGCTATTTATTTGTTTATTATTACATTTCTAGCCTGCTCTTCATCAGTTAACAATCCCAGGGTAAGTTACCAAATAGAAAGATAAAACCATACAATCACAGATAAATAAACACCAAAAGGCTGATGAAGTATAAAAAATTTAAATCAACATGTAGATCTCTAAATTTCTTTAAATTACTCATGATGATCCTATCCCTGAACAATTTAACAGTCCATCAAAATCCTGCAAAGGACTGAACAAAAAGGTATGTTTTCAGTTGGCACTAAAAGGTCAACAACATCAGTGTCGGCCATACTTCAGAGAGAAGGGCATTCCACATATGGGGAGCCACCACAAAGAAGGTCCTCACCCACATCACTGCAAGATCACCCCACCCAAGTAATCTATTCTGAAGTTTTATGCAAAATCTTCTGGATCTGAATATTAGGCAGTGAAATATCTGTACAGTACCTGTATTGGTTTTATACCACAGTTCTTAATTCTTCTTCAGTTATTATAATAATGTTGTTCTTGAATTTTAATGAATTTACAGAAGTTGCCTTGAAAGGGCTGTGCCCTAAAAGGCATTTTTAGGCTACCTTTATTTAAAACAATCAATAGAACAGGGGTCAGCAAACTTTTTCAGCACGGGGCGATCCACTGTCCCTCAGACCTTGTGGGGGGGGGGCAGACTATATTTTGGAAAGAGGGGGCTGGAGAACCAATTCCTATGCCCAACAAATAACCCAGAGATGCATTTTAAATAAAAGCACACATTCTACTCGTGTAAAAACATGCTGATTCCCAGACCATCCATGGGCCGGATTTAGAAGGTGATTGGGCCGGATCTGGCCCCCGGGCCTTAGTTTGCCTACCCATGCAATAGAATATATAAATATAAACAAATCCACATCTAAGCACCCATTAGTGCCCCCCTGGTGTGAGTTAAAAGTTGGAGTGTTGCCTAAAAAGAGTCTGCAGTGGCAAAGTGGGGCAACTCTCCAAAGGCAATGCTAACAGAATGACAGATCCTATTGGAAAAGAATCAGGGCATGTTCTTTTCTCATATACACATTTAAAAAATAAAAATGCATAGCAGTGTATCTTGGGACCAGATATCCAAAGCTTGGGACCAGTTTACTTGAAGGACTACCTTACCCCATATATGACTGCTTCGATCTGTGGCACTGGCACTTTTACAAGTGTCACATAATGTTCATTCTGCGCTCACAAGGCATCCATCTTTAACAGAGCAATCCTAAGTAAGCCAGCAAAAGTTACGCCAGCATAAGTCACCCCTATTCCAAACTCCATTCGGGAGGGATTTGATTACACTACCCTTTTCACCAGCTAAGTCTGACTGCGCTGCTAGATCATGTGACTGAACTGAAAGGGATTTGGAAGAGGTGTAAGTCTTACCTTGTCCTATCTCACCACTACGTCCCCAGAATGCCCCATTTTTGGGGGACTGGCATAAGTTGTACCTGGCTTTTGCCAGCAGTTGAAAAATTGATGTTATTCACATTTAGATCATTCCATCCTGTTTATAAAGTCTGTTTTTGTGACTATTTTGTGATTGTGTGATATATAAAGATTGCTAGATAAATACCTATCCATTTAGCCTGCTTTCCAGAAAACCTTCCCTTGTCAGCAGTGTCAGGTCAATACAGTAATAGGCAGGTGTGCTAGTATTTGACAGATCATGCGCATTGCTGAATCTAGACTGTCAACAGAAATAGCAGCACGTGAATTCTTATGGGATGCTGGGCACAATCTTTTCCTAAAACATCAAATTGCTTTTTAAGCCATGGCAGGCAATCAACTTCCCAGTGCTAACCACTACAGGCAGACCACGGGCAACATATCCCCCACTTTGTTACATCTGCCACCATTCATGTCCCGGTGGCCTAAGCCAGGACAAGTGAGCTTTGCATGGCTCACCATTTATTTAACCAGAATTACGGGGTCTATCAGCTACATTGCCAGTCTCCTGCCAGACAAGCATCAATCCATCTCCTTTTCCTTATCTCCTATTAACATAAATCCTGGACTGTAATTCAAGTGGTCTAGGTAGCTTTGTGAGGAAGTGTATCTCCCTGGGCATACAGAAATCCATCAAGCCCAAGCATTAAATTAATTGAGTTCTATTACAGAAGAATTGTTGTTGTTTAGTCGTTTAGTCGTGTCCGACTCTTCGTGACCCCATGGACCATAGCACGCCAGGCACTCCTGTCTTGCACTGCCTCCCGTAGTTTGGTCAAACTCATGTTCGTAGCTTCGAGAACACTGTCCAACCATCTTGTCCTCTGTCGTCCCCTTCTCCTAGTGCCCTCAATCTTTCCCAACATCAGGGTCTTTTCCAAGGATTCTTCTCTTCTCATGAGGTGGCCAAAGTATTGGAGCCTCAGCTTCACGATCTGTCCTTCCAGGGAGCACTCAGGGCTGATTTCCTTAAGAATGGATAGGTTTGATCTTCTAGCAGTCCATGGGACTCTCAAGAGTCTCCTCCAGCACCATAATTCAAAAGCATCAATTCTTCGGCGATCAGCCTTCTTTATGGTCCAGCTCTCACTTCCATACATCACTACTGGGAAAACCATAGCTTTAACTATACGGACCTTTGTCGGCAAGGTGATGTCTCTGCTTTTTAAGATGCTGTCTAGGTTTGTCATTGCTTTTCTCCCAAGAAGCAGGCGTCTTTTAATTTCGTGACTGCTGTCACCATCTGCAGTGATCAAGGAGCCCAAGAAAGTAAAATCTCTCACTGCCTCCATTTCTTCCCCTTCTATTTGCCAGGAGGTGATGGGACCAGTGGCCATGATCTTGGTTTTTTTGATGTTGAGCTTCAGACCATATTTTGCGCTCTCCTCTTTCACCCTCATTAAAAGGTTCTTTAATTCCTCCTCACTTTCTGCCATCAAGGTTGTGTCATCTGCATATCTGAGGTTGTTGATATTTCTTCCGGCAATCTTAATTCCTGCTTGGGATTCATCTAGTCCAGCCTTTCGCATGATGAATTCTGCATATAAGTTAAATAAGCAGGGAGACAATATACAACCTTGTCGTACTCCTTTCCCAATTTTGAACCACTCAGTTGTTCCATATCCAGTTCTAACTGTAGCTTCTTGTCCCACATAGAGATTTCTCAGGAGACAGATGAGGTGATCAGGCACTCCCATTTCTTTAAGAACTTGCCATAGTTTGCTGTGGTCAACACAGTCAAAGGCTTTTGCATAGTCAATGAAGCAGAAGTAGACGTTTTTCTGGAACTCTCTAGCTTTCTCCATAATCCAGCGCATGTTTGCTATTTGGTCTCTGGTTCCTCTGCCCTTTCGAAATCCAGCTTGCACTTCTGGGAGTTCTCGGTCCACATACTGCCTAAGCCTGCCTTGTAGAATTTTAAGCATAACCTTGCTAGCGTGTGAAATGAGCGCAATTGTGCGGTAGTTGGAGCATTCTTTTCCTTTTTTACAGAAGAATAAATGAGGGAAATGGGGGGAACAGTCTGTGCAGTAAAAGAAAAGAAAACAGTTTCCTGGTCTACTTCAATCTACTGAACAGTCTAATATTCATGGGGAAATATTAAAGGTTTTCTGCTACCTAGTCAGGAAGCTCAGAAGTGACAGTTGAGGGACTGTCCAACAGTAGGATGGGCTGCTTTCCGGGGCTAAGCACAAGTGAAGCACAAATAAAAGGAAGTGGGAAAAAAGAAATGTGGTTAGTACTGGGAATTACCCAGAGAAGCTGAGAAGTAGGCCTTTGGGAGGCTAATCCTGACCTGCCAGAAGGGATGGAAGGATCTGTTATTTTAGGTTTTCTCAGTTTCTTATTTTTCCCATCTTAAATTTAGTTCTCCGTGTTTCTGTAGCAATTTGTGAATTATTTATTTTCAAAACAAATCTTCATGAAAATTCATCAGAATTTTAGTTACATTTCTCCTAATAAACACACTGGCATGCAGTTTCGAGTAATGTACACATTTGCGAGGAATGCATTTTTGTGTGCATTTCCCCCACTAAAATATTCATTTTTATGCACACTTTCCCTAAATATATGCATTTTTCTAAACACTGTTTGGAGAACTGATTGCAAAATTCAGGCAACTGCAAATTTCAAAAGACAGCTGCGTTTGATTCATGTATTTCATAAAACATGAATTTGAAAGGCTTTCCTTTAAATGAGAACTGGACATAATTTCTTCCACATCCTAATCTGCCAGATATAGTAAAATAAAAAAAATTCCTTCAGTAGCACCTTAAAGACCAACTAAGTTTTTATTTTGGTATGAGCTTTCGTGTGCATGCACACTTCTTCAGATACTGTATCTGAAGAAGTGTGCATGCACACGAAAGCTCATACCAAAATAAAAACTTAGTTGGTCTTTAAGGTGCTACTGAAGGAATTTTTTTTATTTTACTTCGATCCAGACCAACACGGCTACCTACCTGTGCCAGATATAGGTGTGGATTTAATGGGGATGTTGAGTGATTCAATGTGCAGCTTTTAGGAATTCAGTCAAAGGCATGAGATTTCTGAAAGTGGCAAGTCTTCTGAGTGCAGGTTCACATCACCGCTTCATTTGCCTATTCAGCCTATTCCTGCTACTGCTTACTTGTAGAAGAAAAACACTGCTCACTGTAGGTAGTGTGAAGTACGATAGGGCATGGATATTACATTCATAACCAATGCAACATAATAGGCCTGTCAAGTTAGGCCTAGGATTCCTGCTCACCCATGCAGTTCCCTAAGGCGACACTGCCATGCTCCTTCATGCCAGGCCCATTTCACAGGTGGACCTCTGAAAGTAAAAAGGGATTAACTTCCATGTAATTCACCCTTGTTGTTGTTGCTGTTGTTGTTGTTGTTGTTGTTGTTTAGTCCTTTAGTCATGTCCGACACTTCGTGACCCCATGGACCATAGCACGCCAGGCACTCCTGTCTTCCACTGCCTCCCGCAGTTTGGTCAAACTCATGTTCGTAGCTTCAAGAACACTGTCCAACCATCTCGTCCTCTGTCGTCCCCTTCTCCTAGTGCCCTCAATCTTTCCCAACATCAGGGTCTTTTCCAAGGAGTCTTCTCTTCTCATGAGGTGGCCAAAGTATTGGAGCCTCAGCTTCACGATCTGTCCTTCCAGTGAGCACTCAGGGCTGATTTCCTTCAGAATGGATAGGTTTGATCTTCTTGCAGTCCATGGGACTCTCAAGAGTCTCCTCCAGCACCATAATTCAAATAGTTCACCCTTAGTTCACCCTGAGTTCTATATAAATAGTTCACCCTTAGTTCTATATAAATAAGGAAAATAAAGTTCAGCAGTGTGTTGGAGAAGAGAATGTGACCTGTTATCTGTTCCAAGAGAGGCCCTTTTTCTACTTTCATCTGCTAAGTTTGAAGGATCAGTCCCACTTTTAGCAGCATCCCACCCTCTTTTTGTCAGGCTACTGAGGAATTCACAGTCATTCTCTTAACTCTGCCAATGCCTTGCACTCGTGACACAGTAACTAATAAAAATCTAATGTGATAGTATTTGCTTTTTTGCTGCTGACATTTTTGTACTCTTGGGCTTATCAGACTTATTTGCTTTATGCTTATTGACTCAATCAGGTGCTTCTCTTTCCTTCTCAAGAATCCAAATAGCAGCTTCATTCTAATCTCCCAACAGCCGTCATCATTCCTAGTGCACAAGAGCCTTCCTTGGCTCCAGAGGCAGATGGGAAAAAATGAATTTGCTATAGGAAGACTTAGTGAAGAGCACAGATGGGGAGAAATTGGAAACTATGTAATCCACACTCTGCAAAACAATATGCAAACCAAAACACCTCTCCAAATTTTGCAATGCTGTTCTGTAAGCCAAGTAACATGTACAAAATGCCTCTAATAAAAAAGGAAAGTGTGCAAGTAATTGAAAACTGCATTATATTAGGGAAAACTGCTTGCAAAAATGTGTATATTAGGAGAAAATTACACTTAAATTATTTTCATGAGGACTTAAAAAAAAGAAATCACAAACTGATGTGGAGACTGAAGATTGGGGGAAATAATAACTGAAATTGGCATTTTGGTCTGTTCCTAGTGAGCAGGGGTTGTGCTAAAATTGCCATTTCCATAGTTTTCCAACTTGTGGCAGAATTTTTGAAAAAGAAAATCCATTTTCTTCAAAGCAGGGGAGGGGGCTTGATTCAGGAAGTTTCAAGAAGGATACTGACAAGCTGGAACGTGTCCAGAAGAGGGCAACCAAAATGGTCAAAGGCCTGGAAACGATGCCTTATGAGGAACGGCTTAGGGAGCTGGGTATGTTTAGCCTGGAGAAGAGAAGGTTAAGGGGTGATATGATAGCCATGTTCAAATATATAAAAGGATGTCATATAGAGGAGGGTGAAAGGTTGTTTTCTGCTGCTCCAGAGAAGCGGACATGGAGCAATGGATTCAAACCACAAGAAATAAGATTCCACCTAAACATTAGGAAGAACCTCCTGACAGTAAGAGCTGTTCGGCAGTGGAATTTGCTACCAAGGAGTGTGGTGGAGTCTCCTTCTTTGGAGGTCTTTAAGCAGAGGCTTGACAGGCATATGTCAAGAATGCTTTGATGGTGTTTCCTGCTTGGCAGGGGGTTGGACTGGATGGCCCTTGTGGTCTCTTCCAACTCTTTGATTCTATGATTCTAAGTTTCTTCTGAGTTTGATTCTGGAGAGAAGATGGTACACATACCCCTAAATCTGTGAGTGCACTTCCATAGCAGGCTCACTGTCTGGGCAGTCTGTCCGAACTCTTAGTTTCTGTTTAGAAACTATGTTTCTGGCTCTTAGGTCAGTAAATGCAATCAAGGTGACAAAAAAAAAGCATGTTGTAATCTGGCTTCAGTTCAGGAATGGGTGCAACAAGCTAAGTCTTAATGCAGATAAGATGGGGAAGTGCTAGCTAGGAATTACAATGGTGTGGGAGTCCATTATACCGCCTGTTCTAGCTTAGACTGCACTCCACACACACCCATCACACGAAGAAGCAGGCACAGAGTTTGGGAGAATTCCTTGACCTGATGTTTTCCTTAGATATTCAGATGATGGTGGGTGGCAACAAGTGCCTTTTCACCAGCTTCTGCAGCCAGCATGGAGGAGCGATGTGGCAGAGCTGCCCTCCTGACAGCAGCTTCACAGCTGCTTACCTGGGCAAAGTAGAACAGGGCAGCTGTGGGGGTGGAGACCCATTCGGAGCAATGCCCTTATTCCAAGAGGCAGCATTTCCAAGCCTTTCTCTGTGAATACTGAATGAAAAGCTGTCGGTAAGAACTTTTGCTTGTCTTATCCATTCCTGGTGACCTGCCGTGGGGGTTGGAGCCACTGCCACCTGACATGACTATTCAAAGGCATTTGTTGACTCATGTTGGATTCTACTTAAACAGTACACACATTACGTGGCAGTACAAAGGAATGATAGAATTGTGCTGTGCCCTTCAAATTATTCTGAGCATATCAGCATCTAATTTGTTTTGAGATGGTCTTGGACTATGTGGTGTGAGCAGTTTTGCATACACACCTGTGAGAAATTTCCATTAAACCACATCTGCTGTCTTGCTTTTACTGTCTCTTCGATTCTATGCCAGGGATAGGGAACCTGTGGCGCAGTTCATCTTGGTCCTACATGCTGATTCTTCGGTGGAAAAGGAAAAAAGCAGGTGCACCTTTACTCACAACTATTCTTGTGGGAAAAGAGTATGCATTTCAGAGTCAGTTTCATTGCATCTGCATCTGCGTACAGAAGGATGCCAGCTTTGTCTGCGATTTTTTTCATTGGCCATGGATATTGCTTTTCCTGAAGACTGCAGTTTTCACAGATGTCAAAATCAAGGTTGACAGTCAGAATGGTTTCACGGTGGTAGGATTGTTTCAAATGCTTCTCAATTGTATAATTCGGGTAAATAGTTCCACGATGTTTTGCTGTGGGCTGCAGTTTAGTAACAGTTGTAAACTTGAAACATGCCCTACACCTGAAGGAGTGTCAGACTTTTTGATGAAAATGCTCACATCATCATCTTTTTGACCGTGCTTGATGAACTTGGAAGCTGTTTTCATAACACTCTTACACCCTCAGGCTCCATTCAACACTGTTGACTTAGACATAGGGTCTTCAGCAACCCAATTCCTCCTGGTTGCTGATGGGAGCAAGTACATATGAGAGTGTTAGGGGTGCAATAGCAGGCTTTGCACAGGCACATTCATGAGGTTCGTCAAGCAGGTGAGAACATAGCTGCAAATACTGTACTAGCAAGTGGTGCATAAGGTACATTGACTAGCAAAGTCACTATAGGTGGTGGTAAACTGCTGGAGTACCAGCATGAGGAGGGAATTTAACTTTGCACCAGTAGTTTGGGATTGATTCCCCCCCCCTCTTCATCCTTCATCCTGGTGCAAAGCAGTACAACAATAGACTTGGCAAAATGAACTTTTGGGTTAGAAGGATATGCAAAAGATTGAGGTGACCAAACTGAACATATGGATTAAAATAAACATTTATCCCCCTTTTGTCCCCATCTAAACATCCCTACAGACACAAATCTTGTACTTATCCTAAAAAGCAATAAACTCTTTGTGAAGGAAAGTAGTGTGGTTTAGATAGGGACGCGGGTGGCGCTGTGGTCTAAACCACTGAGCCTAGGGCTTGCCGACCAGAAGGTTGGCAGTTCGAATCCCCCCAACGGGGTGAGCTCCCGTTGTTCAGTCCCAGCTCCTGCCAACCTAGCAGTTCAAAAGCATGTCAAAGTGCAAGTAGATAAATAGGTACCGCTCCAGCAGGAAGGTAAACGGCGATTCCGTGTACTGCTCTGGTTCGCCAGAAGCGGTTTTGTCATGCTGGTCACATGACCTGGAAGCTGTCTGCGGACAAATGCCAGCTCCCTCGGACTATAGAGCAAGATGAGCATCGCAACCCCAGAGTCGTCTGCGACTGGACCTAATGGACCTTTACCTTTAGTGTGGTTTAGGGCAGGCTCCATCTCATGTGGTAGAAACAGCTATAGTTTGTGTGTAGACTATGTAGAAAAACAAGTGCTCAATTTCCATTGATTCATAAATAAAATGCTGTGAGCAAACAGGCATGAGTCAGTTTGCACATACTTATTGAGTGGCATGGATATTGTTGGTTCCTTGGACACATTTCCTAAATCTATGATGTCCCCAAAAGGAAGCAAAACATAGAGAGACGCTGTAGAGATACAGAGTGCCTATCTCCATCATTTTCCCTCCCTGACCAACAAATGCATGGGCCTTGTTCTCTCAATCTCCTCCCTCTTCCTCTTTCATTCTGGTAAGATGAAAGTCAGCAGCTGATGAGGAAGATAATCACAGCTACTGCCTCTCTTCACACATTCCTTTTTGCATATGGCAAATGCTTTTATGACGAATAATTTCTCTAGCACGTCTAAATTTTGCAAGATGCTTTATGGTGATTATCTCGTGTATCCTCACAGCAGCACTATGGTGTGATTATTGATATTATCACCTTATAAATAGGAGAATAAGAGAGAGAGACTTGCCCAAGGCTATCCAGAGAGTTTCTTGTTTGTTTGTTTTTCTGGATTCAGATCTCTGTCAGGTTGATATACTGTCCCGTAGACTGCTCTGCTAGCGCCAGTGTCCCATGTCACTCAGTTAACAGCAGCATAACTGTGCAGTGCTAGCAGAACCACTACTACCTCTGTTTTCCCTCAGGTAAAGACACACACCCCCACCTTCCTTGATTGCTGCTTAGCCGTGACAGCAGGAAAGCGCTGCCTCTTACTTCCCACACCAGTAAGGGAAAATACATGCTGGGTTCGCAGCCTAGCAATGCAGAACTGCCCAGAGCTTTCAAAGGGATTTCCATTTGTGTACTGCCTGCTCCCAGTTCAGTCCTCCTTCAGAAATGAGCACAGCAATTAATAAATCACTTCACACCTCCTTCCTTTTCTTGCTTTTGACACTCCACACAGTTCTCCAGCAGCAGCCTCCGGGAGGCCAGCACAAGCAAGCATCCCACCACCTGCATGTAAATTAATTACCTTTAGCTTCCGCTCTCTCCCCTTTGCCATTGCCTGTCTTGCCAGGAATGGTGGCCAGCTATACTTAGAGCAAGATTCATCTTTCTGCTTTACAGACATGCACACGCACCTGCCACCAATTGGTGCACCCATCACTTATCCCTCTTTTGCCCCAGAATTGCTTCTTACTTAGCCTTTTCTATCAGTTCTCCATTGTTCTCTCACAAGCCCTCTTCATCACTGAGCCAAGTGCCTATCTAGTCCTGCATCCTGTTCCCATAGTGCCCAACCAGATGCCTAATGGGGCATCTGAACATGACAGCAACAGCTGTGATTCCCAGCAACTCATATTTGGAAGCATTTGGCCTTCAGCAGTGGGAGGAGGGCAATAGATATAGCCACTGATAGCTTTATCCTCCATGAATTTGACCAATTCTCTTTGAATGCCATCCATGTTGCCGGTCATCCCTACACCTTGTAAATTCTGTAACTTACCTATGCACTGTCTGATGTCTGTGTTAAAGCCTCATGTGGTTGGGGGGGGGGAGTGAGGATGAGTCCATTGTCTGTGCCCCTTCCATCTCATCTACATTTCCAGCTTCAGTGCTTTTCACAGGTTAGAAAGGGAACTTCTGCAGCCTACTTGTGTAGGCTCCCCATGCGAATTAGAACCCTGGAATAAGTTCCTTTCCGCAGCACATAGAAGGTGATTCAAAAGTTCTGTTCCCAGTACATAGAAGGCTATGAAGACAGGGAGGGAGTGGAGTCAATGGGCTTATTTGTGCCATAGCTGCCAAGTTATCCCTTTTTTACAGGGATTTTCCCTTATGCTGAATAGGCTTCCTCGCGAGAAAAGCGAAAACTTGGCAGCTATGATTTGTGCTCCTCTACATGCAAGCATGTAGACCCAGGTGGCGCTGTGGGTTAAACCACTGAGCCTAGGGCTTGCTGATCAGAAGGTTGGCGGTTTGAATCCCTGTGATGGGGTGAGCTCCTGTTGCTTGGTCCCAGCTCCTGCCAACCTAGCAGTTCGAAAGCACGTCAAAATGCAAGTAGATAAATAGGAACCGCTACAGCGGGAAGGTAAACGGCGTTTCCATGTGCTGCTCTGGTTTGCCAGAAGTGGCTTTGTCATGCTGGCCACATGACCTGGAAGCTATACGCCGGCTCCCTCGGCCAATAATGCGAGATGAGTGCGCAACCCCAGAGTCGGTCACGACTGGACCTAATGGTCAGGGGCCCCTTTACCTTTACCTTTTACATGCAAGCAATGGTAATTGGGGTGTTGAGTAGAATGACTGACCGAGGGCTACAGTTTTTACCCCTTCCTTCTCTTCTCCCACAGAAACACACCCCTCTCCCACATAAACACACCAGTGGTGGACGAGGGAGGTGGGGGGCGGGACGCCCCAGGTGCCAGCCTGGGGGGGGGGGTTGACATTGCCGTGGGTGGGCACCTCCTCCTTGGGACGCTTGCTCGGCCTGGCACTGTCCCATTGGGATGCTCGCTTGGGCGGGCACCTCTGTCTTGGGACGCTCACATGTGCAGCGTGCCACGCCTGGGTACCGAAGCCTCTTCCTCCGCGACTGCCTCTTACAGCTACTCAAGTTGACTGCACTGCTCAGCATCTCCATCTCATGCCCTATTCTTTCTGTCTTTGCTCCCCTCACGTTCTTTCCTTAGTACAGCAATATGCAGTTTGGTTTATTGGTCAGTAATATTGTAAGACGTTTATCAGATGCATTTGCTCACCTACCCCCCTCCAGCAATCCATAGTAGGGTTCCCTGTGCTCCAGGGACATGTTATTTAGCGCACAGAGGACATATAAATGACAATAACTGAAAACAGAGAGAGAATCTTAGGTTTTTCTATTAAAAATATGGGCATAACACTATTAAGAACATGATTCAGAGTTTATGAACACATTATTTATATTGATTTATCCCCAGAGCCGTCAAGACTCCTTGAACATAATTAGGCTTGACACATCCAATGCTGGAATTAAATGTTGATATCATATAATGAAAATTACATGCTTTGGATTTTCTGTGCTGCGGCAAAGCACTAAAACAAATACCAACATCTGCATAGTATGCCCTGCATGGCCTATTAATTAGGTAGTGCAACAAATCAAAGCATTTATGATAGAGACAGGAAGGGCCTGTCTGATCCCCGAGAAAGGGAATGACTGGAGGGAGAGTAGAAACACACAGCATCATAAAAGGAAAGGTGATGCTCGTAGCAAAAGGACTTAATATTGTTTCATAAAAGGTCACATTCCTATAACCCAAGATCTGTTCTGTCCCACCAGTTTCTAATTTCCTCTCCTACAATTTGTATATCAGGCAAGCTGCCATGCTGGAACTGTTGGGATGTTCACCATAGTGCAACATTGAATTCCACCCTTTATGTTAATTCGGACCTTCACAGAACTTCATGGATACATCTGTGGGATGGAGCTACTAGGATATGTAGCCCCACCGAGAGCCACTCAACATATTTAACATATGTCTTTGAAGGAGAGAAGGCTCCTTACAGTTTTCTTCTCCTGTTGGCGAACAGAACACTTCTGCTTTCTGCTACAGAAAAGCCACACCTATTCTGAACACATACATACTCTTTTATTTATTCTGTTTATCTTGGTAATATTTTGTGGCCATGAGTTGCACCCATTAATAGTACAGTGGTACCTCGGTTTGCGACCTCAATCTGTTCCGTGGAGCCAGTCGCTCCCCAAAGGCACGCTTCCGTGTGTGCGCGAAGTGCCGATAGAATGCTTCTGCACATGCACACTCTGCGCAGATTGCTTCTGCGCATCCGAGTGCCGCAGAACCCGGATGTAAACACTTCTGGGTCTGTGGTGGTCAGAAACCGAAGCGGTCACAAACGGAGGCATTCGCAAACCGAGGTTTGACTGTATCTGGTATCAGTGCACAATCCTGTGCATTTTACTCCTCCTGCCAGTTAACGGTGCCGTTTTCTTATAATAATAATAATAATAATAAATTTTTATTTATACCCCGCCCTCCCCAGTCAAAAACCGGGCTCAGGGCGGCTGACACCAACAGAACCACAATAAAACATAAAAACAATTAATTAAAATACAGATTAAAATACAGTATTAAAATTTAAAGTGCAGCCTCATTTCAAGTAGGCCATAAGTGGCTGACACCAACAGAACCACAATAAAACATAAAAACAATTAGTTAAAATACAGATTAAAATACAGTATTAAAATTTAAAGTGCAGCCTCATTTCAAGTATGAAAGCAGAGCAAGAAAGAGCTCTTTTGCAAGAATAACGTGTGGCCCATCAGTCCTTTTCCCCATACCATTTAAGGATTCGAATCTCTTTGATTTTTTTGCATCTCCACCTCCCCCCAAATTCTTTAATCTATGGACTCATCCTTCTTTGAAGAAAATACTGCTTGTCTCCTCATCTTCTTTGAATAGTGCCTTCAATAGTGTCGTGATCTCTCCTTTATAGTTTAATTGTTTCATTACATTTCTTCATGATTACATGATATTTAACACAAGAAATGCACTACAGAGGGGAAAGGTACATTCTATAATAGCCTGGAGCCAAGAATATGAAGCACCAGATAACACAGCAGATTTATCTCATGCACTTTCCCTATTAGAGCTATATTTACTTGACTGAATGTTGGATGTTTCTCCTTGGGGAGCATTAATCTCATAGATCTATGGAGTGGAGCCATATAATATTAACTGTCATGCAACATGGTGGATCTACTGCATAGGGATGCTAAGTTGCTCATTGATAAAGCCCCCGTCTGTTATTTGGGATACACAAGGAGATTGTCATCTCAGCAATATTAATGTCTTGCCTATCACCCTAAATCCCAGTAGCCATCTTGCATTAGCATAACTCAACTCTCCTATCTGTGTGGCATTTCCTAATGGAGATTATGCCACAGCAAAGTCCCGTACCGCTCGGCAATAGCGCTGCAGGGTACATCTGTATGGCGGCAGTATGAAAACGAATTAACTTGTGGACTGTGTTATCTAGCCTTGGTGTGCAGAATTTCTTTTAGCTGGCCTAGTATCTCGGCATCATAGAATTTTAGAAATGCATTTCTCCTCAAAGCTTCCTCCAACAAAGGCTCGGAGATGTTTAGGGTGCATCCACACCACAGATTTCTGGAAGCCACAGGAGGAGAGAGTGCTCTTGTGTCCATGGGCATCTGGTTGGCAACTGTGAGAACAGAATGCTGGACTAAATTAGCCATTGGCCTGACCCAGCAAGCTCTTCTTATTTTCTTATAGAAATTGTCGGGCGCAATTAGGGCAGGGGTAGGCAACCTAAGGTCCGTGGGCCGGATGCAGCCCAATCGCCTTCTCAATCCGGCCCACGGACAGTCTGCGAATCAGTGTGTTTTTACATGAGCAGAATGCATTCTTTTATTTAAAATGCATCTCTAGGTTATTTGCGGGGCCTGCCTGGTGTTTTTGTGGGGCATAGGAATTCATTCAATTCCCCCCCCCCCCAAAAAATATAGTCCGGCCCACCACATGGTCTGAGGGACGGTGGACTGGACCCACAGCTGAAAAAGGTTGCTGACCCCTGATCTAGAGGGCCCTAGGTTGGGAAAGCCAGGTAGCTACTCAACCAGCTGAAATATATAGTACAAATAGTTAACCTTTCCTAGGAAAATTGGCAACACTGGCAAAAGCAGCCAAATGGAAGACTGAATTGGGACTTACATGACTTGCCAGAGTTTGGGAGATAACTTTATTGGAGAGGTTAGATGGGTGGGGTGGGGGTTTTAGAGGTCAGGTTAAGAAAAATAAGTTTGAAAGTACTTGGTTTATGTTTCTCTTAATAAATCTGCCTTCCTAATCAAACCACCTGTGATACATGTATTGCTATAGAGAGTTCTGAACCATGGATAAGCTGTAACCCTGTATGTTTTTGCACTTTCCTTTTCTAAGAGTCTGCACTCCATGTTTTATATCGTTTTCTTTTTCTTCATTGTTTATTGAAAATCAATAAAGCCTCTCCTCCTTCATGTGGGGAGGAGTTGTGAGCGGGAGCCGGCTCCCGCGTTGGCAAGGGGTCGTTTCGCCCCCTTGCCTTAACTGTCCCTGCTGCCGTGCCGTGCCTCCTGCAGCCAGCCAATAGGGCTGGCCCGGGGGCGGGGTTTAGCTGCACTTAAGCAGCCGCGGCAGCCCTCAGCCCCCATTTTTTAAAAAAGAGCTAACAACACCTTTATGGCCATAATTTTTCTTTCTTTTGTAAAATTCACAGGGAAATTGGCAGTATAAGTGCTGATGCAACAAATGATGTGTGAGAGAGTATTTGTGATCCTATCCGTGCATACAAACATGTACGGCTGGGATAAATCATCCATTTCAAATAATATTAATTAATTAATTTCATTAGATTTGTACGCTGCCCTTCATCTGTAGATCCCAGGGTGGTTGACAACTTAAAAATACGAGATTAAAAAAACACAAAACACATCATAAAAACAAAAACAAAACAAAAACTCCCCTTCCCCCCCCATCTCCTCCCACAACCTCATATAAAAGGATATAGTATGTTAATCAGCCAAAGGTGTATAAGTAAGGTGCCAGCTGAACCTCCCTGGGGAGAGCATTCCACCAACAGAAATCAGGCAGCAAAGCCTGAAAACATATTCTAAAGTCAACCAAATGGAGGGAGCACCACAGATACGTCTTGATGGGTGTTATTTGATCTAGGGCCAGCTATGGAAAGTGGGTGGGGAGACTCTCCAGTACAGTGAGCAGCTTGTCTTGCATTCCCATATAAAGCTACCAGATTCAGGAACGTGCTTAGGACTATAGCCCTTTGCAGGCATTACATCTGGGGTTGAAGTAAACGCACATCCCTGTCAACTGCCATGGGAAAAAAATGAGACATCCTGTTTTTTCTCACAAGAGGACAGTGGCCAAAATGGCCATCACAATTTTGGGCTGCACGTTTTCAGGCATGGTGCCCGAAAACACACATTATGGGCCACTGTGCAAGATCAGTGCTCTGGTTTTTGTGTAGGTACAGACTCACTCAGGAGTGGGAAATGGTGTCCTGGTTTTGGTTCGCTTCATATCTGAAGGATATGGACACATGAGAAGGGCAGTGGTGACGAGTGCAGTAGCTCCATTCTCCCTCTTGCCCTGCTACCTCATGGAGAGTGACTTTGCAGTGGGAAAACCTCTGTACTTGTAAAAACTCTTCGTGATGTTTAGAGCCCTGGAAAACCAGAGTTGGGCCATGATTTGACTCAAGGGTTTCTCTTGTCTAAGAGCAATACTCAGGCTTCCCCAGCCTGACCTCCTCTAGTTGCTTTGGATAACAACTCCCAGCAGCCCCAGCCAACAGCCATGCTGGAAGTTGTAGTCCAAAACATCTGGCTTTATTAGATGGCGTCTGACCTTCTGAGAAACTGCCTGGGGAAAAAATCATCTTGTACTTAGAAATTTTATGGCCCTTATGTGGATTGTGGACTTTTTTTATGGGCCAACATGACTGCTTTTGCTCTTTTTTGTGACTTACAGCATACAAAATGTTTATGAAGGCGATCCTCCCTTTATCTTCATCACATATCTTACTTGGCTACGAGAAGAAGAAGAAGAAGAAGAAGAAGAAGAAGAAGAAGAAGAAGAAGAAGAAGAAGAAGAAGAAGAAGAAGATTCATCACAATCTTTGCAAAGTAGTTAGGAAAGACTGTGCACATAGAAGAGCTTGGGTGTGGGGTGGGGGGACATGAAGATGTTGCTTTCCGTAGCCTGTAGGGACTGTAATTATTGCCCTCATAAGGTTGAGGTCAAACACAGCTGACTTGGCAGTCTTAATGCTACACATAAGTACTGAATATATGCACAGCCCAGAAGGCCCATAGGGAGAGAGGCTGGAGACTAATAAACTGATATTAGGGAGTAATTCAATTATGTGCTTCCAATCTTGTGGGCAAAGATTGCTCGAGTTATTCTTCCACTTGGGGTGGACTTTGTAAAATAATAATAATAATAATAAAGACAATGAAGCTTGGTTGAATCATTGTTAAAATGGGCCTTCTTTTAGCCTTTTTTTGATGGTTGAATGATTTATATCATGTCTGAACGACACGAAGCCAAACAACCACCGCCCTGTAGCAACCTGAGTCATATCTACCATGTGGGATCTGACAGGGTTAAACATCCTCTTGAAAAATATATCTTGGCTTGAATAGCGCTCTATAATTATTTGACTTCCACAATCCTATTAGCAATAAGCCAGCCTCTCAGCTAGAACCATCACTCACTTTGCACCCAGGTTTGCCTTGCATCCCACGCAGTGACTTGCTGTTATCTCACGGTTTATTACTGTAAATTATTAATGTCAGAGATGCTGACACAACAGATGGAGGATGGGGAGGAAATTTATATCTATCAGACCAATGAATTCCCACATTTCTATCTCTGCTTTGCTGTGTCACCTCTTTTTGGCATTTTGCAGACAGCGATTTCATCCTTGGCCTGCTTTTCACTATCCAGCCTATGTCTGATATTGCCTGAGGCAAGTGTAGAAATTCTAAAACAAAGTAAAAAGCAAAGAAAAAGTTCATTCGGTAAGTGAGAACGGCTTGTTCAACTGTGTGTACTAACCATGTTCAAAACCTGACTCAAGTGCCACCAGAATCTCATCACATGCTATATTGGGCTTTTCCAGCAGGGCTGCTCCGAGATTTTCCCGGCCGTCATTCAGCAGAGAAGCAGCGGAGCCCCTTTGGCACTGCACCTTTAACTTCTAACCCCACCCCTTCCCTCTGTGACCCCTCCCCTTTGACCTTTCCCTCTCTACACTAAAACAAATCTTATAAAATAGGAATTTGAAGTAATGTGCTATGTGGATTGGATAGGGACTTTGCCACAAAAGCACAATAAAAGCCTGTGTGTTTGTGGTGGTGTTTTCCTAGCCCATTTGGTTATCTCAGAAGTTCCTGTGGGAAATTAGGAAGAGAGGTCACTGATGCTATCGTTGAACTGTGCTGGATTCTTTCATATTTCTCCTTGTGTCCACCTAAAAACTTCACTAAACTCTCTCTCTCTCTCTCTCACCTCCAACACAGCTCCAAGTTGATTTTACATGAAGTCAGTGATGATGTTATTGCACAGGACACAGTGCTTCCAGAGAGATCACTCATGGAGCCACCATAATCAAACAGCTCCCTGCAACACACACTTATTTCTCAATGCATCTCCTTAAACCTTTCTAAATCTTAGAAACCAGCTTTGTTGGGTTTCAACTAAGCAGCAGTTTTTAGGAGAATGCTAAGATTCCTTTTCACATATTCCTGAATGTGCACATATTCAGTGTGCTATGGAGCAGCATAGATCTTCCCATCTCTTGTCCCAGACATGGTTCACCCCCATCCACTCTGTTTGCTAATCCGGGTTCAGCTCCACCTGCGCGATCTCCTGGGGTCACCAACCCATTGACCCCATGCGCAAATGCACCCACAGCAAAATTTCTAAATTAAAGTCCATGTATTATTGGACTTTGTAGCCTCCTTGCATTGACCCAAATGCACCCATGTGCCATAAATCCAAGAATCGTAAGCATGCTGGGACTAGGGGAGGACGCTTCAGATGAAAACAAACCAGGGCAGGGCCAGAAGGCCCTATTGCCCTACTTGTGTTGGGAATAAACACACAGGTATACATATGGAAGCCAATAAACAAACATGGATTGCTATATTCATTCTCCCTGACAGTGTGCAATGATCAACTTTTTCTTACTTGTAAAGACCCATTTATGAAATCTCCAGTCTTAACCTTTACAGTCTATCCACAGCCTGTGAGAATTAGACCTACATATCTGCTGCTGTCAAAGGATCTGTGATGGATGCCCACAATATCTAGATCCTATTAGCTTGAAGGAAACCTACTTAGATCTCAGTCTGATTGTTCACATTATTCTGGGGCAGGCACCTGAAACATCAAAGCAGACCACCTCAGCTAATCCCTTTCATTCATCCGGTAGGCTCCAGATGTGCAAATCCATGTCACTGACTTCCAGGCTGCATGTCATACAAGCACATTTAGAATCTGGAGGAAGAGTGGATTCACAAGATAATAGCAGAGGAATGAAAGCTACCCTTCCAGCTCTATGCCTCTCTGAAAGGACCGTCAACACAATCATTTTGATGGAGTGCACAGATAAACTGTCTGTATTGCAAGGAGAGAGAAGCTGTACAGTGGCGAAGCTTGGCTGCAACATAAATAAATCAAGAGCCTACCTTTGATCTTCCTCATGTAAACTAAAAGAAAGAAAGAAAGAAAGAAAAGATGGTAGCACAGCAGGGTCTGACAAAGTTCATCTCTGTACATATAGCAAGTGCTTACCAGAAAAGGAAAGTGCAGCACTTTTCATTTTCTTTCTCTTTATGCAGACTGCCCTCTGTATAGCTTCAAGAAGACTCTGGCTCACAAGGCTGCTATCAGGCCAAATGCATAAAATAGTTTCAGAGCACATTGCAAATTAAAAGCAATAGACATGATAAGTAATAATAGAATGGTGGGCATGAGAAGCAACGGCTACAAATTGCAGCTACAAATTAGCCTGGAAATCAGAAAATTTAAAAGGTGGGGGATTAAAGCTAAAAAATAATAATCCTGGAATAGCCACCCTAAAATAATTATGGGAAGAAATAACTTCACAGGGTTGAAAACAAAGTCAGAATGATGTATGGTGCTTATTGTGCAAGTCCTATTCTGAATAGCACTCCACTGAGGTCACTAAGGGGATTCACCCCACACATAAGGGTTGTTGCTTTCCAAGGGGGAGGCAGGGTGGAGAGATATGTTGTTCCTTTGCAACATTGGAACTGCCACAGCCAGGAATAAGAAGCTGGTTGTCATGGGCTGGGCCCAGAAATCTTTCTGCTCAAGGCAAAGGACAAAAGTGTGCTCTCCCCCCTTCCGCATACGGAAGCTGACTCAATTGAGAGTTGGATATTGCCTCAGCACTGTTGACAGGACAGCACCCTCCACCACATCTGAGGGCAGTAGGCTAGCTTAGGTGGTAGAGGGCAGGCCATATGATGCACACAACTCTGCCCCTTCAGCTTCCCATTGCCGCAGCCCGACATTCAGCATCTGCCAACTGAAGCACCGCATCACTCTGCCTATTCGTAGGGCCGGCGCTGGTAGTCACACTCAGTTAAATGTCCCTTGGGGAGACTTGGATGGGTTCTCTCTTGCTCAGGGTCAGAACTGACCACCATATTTGGGGCTGTGAAGTAATTCTCACTTAGGTCAGATTAGCAGTGACCCTGTCTAAATGGCAACTTAATTCCTTCCAGCACAAGGACTCTTATCACCTGTCGATATTGTTCAGGGGTAGGAAATTGAGCTGTCACCTGCTTATAAAGGGATCTTAGTCGATTAAATGTATGGCTTTGAGATTATCATAACTGCATACGTTTCCAGATGTTTCTGCACCATATTTCTGAAGCAAGAAGCATACCTTCTGTATTTTGAAATAATTCCCATGTGTCAAATGCAGGCTTGTCTTAGCAGCCATCATATCAAAACAGGCACCCCCTCCTAGTTAAAAGAAAAGCATTCACATTGCCCCATTTTCCAGCAATTCTTCTGAACCCTGCTGGATTCAGAGTCTCAATTAGGAGAGTTGGAATCACCAGGGCTTTGAGAAAGGCACTATGCCTGACCGAAACATTCTTCCCCCATGCTCGCCCAGATGGAGGTGTTCAGCTCCTAGGAGTTGGTTCACGCACCCAGGATTCTCTACTAGATTGCTCCGCTGTCTTTTCCAAGGGTGAGCTGCTAAGGTCCTGACGGGGAGTTGTGTTTATGTTCCTGTGTTTGTCATTAATTTATCAAAGCGACAAGAAGCCCTGCTAATGAAGTGCTGAAGATGAATTTCCTCTTGGTCAGATTACAGGCAGCTGATGCTGTACTTAATTACCCCAGGAAGCGTGAACTCAATGAATACTTCATAATGCAAAAACCTAAAGTTAATTATTCATTATTCATCCATCAGGGACAACAGTAATAAAGAAAAAAAATCCAGCAAATGGATTGTTGATGGTGCAGTTCTCTTCCCCAGGCTGGGCAAAAATAGCCAGATATTCTCTACACACTAGGGTTACCTTGTCTTTTACACCTATGAGCTCATCTCACACTAATTGTTGGGAATAGCACATATGAGCTAACACATACAGAGCTTGTCATATAAAACGTTTAGGGAGGATAGATATTGTCTACATAAAAGATTGGGGTAATATACCTGTATAGCAAAAGTCAAACACTCCTCTTTTTCAGTTGAAATGCAGTCCCCATGTAGGAGAAATAGGTGCAAGGAATGACAGTGTTTGGCCAGGACACAGGCCATAGAGCAGGCATAGGCAAACTCTGGCCCTCCAGATGTTTGGGACTATAATTCCCATCATCCCTAGCTAACAGGACCAGTGGTCAGGGATGGTGGGAATTGTAGCCCCAAACATCTGGAGGTTCAGTCCCTAGATTCCTTGAAAAAAGGCAGTAGGGCGGTCAGTGCTATCATGGGGTGAGGGTGGCAGGTTGGAGATGCACTTTTGCATACATTGTTTGCTTGGAGAACTGTATCACAAAATCCAGCAAGGTGTTAATTTCAAAGAGTGGCTGTATTTTAGTTTGCAAACTGGTTTCTCATTAAAATGCAAGCAAGATTGAATTTCTCCCAGATTCCTACACCCATGATGAGATTCCATTCCCAACCACCCCAACAGATTCATTGGTCGATTTTACAGCATTAGTATGCTTTCCCACAAAGTAAAGGTTGCTGGGCAGCATATAATTAATAACACTACATACATACATACATACATACATACATACATACATACATACATACATACATAAAATACCATCAAAAGTTACATATGTGCAACAAAGGCAACACTGACCCCAAGCAGCCTGTTTTTTCCTGCTACAAGCAGACCCTTCCCAGTGTTTTTAACCTTCCCACATAGAGGGTTTAAATGTTGACATTAGTAATCTCCTGGGCTTCAGCGTGTTGGGTGAGTATGCTGCCCTAATTAGATGACCTACTTTCTCACCTCCCTAGCCTAAAATTGCTGTTCCAAGGTAAGGTTCTTTACTCCTAGGTAAGGGGTTTCTTTTTCTAATATGCACTTTTGTGGTTGGCCCACTTTAAATCTATGAAACCAGCCCATTACAGGCCAAATGGGTCATTTACCAGTGGGATGCATCTACATCCAGTGCTTGACTTTATGGGAAACTAAGCATTTGCCTGAAGTCACCTGAGCATGGGAATGCAGAGGAAGGTCACCTGAGCAGCTGGTGCATCTGAGCCCATCACACTCTTGCAATCTTACAGGCTGCGCCAGACTGAATGCCATGGAGTCTTTCCATTATCCTTCTCTCTCTCTGTCCCAGTGCAGTTGGGAGAGGGAAGAAAGAACTGCAGGTAGAAGGTTTCTGAATCTCAACCAACTATGGTGATGTTCATATATAAATAAACCAAAACTCAGAGCTCTTTGGGCCCATGATTGCTAAGAGCCTTCCTTTCTGTCTGCAAAGACATACGTGTGCATGCACACGAAAGCTCATACCAAAATAAAAACTTAGTTGGTTTTTAAGGTGCTACTGAAGGAATTTTTTTTATTTTGTTTTGACTCAGACCAACACGGCTACCTACCTATACACAACATTAAAAAGACCTGACCATGTATGTATGAAAGGACAGATCCTGAAGCTGAGACTCCAATACTTTGGCCACCTCATGAGATGAGAAGACTCCCTGGAAAAGACCCTGATGTTGGGAAAGATTGAGGGCACAAGAGAAGGGGACGACAGAGGACGAGATGGTTGGACAGTGATCTCGACGCTACCAACATGAGTTTGACCAAACTGCGGGAGGCAGTGGAAGACAGGAGTGCCTGGCGTGCTCTGGTCCATGGGGTCATGAAGAGTCAGACATGACTAAATGACTAAACAACAACAACATAGACAGAGTACTGTTATTGCTTAGAACTGTTGCTTTCACGAAAGCAGAGACTACCAGCTAGGGGTTACACCTGATGTAGCAGAGACAGTGAAACCCTTGCCCAGCTATTAAACCAGTCACTGTCTATTGAAGCTACCTTGCAGTCACTGTGTGGGCAAAAGAGAAGAAAGTTAATGAATGCTGCCTCAAGCTCTATGGAGGAAGGATAGAATAAAAATGTAGTAAATAAATTTAAAATATGTGTGAATTAGGAAGGAACACTACTCATCACTGCACTGGCTGACACTGTAGGAATTTAGGTATAAGCAACCAGCCTTTTATGGGGTCTGATTCTTCCCACACTTGTCATGTATGGAAACCCAAGGAAACAAACTTCCCAAGATCAAGCCTTCTATGAACTTGATCAGCAAGTGTTTACTCTAGAGCTCTAGACCTAATTTCATGCATCCGTAGCTCAAATTTCATGCAGATGCCAAGAAGGAAAAAGCCAGTCAGAGAAAGAGAAGGTGCTGTTAGAAAGGGGGAAAGAGAGAAACGTGTGCCCCCTCCCACCTTCGGCTTGGCCCACTTTTGGAGTCAAACCCCAACCAACATGTGGTCCCTGGGAGGAATTGCCTCACCCCTCTACCACCTAGATCACTGTAGGTCTCTAGTGCCTAAGGGATAAAGCCAGTGCTCTCTCAAATCATGGAACTCTAGGAAGATCAGCATGAGATCATTGAATCATAGACACATAGAGATCATAGCCTGTTAAGTGGTGCTCCCCCTCCCCTTGCACACAAACAAATGCATTCTCTCAAATGTTTAACAACCTAGGGTGACATGGAGCTTCTCCCTAGTTTTCCTACATAATAGAATGAGCTTCATTTGTTCTGATAGTTTTCCAAACTAGTTTACAGCATCTTAAATGGACAAAACCACCCCCACTGTTTGTCCAGGGGTGTTTGTCACAAGTGGTTGGAGTGGGGAAAATAGCCTCCTAAAATACCGTGTGTGTGTGTGTGTGTGTATACACATATATTTTCCTGGATACAAGGCAAAAGAGGGAATGAGGGAAGAGAATTACGTGGCACAAACTCAGAGAGAGAGAGAGAGAGAGAGAGAGAGAGAGAGAGAGAGAGAGAGAGAGAGAGAGAGAGAGAGAGAGAGAACAACAAACAGCAAACAGCAACAGTTTCTTCAGGAGTATTTTTGCATAAAAGAGGCAATGAGGCAGTTTTTTCGCTCATTCTGGGTAGCTGAAGCAAAGATCATTAGAACTTGTTTCAGTGCCATTAGCAAATATCTCTATCATCTCCCTGAACATTGTCCCCACCACTCCCTAGTGTGGGGGCAGCCATGATCTGTCAGTGGTGAGAGAAACAATGTTTTAAAGGGGAAGACCCTTTCCACATAACTATCACGTGTTGGAGCTGACCCTTCTCCAATCGAGCTGTAGACGAAAAATGTTAGAAAATACTTTCAAATGGGAGACTTGCTGGTGCCAGATTTTAATCTTCTTATCTAACTAAACTGAGAAGCAGGGCCGTCTTTACCCGGGGGTGCAATGGGTGCGAGACACCCGGGGCACCCGCCGAATTCTGGGGTGCACCAGGCGTGGTATCTGACATAAGCATACTAAAAGTTAATTTGGGGGTTAACTAAATTTGGGGGCACTGGGCGGATCTTTGCACCCCAGGGGCGCATATGCTAAACCCTGCTGAGAAGCTTGGGAGAGCAAACCATAAAGCATGCCTCATTGCCTCAGACTATGGATAAGGAAGAAATGTGACTCAGATCTGACACAGTGCATGGACCAAAACAAAACCATTAATCAAAATTTGCCTTTCTCTGAGTTTTGCACTACAGTTCTCCAGTCAAGTAATATGTGCAAAAAAACATATACACTAAAGTGTGCATAAAAGTGCATATACAGTGGAACCTTGGGTTACATACCGTCCTTCTTACAAATGCTTTGGGTTACGAGCTCCGCTAACCCGGACGTAGGTGT
The DNA here is from genome assembly GCF_963506605.1 of Zootoca vivipara. Taxonomy (NCBI): domain Eukaryota; kingdom Metazoa; phylum Chordata; class Lepidosauria; order Squamata; family Lacertidae; genus Zootoca; species Zootoca vivipara. The sequence continues at coordinate 50,986,935 of NC_083282.1, read as the reverse complement.
TCCAGCTAGCGAACTTTACCCCGGGATGTGAGTGGAAGTCGTGTGCCGGTGGCACGGCAGCAGCGGGAGGCCCCATTAGCGAAAGCGTGCCTCAGATTAAGAACAGTTTCGGGAAACTGTGAAAATGTGGGGAATGGAATTTATTAATGGGGGGGGAGACAAAAATTGACAGATTTGTACATCCTTCTTCCCCCCCCCCCCCCCGCCCCCGCCCCTAACCTGCATATACACCGGTCTTGTCTTGTCTTCTTTTCTCAGTTTGAAAAGACACTTGTGGTCCTCCCAATTTTCCAGAATCACCTGTCCCCTCCCCTCATCGCCTCCACTGAGTCTCTTCATTAAAATCTGGCAAGGTCTAGCACCCACAGCTGTATCACTGTACTATTTCATCTCCTTTTGAAAAGGTTAGTCACTTCCCTTCCAATCCTGGGACTCAGGCATGTGTGTCTTGGCAGTCTCTGTGTGTCAAGAGGACACCATGAGAAAAATCTTCCTGTCTCCCCAGCAGGCAGGCTTGGAAATGTCAGCTCCTTCAAATGTGGCTGGCAGCTTGCTGGGAGGTGGAATACTGCAACAGGCCGAGAAATGCAGTCAAGGGGCAGCCTTGTATCTGATCAAAGGACTGGTGCTCAAACAAAAGTGAAATGGAAGAACTTGATTGCATGGCAGATGCAATGCATTACCCGTCATAGCTGCCACACCTTCAAGCCAGGATTTCTGACGTCCAATCTCTTTTCTTTCAGTGAATCAATCAAGTCACCCTTCGCCAACATGGTGCCCCCCCCCCCAGATTATTTGAATTGCAACCTTCATGAGCCCCGGCTACAAGTCCTCAGCTGATGGGAGCTGTAATCTGCTTGGAAGTGTGTCCCATCAAATTCAATAAAGCTAACTCCCAGGAAAACATGCTTAAGATCACAGCCCTAGTGTGTGTATATACATGGTTAGTCCTGTGGCAAAAAAAAAGTTTTAAACAGGTCCAAAATAACTCCAGGGATTTGGTGTGTGTGTGGGGGGGGTGTTTCTCTAAGGCACAAAATAATTTTGAAACCACAAAAACTAACAAGAAGCTATAGTGAGAGGAAAGCAATGGTGCACGTATGTCTAACAATGATTCATAATACTGCATCTAAGTTTCCCAAAAAAAAAGTTCCCCAAAAAGCAGGCACTATATCTATCTATCATCTATCTATACTTTGCAAGGAGATACTTGAATGACAGAGAAAAGCCCCTTTTTGCCCCTATAGCCTCTGCATCCGAGTTGATATATTGTGGAAGATATGTGTATATCTTAATGTGTATAGCAAGAGTTCAGTGTCAGTTGCTAGCACCCATAGACAACAAGGACCAGAAACCACCCTAAGAAGCTTAGAGAACTGAAAAGCTCCCTCATGGTCTACAGCAGGCATCCCCAAACTTCGGCCCTCCAGATGCTTTGGACTACAATTCCCATCATCCCTGACCACTGATCCTGTTAGCTAGGGATCATGGGAGTTGTAGGCCAAAACGTCTGGAGGGCCGCAGTTTGGGGATGTCTGGTCTACAGTTCCTTTCTATATTTTTCCTTAGGCTCTGATTGGCTCTTGTCTTAGCCTAGCCTTCCAATCAACTAGAGCCTCTATACAAATGCCCTGAAATTAGGAATCACCCACTTCTTGGGCATTTAGTTGCTGGCCTGTTATGATATCACTGTATCTTTTATTGCGCACACCTACACAACCCTCTTCCTGCCTACCTCTTCCTTCACATGATGTCAGAAAGTTTTACACACATATTCCTTCTTAACCTATTAAGATATGCTAGTGGTCTTTCAGCTGCTAGCCAGTAGGTCAGTGTTTCTCAACCTTTTTTGGGCCACGGCACACTTGTTCCGTGAAAAAAATCACGAGGCACACCACCATTAAAAAAGTTAAAAAATTTAACTCTGTGCCGCCCTATATTGACTATAATTATGACGGTAAGAAACACTTGCCAATTGCTGTGTTGGTTGCAATCTCCTGTAATAAGGCTTCACAAGCCGTCCGGCGGGTTAGTGCTGTGTATTGGCGGCCACCAGGCTCGTTTGCACTGAGCTTTGGGAAAGAGGAGGAGAAATATTGCTTTCTGGTGGGTCAGTGTTTAGTACTGGCGACCGCCAGGCACGTGACAATGCAAATCACCCTTCTCGTCGCCGCACGTCGCGGCACACCAGCCAGCGTCTTGCGGCACACTAGTGTGCCGCGGAACAGTGGTTGAGAAACGCTGCAGTAGGTCATCTTGCCTAGACTCCCTTTTGCTTTAACTCACTTACTACATTTGCCCTATCTGTGCAAACATCTGTGCAAACATTTGCCCTATCTGTGTTTGCTACAGATGGGGTGAAGAGATTTGGTGCTGGAATTCCCTGAACATCTAATAATCAGGATCATCAGGAAATGGTGGTGATGCTTTGCATCATTTCCCCCGCCCACCCCCTCTTTCTTGTGCTCAATTTGTCATTTCACGTTCACCCCCAAATCTGCTCTCCTTCTGGTGTTCTCTGGACCTTAAAGAATATTTAGCCACCTGTTAAATTATTTATCCCTCTGAGGCTTCATGTGCTAAGGGCAACTTGCTGGTCTCCTGGAGAATTAACTAGAGCTATAAATCAAAGAGACATTTGAGAAATTTCCTGCCGCTCACAGTGGCGATGGCTGAGCCTGTGAAATGTGTAAAGTCACCGTGTGTAGGAATCGGTGAGTGAGTGACCAGATATATAAGGGTTCTGGAAGAATAAATTGCATGTGGTCTCAAACCAGGGTGGGGGTGACCCCACCCAGCGGTGGACCTAGGTAATTATAGTCCCTGGACTTAATGGTTTTACAGGGGTCTGATGCCCCCGTCAGACAGGCAGATGTACTGCTTCAGTTGTGACACTCACAAGTAACATTTCTCTTCCCTCCCCCCATCACATATTGCCATCCTGTGCCATGCTAGTCAGGGAACTGGCCATCTCATGAGATTCTCAGTGCTGGTATTTGGGAAGCATGGAAACCAGGGGACGCCTAACAGTCTTGCACCTGCACCTAGGGTTGCCAGACTCGATAGAGGACAGGACTTCTGTGCCTTTAATTGCCCTGCTCTCTTTTGAGTCTGGAAACCTTAAAGAGAAACTAGCAAACCCTTTGTTGAATTTCCAAGCAAAGGGTCTGCTGGTTTCTCTTTAAGGTTTCCAGACTCAAAAGAGAGCAGGGCAATTAAAGGCACAGAAGTCCTGTCCTCTATTGAGTCTGGCAACCCTACCTGCACCCCACAGCAGGCCCTATGCAGATGTGTCTTACCCTTGTGATACAAATCCCTAACTGTTTTCCTGTGTTGTCAGCACTGACTCATTTTGCACAATGATCACAATGTGACTGTAATGTTGAGGTTGGCAAGCTTCATCAAAAAAGGAAAATACAGCAGATAAATTGATGGAGAGAAGAAAAAAGAAAAAAGAAAGAGGAGAGGTTATTTCTTTGAAGCGTCACTCTCCTCAGAGAAGGGTAGCAAGGTTTCTCCTTGACTGAGCAGGCCAGGTTAAGAGCAACTAACAGGTTTCTGCGGGAGATAGAATTGGTGTTACCTCTTAGTGCTGTTCAGCTAGTTTAGGTGTTTTCTGGCAGTGACACACAGAAGCTTAGCAGCAAGGCAAAAACATATTGATCTCCAAGAGCTTACAGGGCCTGGATGCTGTTAGCTTTGCTCCCAATCTGCCCCAAACGACTTTACAATAAAACCTTATTGCTATCATCCTAAGCCCTCGAGGAACCCAGCAATTTCCAGGCACTCCTCAAGCATGAAAAGGCAAAATCTAAATGCTCACGCCTGTTGTATTCACCTGTACTTCATCAACAGGCTATCTGATTTTATGTGTTTTTTGTTGTTGTTAAACTTGTTTAACCTGTGCTCAAATGGCACCTCACAATTATCCACTCAGTTTGTGGGCAGAGACATTGGGAGGACAATTTCACCAAATTTCTGAGCGAGAGAAATTAACCAGCAGTTCTTATGTTGTTTTCCCAAGGTTTTCTTTGGTAGCCTGGCCAATATTTTGGACCATCCAGAATGCCTCAGACCTCAGGGCATTGAGAGGCACCACCCAAAAAAAGATGGAGAATACTTGGAGAAAATTATGTAAGGTGACCTTCTCCTTCTTCTAAGGAGGTTACAAAAAGAAACATCTCATAAGTTTTCTCAGGGAGGAGGGGTGAGTCTTCTGAGAAATTTCAGCTCAGCTCTGTAAAACACAATGCAGATGAAGCCCCCATTTTGTAGATTTTTAAAAAATCAATGGCATTTGGGACACATCTGCAAATGAATTCCTCTTGTTTCTATATTGTTGTCTTTGTGACCCCATGGACCATAGCACGCCAGGCACTCCTGTCTTCCACTGCCTCCCGCAGTTTGGTCAAACTCATGTTCGTAGCTTCGAGAACACTGTCCAACCATTTCATCCTCTGTCGTTCCCTTCTCCTTGTGCCCTCATTTTCCCACAACATCAGGGTCTTTTCCAGAGAGTCATCTCTTCTCATGAGGTGGCCAAAGTATTGGAGCCTCAGCTTCAGGATCTGTCCTTCCAGTGAGCACTCAGGGCTGATTTCCTTCAGAATGGAAAGGTTTGATCTTCTTGCAGTCCAAGTTTCTATATACTGGTAGCTATAATGGGAAATGAGGAAAACCCATTTCAAGGCAAGACTGCATACTACATAACAGATGTGTGGCTGGATTTCCCTTTACATGCATTTGCAAGCATGTAAAGAAAGGGGAGGATGGCAGATCAAAGCAGCAGTGTTGGGGAAGAGAATTGTACCCTTTACCTTTGGCCTGATCTAAGCAACCCAATTTTGTTAGCCTCCTGTATCTATTTTTAAGCGAGTTGCTGGGAGCGAGGGGACTGCTAGGAGCACAGATGGCAAGTCTCTTGAATAATGTATACTTTTCTCCCCATCGCAGTGGGTGAACATCATAGCCCAACTGATGTTGTGGTGATCCCCTTCTGCCTTGAAACAAAATGGGTATGTTTGTGACTTTCTGAAAAATGAGAGGGATTTGTGGGCTTTTTTCAGCCAGAACTCACTGGAACTCAGTTCTGCAAGATCTCAGATGGGAGCCATTGCCATTATAAGAGAACAAGGGAGGTGTTCATGGTGAGTTCTGGAACCTCTTTTTCTAGAAAAATAGCCCTGAGGATGTGCTTATTGCTTGTGAAAAATGAATTAGCAAGATGAGAAGGTGTTGCATTTTGAGCCTATTGATACCATTGTTTTGGTTCAGCACAGAGAAGTGTGGGATGATATGGTAAGAAAACCACTGATGGTTGCAAGGATACACTTCTTATGAGATATATTAGGAGGCTAGCCCCCTCAAAAAAATAGATTGGGGGGGCCAAAAGCGCCTCTGTCCTTAGGAGTCGGCACCTATGGAAACAGATAACCAGGACAAGATGCATGTGCATGAAATTGTTATGGGTGAACATACTTGTCAGCTGTGGCTTTTTCCTTTAAAATGTTTTTTTTGTAATGATCATTTGGGATGCGGGTGGCACTGTGGGTTAAACCACTGAGCCTTGGGCTTGTCGATCAGAAGGTTGGCGGTTCGAATCCCCACGACGGGGTGAGTTCCCGTTGCTCGGTCCGAGCTCCTGCCAACCTAGGAGTTCGAAAGCACGTCAAAGTACAAGTAGATAAATAGGTACCGCTCCGGTGGGAAGGTAAACGGCATTTCCGTGCGCTGCTTTGGTTCGCCAGAAGCGGCTTAGTCATGCTGGTCACATGACCCGGAAGCTGTACGCTGGCTCCCTCGGCCAATAGAGCAAGATGAACGTTGCAACCCCAGAGTCGGTCACGACTGGACCTAATGGTCAGGGGTCCCTTTACCTTTACCTATAATGATCATTTTATTTAAGAGACTTATGCTCCACCCTTCAACAGATTACCAGAGGAACTCCTCCAATCAGTAAGTGATGCTGTTCCACATCCTTAGTGCCTAAGCTTAGGTTCTCTATCTCATATTCTTGTTTTATATTGGCGGGTAGTTCCTGAAAAAGTAAATGGGAAGGTAAACAGCATTTCTGTGCGCTGCTCTGGTTTCGCCAAAGCGGCTTAGTCATGCTGGTCACATGACCCGGAATGACCCGGAAGCTGTACGCCGGCTCCCTCGGCCAGTAAAGCGAGATGAGCGCTGAAAACCCGGAGTCATTCGTGACTGGACCTAACGGTCAGGGATTCCTTTACCTTTATGCTGGAGATGTGCAAGTTTGTTGCCCTAAACAAGTGTTACAATAATATAAACAATTATCAGATCGCTTTTCATTTATGATGTAGAAAAGCTGTATTTTCTTAATAGAGTTATACACAAGTGGCATCCTGAAATTCTCCACTATTTGTGGACAGAGAAATTGGAAGGACCAATTCCACTAACTTTATTCAGAAGGAGGAAGAAATTCTCCCAACAGTTGTGGGTGACTCATAATTAACACTGGCAGTGGCGCAACTTCTTCTTCTTTCCTTAGATGTTTGGTTTGCTGCTGCTGCTGCAAGTAGTGAATGGAAATTGCTGAATGCATTTTTTAAAAGTATACATTTCCTACAAAAGAGACACAAAACTGTGCTATCTACCTTTCAACATTCTCCCAAATGCCCCAGACCAATCATCATTCCAAGGAATTGTTCATGGCAAATGGCAGGCACCACATACACAACAATGGAGAGTATTCAGAAATCTGTCCATTTCTGAGGGTGGTGAGAAAAAGAAAGATTTCAGAAATTCTCGGGGGGGGGGGGAACTTTCGCAAAATTTCTGCTCTGTTCTAGAAGGCTGACTGTATCGCTGTACCTATCGACTGAAATATTCCACATTGCTGCAAGCTCGTTTTCAGTGTCAACAGATTTGAGTGAAATTCAAGGAAAGGTGGTGCTGGTGCTGGATAAACAGAATTGCTACTCTGCTGAATATTTCCCAAACACTGAGCTATCAGTTCACCTGGGCTTCAATTGCAGTCAGCCGTGCCCTCGGAAGCTGTTGAATGCAATCCGTGCGAAGCCACGTTTGACTCCTTGCACGCCTCTCTGCACTGCCACGTGGGACGTAATGTGTTTGCCTCGGGGCAAAGCTGCTGTGTAAACAAGCTGTCGAGCTGTGCTGCCATATATTGGACAAATAGCTTTCAATAAACAGAAATGCAAACTAGTTGGGCTGTTCTTGGAGCTGCGCTGATTCAAAGTGACGCCGTCACACTTGAGCAGGGCCAGGATTCGACATCCTTTTTGAATTCTTTTCTTATCATCCGAAAACCTGTCAAGTGTTCCGTTTGGGAGGTCTCTTCTTCCCTAACAAGATTTCTCAAATGTTTCTTCCTTGAAAAATGTAAGAACCATATAGCACTAGTACCCACAAACAACCCTGAACTTTAACCTTTTTGTATGGCTGACAATTGCTGGATTTTGGTTTGGTATTTGTTTCATTTCTTTTAGCATGTTGCTTTTAGCACCTAGTTTTATAGTAAAATATTTAGGTCACTTCTGGGACTTGTTACAGGCCAAAATGGTGAAGCAGACAAAATGAATATATTTTTTTTTAATTCAATATTTTCAGCCACTCCAGAATTTATTAGGAATGGACTTCGAAAACTGTCTTATACTGAAAGCTGAAACTGGCGATGACTCTCTGGCAGAGTCTAAAGCAAGAGACTTTCCCAACCCTACCAGGAGTTGCCAAGAATTTAGAATCTTGGACCTCTAGTGTGCAAATGAGTTCTAGCCCTTCCACAGAAGCAAAGATAACTCGCTTCTTTTCTGTTTGAATATTAAATCAAGAAACTCACTCTCAAATAATTCAGTAAATGGGGGGTGGGGGAGGTGAGGCAGATTCAAGCTTTTGCTTGGGAGAAATTATGAAGAAGATTGATGAGGGTGATTTCTCAGCCGGAAATTTTCATCTGAGCAAAACTGTTATTATGAGGTGTGACTACTGTGTCAGCTCCTTTGTGAGTAGGGCGTACTTGTGGCTTATTGTGTTTTTTGTATGGTTTTTTTGTGATATCTGTTTATTTATAAGATGAGCATGAGGGAACAGGCAGAACCACAGACTGACAAGAGTTAGTTTTCAAGCAGCAGCAACTGGACCCCCAAACCAAACAGGATGCACTTTAAGATTCTGTCTCTGCTGACCACAACCAAACTGTTACCGTAGTTGCCCATTGGGAAAGCATCTGTAAAGAGCTTGTCCACACGAACCTTTTGCTCCGGTCCTTCCAGGCACATGTCTGTGCTTTAAAGGTCTGTGTCCAAGCACAGACACCCATTTTTTTCCTCCAGGGCTTTCCCCATGAAAACTCTTTAAAGCTGAATCGGAGCAAATGGCTATTCAGATTTTCCACAGATTGCTGTTTGCTGTGATTGAGCTTTAAAGAGAGGGTCTTCACAGAGGAAGCTCTGGAGAGAAGAAGAAGAAGAAGAAGAAGAAGAAGAAGAAGAAGAAGAAGAAGAAGAAGAAGAAGAAGAAGAAGAAGAAGAGGGGATTCAGACCTGGAGCTTTAAAGACATGAACTGTGCCTAGAAAGTGCAGGCGAAAGTATAGAAAGTAGGATAACCCCTAACTGTTAGCTTTAAAGCCTCGGGGAAATACCATTCCCTCATCTGATGACAGTAATAAACATACCTTACCAATAAAGAATGGTTGCTATCAACTAGGGATGGGGGAGAAACTCAAGTAAGTGTGCATTTAAAGGTGAAGTTACCCAGTTGGCACTTTCTGAAACAAGATGTGAACCAGAATGCAGCCATCTTCTGAAATTCGCATGTCTCCGAATTTTGTGATGCAGTACTCCTGCCAAAAATGAATATTCTAGTATAGGTAAAAGGTAAAGGGACCCCTGACCATTAGGTCCAGTCGTGACCGACTCTGGGGTTGTGGCGCTCATCTCGCTCTATTGGCCAAGGGAGCCAGCGTACAGCTTCCAGGTCATGTGGCCAGCATGACAAAGCTGCTTCTGGCAAACCAGAGCAGCGCACGGAAACGCCGTTTGCCTTCCCACCGGAGTGGTACCTATTTATCTACTTGCACTTTGACGTGCTTTCGAACTGCTAGGTGGGCAGGAGCTGGGACCGAGCAACGGGAGCTCACCCCATCACAGGGATTCGAACCGCCGACCTTCTGATCAGCAAGCCCTAGGCTCTGTGGTTTAACCCACAGCGCCACCTGGGTCCCTATACTAGTATAGAGTGTTGTATAAATGCAGTTATTGCAGTTAGCATACAATAATGCATTATAATAGAGGAAATTGCTTTGCAGAATCATACCCTCCAACATTTCTCTGATGAAAATAGGGACATACCATTTCATAATGATAATTTTACTATCTTTAACCCACACATCTTACTGGGTTGCTCCAGCCACTCTGGGGAGCTTCTAACATATATAAAAACACAATAAAACATTAAGCATTGGGGGGAGGAACCCTTCCCTACACAGCATTGCCTTCAGACAGCTCAGGAGTCAAATAATTCCATACCCTCCAACATTTCTCCAATGAAAATAGAGACATCCTACCATACCCTCTAACATTTTTCTGATGAAAATAGAGATGTCCTAAGGAAAAAAGTGAGACATTCCGGGATCAAATCAATCAAATCAAAAACTGGGATGGTTTTCCTAAATCAGCGACGTCCCTGGAAAACAGGGACTCTTGGAGGATCCTCAGAATGTGTGTATCAGGCAAAACCGATGGGAATTAACTTCTACACCAAACAATGGGGAATAGCAGTAATGACTAACAAGGCAGAGAAACAATGGAGGCTCAGAAGCTCTTGGCTACACAGCTGCAGAGGACCAAAATGTTCTTCTCAAGGTACTCATTCTTTTGGCCTTCCTTGTAATCTACTCTCAGTCGCTTCTTTCAACCAGATCTTGAGCATATTTACTCAAGAGTTCCATTGATCTTCCACTGGTGCTTCCTCAAAGACCTGTTTGGGGGCAAAAGGAGGCTTGATTAATCCATGGTTTCTTGCAGTCCCACCTTCTGATGCTGCCAACTTTCCAACCACGCCCTTTTTATCCCCTTGTCTACAAACAAACCTCCATGCATGGCTTAGAAGATTATTATTTTTTGAATGTTTTGTGGCTTCCCTGCTCTGGGATATGTACGTACATGCATGCATACTTTTCACATCCACACCCTCTTGGGGGCTTCCATGAAGTACATCTGATGGGTGGTTGTTCTGGAGTGTGGAGCAAGAGAAAGACATGAGGCAGCCAATGATAGTGTGTTGTTTGTCAATACCTGAAAGAAATAGGTGGACATGGAATAGAATAACTACAGATCTTCATTTCTACCCCACTATCTACTCCACTGGGAGCCCTGGTGCAGTGTGTGTGTGTGTGTGTGTGTGTGTGTGTGTGTGTGTGTGTGTTAACATTTCTTGGCCTAACATTTGCTCATGGGGGGGGGGGTCAGGAGGAGACTAACAACATTTTGATCCCTTTCCCCAGCCATTTGTTGAGGGCAAGCCAGGAGGTTTTATTTCAACACCTTTTGAAGAAAACATGAATTTGTAATAATCCAACCAGTCTTGGTGTAACAGACTAGTTTATAGGTTTTCACAGGCCAGGTTATTTGAAGAGATTTTTATTTATTTATTTAGCTTTTGTGAAGAAGAAGAAGAAGAAGAAGAAGAAGAAGAAGAAGAAGAAGAAGAAGAAGAAGAAGAAGAAGAAGAAGAAGAAGAAGAAGAAGAAGAAGAAGAAGTTCACCCATGTGTGTGTTTTGTGGGGTGGGAGGTGTTGTGTTTGTAGAAAGTTGATTTCATAGGATTTATTTTATAGAGATGAATAAACTGGATTGATAAGGCACTTTGGGGAATACAAAGGAATGCATTTGGCCCAACTCAAAATTGAGATAGCATAGCCAGGGTCCATGAGAGCTCAGCCTTACCACCTGGAGGGCGGGGGCCAGGGAAATAAGAATGAACAAGATAGAAAATGTCAAAAGTTCCTGTCAACATTTTATATTCTGTCAAATGCTGAGCAACAGCTGCAAGTCGATAGGTGAGTGTGCAGCACTATCTACCTGAGCAAACGTACAAGACTGACACATCACAAACATTCAAACAGAAATACAAGATTTCACAAAGTGGAAGGCACAAGGTTAAGATCACAAGTTGATCTTCCCTCTGACACATGGCCAGATGCCTCAGGGACATGAATCCCAGACTTTATGAAACGGAACAAAATCATGAATTAGGGGGAACTGCGTGGGAGCCAATTCGTTAGGTAAGGGCCTTCAGACAAGATTCACTGCAGTGTTCTCCGCATTAAATGATAAATGAGCCCTGGAGCTTCTGCCAGCCAAAGACGTTTGCGTCTTGCTTAAATTCACACTGATTGCTTGGCATCCTGTATTCTGTAGATGATTCCTTAATGTGACTGATGATTTTTATTATGCTTTTTGGGGGGAACGATTTAAATTGCTAAAACCCAACTGGCTTTATTCCACAGTATGAAATGAGGTACCTGACTTTGAAGGCAGTTAATGGAGGAAGACTGAAGTAGGCGGCCCGCTGTAAAATCATGGTCTGCTGGGCTTGCAAGGGCAAGAAGCAACTTCCCTGCATCTGGTATCGGAAGATAAGGCTGTGCTTCATTTGCCTCTACCCACATGAATTGCCTCAAGCGTGCCCTCTCCTGCTTGGCACCTGTGAAGACCTCATAATATGCTGCGGGTAAACCACACCCTTGAACACCAAGAAATGGCCGGCAATTAACAGTCCAACTTAGTTCTGCTTAAACTCTGTCTCAAGAGCCACTCCTCCCTGTAATGAATCAATAGTTATTGTGCCCCTGTTTTTCCCCCACTGTGACATTTCTGAACATCATACTGTTATGGATTGGGAGGAACCCCGCTAAACCCTAGAAATTGATAAATGGAAGGATTCTGATTAATTGGGATATGGATGAAAGTACAAGCTGCCAGAACAGTACCAGACAATGAATCCCTATCCTGGCTTATGCAAAACAGTCTGGTTGGCCTAGTGAAGAGCAGAAAATCTGTTAATATGACAAAAGGGGTTGATGAGCCATCCAAGAGGAATTCTTTGGCCTAGGGAGACAGATGTTGCCAAGGTGATGGGGGCGTTGTTTGACGTGACAGGAAAGGGCAGTTTTTGAGCAAGGAGTGCTGGGAAGGAGGAGGAGGAAGAAAGGCTGGGATCCATCTTGGGGAGGCTGGCTGGGAGAGATGCTTTGAACTCCAGGGCTGTACTACTGTGGGGGACAAGCCCCTCTTGAAATAGCCCTGCTGCAAGATCTGGGCCCTCTCCTTGCAGACTGAAGGTGTAAATAGGTAAATTAACCATGTTTCTTAAAGCTACAACAGTCTCCGCCGTGTCTCCATCCTTCAAAGAAACACAGACCCAGGGTGAGTGCCTGGGACCCCTGGGGCTCTTGCCACTGCTCAGCAGAGAGAGGGGGAGGCACCCAACTTTTGTAGCAATATTTTGATCTTTTCTATCTCCATCCATCTTATCGCACAATATCCCATTCCTTCTGCAGGTGGTACAGCCCATTTCCAAGTGTCTTTCCGTTTCCCCCTTCTTGCTGGCTTAACTAGTATCTCTCTTTACCGATAGATCATTATTTCCCCTGCCATTCACAGTTTTCCAGCAGAGCCATCTGTATCATTCGTTCGTCCCTTGCTGCCTCCAGAGACTGCTTCCACTGCCAACTAATGCAAATACTATTTCTATGACGGATTTTGCACCACAGTTGAGTGTTTCCACCTGCTTTGGTTTGATGAGATTCTGTGCAGCTCTGGAGTCATTTGTCCTACTATCCTCCTGCATGGAGCCACAGGCAAAGAAAAATAGGAACACCATCCAGGCATGTGGCACCTAATGCTAAAAGTGCACTATTGCAAGAGGTGCCAAGGGGGCTCTTGAAGCAGCAAGGCCAAAACATGATGGTCTTGGTAAGACAAGCATGTAGCAAGGGACAGTACATATTCCAGGGCCTTTTCATTCTAATTAGGAAAGGCAAGAAGTGAGAAGTGATGCATGGATTAAATGACCTGCCCGATGACATTTAAGAAGCAGTAGCAAAGCAAAACCCCCCCCCCAATATCCCATCAATTGGATTAAACTCTCATCATTTAAGGATTTTTATTTATGTGTATTTATTTAAACAATTTATATAGCACTTACCGTAACTACAATTGTCTCTAAGCACTTTACAAGGATACAATACAAAAAAAAATCAGTCAAAGATATAAGATGAGCCTGACCCAGGAGGCGTTCCTTGAGTCTGCTTCAAGGGAATGTCAGAGCTGAACACGGAATAGTAGCATCGGTTTCATGAGAGCTTCGGTCACACAGACTCCATCTATCTATGGCAGTGAACAGCCAAACTGGACTTAGGTCCACTGCTAAGCCATCCAGGTTCAAGGTAGTGATGAAGCTTGAACTAACCACAGCATGGGATACTATACCGTATCAAACTTTGAATCCTGTACCATATCCATATTAATGAAATGGCATGTCTTTTAAGGGTACAACCAAAGTGAATAAAATGTAATAAGAAAGGTATCAAGATAAGAAGAGTATCCTGCTGGAATAGATCAGTTGCTAGAGTTTGAGACTCTCCATCTCAGAGTTGTAGGTTTGAGCCCCATGTTGGGTAAAAGATGCCTGCCTTGTAGGGGGTTGGACCAGATGGCACTCGTGGTCCCTTCTAGCTCTGCAGTTCTGAGCACTCTGGAAGAAAGAAGCACTGGAGCAATCCATATAAAACCAATATAGGGATTTTTTCCCTTATAAAAAGTGTCAAGCCCACATTGAAAGAGTCATTTATTTATTCATTTTGTGACATTTATGTTGTTGTGTGGTAATACCCCGATGCCTCCCCGAAAAATAAAACACTAGACACATTGCATAAGGTTAATGGGCATAGAAGGCCACAACTTTATTGATTACGGATGAGGAGGGGTATTGGCCTAGGCATTGGATCTAACCGACTATATCCGACTCCAGCCCGCTCTGCTGGCAGTCTGTGAAAGGTTAACCACCATTGGATGAGTCCTGCGATGCACATCAACTAGGAGCTCATCCTGGGGCCACCGTTAGGGGCGTGCCCTCTGGCCCTCACCTACCACGGCTTCGGACTTGGCAACGCCCCCGGACTCCTTAAGGGAGTACCTTTCCGCATTTTGGGGGAGGTGATGGCCGCAACCTCCCCCCCACACCTGTACCTTCACGAGATAATCCAATGCCTACCGCCAAAACCCAAGTTGTGATGAGTAGCTACGAGGTAGGTGAAAACCACAAGGCCTGAGCCAATTTGCCAAGTGGGAAAAACTCCTACCAGGCCCCAATAGGCGACCAACCGTAGTCCATAGCACTGTCATGAAGAAACCCTGCCTACGTGGGGGAGGTGGGTGGGAGAAACACAGCTGTTGAATCCAGAAGAAGCAAGGCAGAGACCCTGCCGCGCTCTCGTTTAAACAGGCAAGCCGCGCCCCCCCAGAGCGACCTAATTGGCCGTGCTAGGGGCGCGCCGTGGCAGGGAGATGACCAATGGGCTGGGGGGGAATGCTAACCATTACCCCCCCACGTGAAGGCCTCGTGGCGCCCACAACATCTCCTCCCCCCGAGGTGGGGAAGAGACTTTATTGTTTAGAAACTCCAGAACTAACACATGAAGGAGAAAAATGGGTTTTCATTCTACCCACTTGCCTTCCTATTGTTGTTGTTGTTGTTGTTTAGTCATTTAGTCGTGTGCGACTCTTCGTGACCCCATGGACCAGAGCACGCCAGGCACTCCTGTCTTCCACTGCCTCCCGCAGTTTGGTCAAACTCATGTTCATAGCTTCGAGAACACTGTCCAATCATCTTATCCTCTGTCGTCCCCTTCTCCTAGTGCCCTCAATCTTTCCCAACATCAGGGTCTTTTCCAGGGAGTCTTCTCTTCTCATGAGGTGGCCAAAGTATTGGAGCCTCAGCTTCAGGATCTGTCCTTCCAGTGAGCACTCAGAGCTGATTTCCTTCAGAATGGACAGGTTTGATCTTCTTGCACTACATGGGACTCTCAAGAGTCTCCTCCAGCACCATATATTTATTCTTGCCATCTCATGTTTGACCACATCCAGCTTACCATGATTCATGGATCTTACATTATAGGTTCCTATGCAACATTTTTCTTTACAGCATTGGACTTTCCTTTCATTTCCAGGCACATCTGCAACTGAGTGTCCTTCATCAGCTCTGGATCTACTTGTACTTGTCCTCTGTGGTGTAGTGGTTAAGAGCGGTAGACTTGTAATCTGGTGAACCGGGTTCACGTCTCCGCTCCTCCACATGCAGCTGCTGGGTGACCTTGGGCTAGTCACACTTCTCTGAAGTCTCTCAGCCCCACTCACCTCACAGAGTGTTTGTTGTGGGGAAGGAAGGGAAAGGAGAATGTTAGCCGCTTTGAGACTCCTTAGGTAGTGATAAAGCAGGATATCAAATCCAAACTCCTCCTCCTCCTCCTCCTCCTCCTCCTCCTCCTCCTCCTCCTCCTCCTCTTCTTCTTCTTCTTCTTCTTCTTCTTCTTCTTCTTCTTCTTCTTTTCTTCTTCTTCTGTAGCATGTTGGATGCCTTCCGACCTGAGGAGCTCATCTTCCAGCGTCATAACTTTTATATGCCTGTTGTTGTTGTTGTCCATAGAGTTTTCTTGGCAGGGATACTGGAGTGGCTTGCCGGTTCCTTCCCCAGTGACATTTATAGCCCACCTGTTTCTCCAAAGAGTTTAAGATGGCTCATGTGGTTCTCCCCTGCCTCATTTAATCCCCAACAACCTTGTGAGGTAAATTGGGCTCAGAAGCAGCAACCACATAATCCCACTAGTACTTCTGGCTCCCGTCTTGGTGTGGCTGAAATGATATGCCTAACTCTTCCCTGAGTTGTGTGTGAATGTGTGGCTTTGTCTCTGCTTGGCTATGCTGGATTCCTCCCATTACGAGTGATTGCTGCCCCATGATGCCGTGATTTCAGTGGGCAAGGGCACATCATTCCCCACAAGCTCCCAGTTGCAACTCTGTTACTCTGAAGAAACAAAAGACTTGAAGGGCAGTGGGAGGGGATCACACTGGCGCAACAAAAGTGAGTGGTTTGTGATGCTCTTTGATTTCCTACTGTGAGCATTTGTGAGCCATTTCTAGAGAATCGGACTCCTCAAATCGAGGGTGCTGCTCCTCTCCCAGCTGCGGATTCACTCTTGCCAGACAGCGGGTTAGCCTGCTCCCCCTGTGGTCCCCTGCCAGGTATTATTAAAGCAACCAATTTTCCCCATCCAGACTAGCAATTTCTTCTGTGTCCCTCTTGGGTTAAGCCCTCCATTCAAGCAAGCATAGCATCTTCACAGTAGGTAGCCTCCTACCTCGTGCTGCTGCTCTCAGGGAAATGTTCAAGCAGGAAGAAACCCACAAAGCACATGGAGTTTCCATAAATAAGTTTGCTCCATCCTCCAATATAGAGCAAAACCACTGCTAAGATTGAGGAGCAGAGAAGTCCTGACTCTCCCTATCATGGGACAGAAGGACAATTTGCCACTTTCCTTCCTCGTCAATCAGGCCCCGGGGCTTTACTCAAGAGCCAGAAGAGGAAAGAGTGAATTACCAATGCGATCCAAACTGAGTTTATCCCCCATGCCTGCTTGCTGCCACATGATCCCATGACCAACCTGGCCAAAACGGGGGGGGGGGGGACCTGCTGAAACACAAGGGACACAGCAACAACTGGATGTCTGGTGCCTTCCAGCAGCTTCCCCCCCCCCAATGACTGAATAAAGAGAAGGTGTGTCCTGTGCAGGTGGCAAAGACCAGCAGAAGGACTGAAACTTGAGAGACAAAACAAGGAAGGAAAGAGCCAAGTTAACAGCTAACTAGACTGTGAGTTACCTGGTCCTAGTTACCCAATGGCAAAAGGGGGGGATGAATTTATTGAGGGAGTTACGAGAAGAAAGGGGGGAGACTTCCAGATGTGTGGGAGGGGAGATCTATGAAATCATGATCTACTAGACCCAGGACTAACTTTTAACCCAAACATGCATTTGGGGACCCATTTCTTAACCTTGTTCCATATATTTGCATGATGGTAGTGCTCATGTTGTGACCATCTTGGCTCAGGCCATGACCCACCAGCTGAAGACCAGTGCGCTAGAGGGAAACCTGTGATGATCTCCTGTTCAAGAAGAACAGATTCACCATGGCTCCTCTGAAATAAAGAGGATCTGACAACTTCCGGTCCTGTTAGAGATGGCTATCTGACCCCACCCTATGACAAAAGAGGAGTAAAAAGAAATTAAAATTTAATGACTACTTAACCCAATAATGCAGTACAGCATAAAAGATTAAATTCCAGAGAGTAAGAACAAGTTCAGGGGGGAAATAAATTAAACAGTCTGGGGAATTAAAAATGTATTTGCCTGGTGCTGGAAATGATGAGGGAGATTAGGTGTCTGGAGACCCTTTCTTGGGAAGCCATTCCATAACTGGGTGCCACCACTGAAAAGACCCCCTCTCCCCACACAGCCACCCACAATGCCTCACAGGAAGGGCACTTAGAGATGGACCTACTAAGAAGATCCCTAGGTATAAGTGGTACATTCAGAGGGTGGCAGTCTTTCAGGTCCCACGATTTCGCCTTCTTTTTTCTTTAAAGGGAAGGGGAATCAAGTGTTGATAATACAGCTCACATTAAAGTGCAAAACAAAATGATCACAACTTAAAATGCATTCATCTTTCCAGGGGCGTAGCTAGCTGCTCCAACACCCGGAGCAGTGGGGGCAGGGCGAGCTGTCTATGGGGCACCGTGGCCTCCGTGCACGGGGATGGCACAACAATCCACCCAGGGGGGTAGCACGGCAAGCTGCCCACGGAGTCCATCTGGCGGACGCAAGCCCCACGCTGCCATTTACAGCAGCGCAGGGCCTCGAGCTACTGTGTCACTCTCAGGAGAGACGCATGGCTTGGGTGTGTTGCAGGCCAAGCCCCACGGTAATAATAATAATAATAATAATAATAATAATAATAATAATAATAATAATAATTTATTTATACCCCGCCCCGCCCATCTGGCTGAGTCTCCCCAGCCACTCTGGGCGGCTCCCAATTGAATATTAAAACAACACAGCATTAAATATTAGAAGCTTCCCTAAACAGGGCTGCCACGGTAAGGACCACCCCCCCCCATGGTGTGCCATTTTGTCACCTCCTCAGGGATAACACCCGGGGTGGACCACACACCCCACACACCCCTTCCTATGCCCCTGCATCTTTCTCCTGACAAAATCTCTTCCTCCACAATCCAAAAAACTAACTTTTGGGGAGGTTCGCTTGAGTCAGAAGGGGGGGGGTGTATATCAAAGGCTAGTGTGTAGCTCTGTGCGTTGTATCTTCTAAGTCAACGTGGTGCCCTCCCAGTGCTGTTGGACTATGACTCCTTTAACTCTCATTATTGGCAATATGGATCAAGGCTGTTGGGAGCTGGAGTTCCACATCTGGAGAACATTGGCTAGCCAATCTAAATATTTGCTGGGCCAGCAGAAATTGTTCTGCTTTGCTGAAACCAAGATCAACACAAGAAAGGCAATCTATAAACAGAAGACCAGGATACAGATGTCTCCCTGGTAAAGGTGGTAGTAGTGTGTAGGTGTACTTGACTACTGTAGTGAAATGACAAAGGCAATAGAGATGAACAGGAAGTATAGAGTAGGCAGGGACTGAGGCAGGACCATCCAACCAAGTGGTCAGATGATATGTTAAGAAAGAGGCAGAATAGTTGAGGGTACTTCTCTTTCCCAAATTAAAGTGGATTATTGTTTGAGGTCCATTATCACTTGATGCTCCTATTCAAGTTATTTCCCTAGATCAGTGGCCTGGGCCTCTGGCTTCTTGGAATGGCACTATTTCTTGTATCTGGCCTCCAGCATGGCAGTTTCAAATACTGTGAGGGCAAAATGAATGTGAGATGTGGGGGGAGAATGAATGGACCTGGAACAAATGCTTTTTGGCTGTGTGAATCAAATTTGAGTAGCAATTCCCTTCAACAAATATTCGAACCTGTACTGCCTCTGCACCCTTGAATAAATTGCCTCCGCAATGTTGTCATCTTTCAAGTCACATTGCCAATTCCTACTAAAAATGGAAGCTGGCTCTCCATCCGCTTCAATCTGCAAGGGCAGCACATGTGACAAGCCGTCTAGCCAATCACAAGTCGTGTAACCCTGAATGCACAAATACTGATGGATGACCTGTGGACCTCCGAGTGGCCTAGCAGTGAACACCTCCAGGAGAGTTTGTACATTGAAAGAATGCTCTGCATTTGACTGGCACCCCTTGTGTATTCATGACATTCATGGAATTTGCAGGTCACTGAGAATATTCTGCTTAGCCGTAAATGAGGCTTTCTGCTGTTGCCATCATCTTGTCCTTATGAGCCGACGTTAGCAAGTATCATCCCTCCGCAGCTGCACTATTGCCCAAAGGAAATGGAATTAATAATTCAGCATCGGGGGACTTGGATTACGGCAGGAGGCACATCCATTTCCTTCTACCTACACCTTGATAGCCTTGCCCCAGTGGGTGGCCTCCTTGTAACTCTGCCACAGTTTGATAGGCAAACCTTTGATGGGGAAGCTTTATGTTAAATCCCCCTTCAGCAGGAGAGCACAAAACTCATTATTACTTATGAGAACAACTCCCTTGAAGTTGAGGTAAGAGGAGAACTTACAGCAGCAAGAGGAATTTCATTGCATGCCCAAAGAAGCATGCCTAGCCTCTACAAGGCAGGAATCTTTCTCAGACCAGCATCGCTGCTCCAACCACAGGTTCCCCATCCCTTCTGAGAGGCGTCACCACCAGGACACCTTTGAGCACCAGTGTGGCTGCCAATACTTCCTATGGCACTCATGCTTGGCAAGGGGTTGGACTGGATGGCCCTTGTGGTCTCTTCCAACTCTATGATTCTATGAAGGGTCTCAGCAAATATTATCTCAAAGATCCACAATACAGAAGAGACTGTTCTTCACATTCAGTTCCTGTTTGTTTGTTTGTTTGTTTGTTTGTTTTCCTGTTTCTTTCATAAAATTTATTCACCAGTTGTTTGTAAAAAAAACAACACACACAACTTCAAAGCGATTTACAAAAGATAAGCTATGCTCACTC
This sequence comes from Zootoca vivipara, assembly GCF_963506605.1. Classification (NCBI taxonomy): domain Eukaryota; kingdom Metazoa; phylum Chordata; class Lepidosauria; order Squamata; family Lacertidae; genus Zootoca; species Zootoca vivipara. Next base: position 50,966,744 of record NC_083282.1, on the reverse strand, counting down.
AGCCTTCTTACATTCAACACACGACCTTAAACATACAGTGGTGCCTCGCTAGACAAATTTAATTCATTCCACGGGTCTATTCTTATAACAAAAAATTCGTCTAGCGAATCCCATAGGAATGCATTGAATTTTTTGATATATTTTTTTTGCCCATAGGAACGCATTAATTGAATTTCAATGCATTCCTATGGGAAACCGCGATTCGCTAGACGAATTTTTCATAAAATGAATTCGTCTAGCAAGGCAACCTCCGCTAGAAAAATCCTTTCTTTAAGCGAAAATTTCGTCTTACATGGCGTTCGTTAAGCGAGGCACCACTGTACATCCATTTCCTCAGATACCAGGATGAGATGCCCACCCTCCCATCTATTCTGAACAGAGGAGAGGTGCCGAAAGCTTCTCTCGGTAAATGAGTGCAGTGGTGGTCTGATTTGGTTTATATATATATATATATATATATATATATATATATATATATATATATATGTATATATATTTCTAAACCTTTTCCCAACAGATGTTTCAAAGCGGTAAACAACAGAAATACCAAAAGAACCAAAAGAATAGAAAGAAAGCATCAAAGGACAACATTCTGTACAATATTTTTAGTGATTTTTGGCTGGCTGTGGGGGTTATGTTTAACCAAGTCCTACTCAGAGTAGACCCACTACCCACTGAAATGAACAATCCTGAGTTCATGTGCATTAATTCATTAAGTCTATTCTGAGAAGGTCTAACATTCAATACAGCCCTCTGGCATTTATCGAGGAGTGCAATAGGCTGTGTGTGCGCAAGGTAGTTGATTAAGGATTGGAGTAAATAATTAGTGATACCACATTATGTAATCAGAAGGGTAAAAGGTGCACTGTGGCTTGGGAAGATACAACGTCTAGGCAGCACATAAGAGATAGAACAAGAGCTACAGGCCAGTATCAGACAGAAAACGGGATTGTTGAATATACAAGTTGCCACATATGTTTCAAGCCCTCAAGGCAGCAGTGATGTTATTTGAGATGTGTGCTCCTGGATTGGGTTTTCTAATATGCTGCTGGTGGCAGCTGCAGAGTTATTATCCCCCTGGCCTGTGTTGGGGCACTGGAGACATGGGTAGTGCCAAGGGAGAGAATTGGGGGGGGGGGCATAAAGGGCTCACCCCCACTTGTCCTGCCGCTACTGGATTCCTGTCATTAACACATTTCTTTCAGTGATCATAAAATAGGGGGTACAGCATGCACACCTAGAAATATACTTTGCCCTTTCTGTGCCCCCCCGGCATTTTTTTTCCTGGTGGTACTACTGACTGGAAGTGAAGTGGGAGCAGCAGTCCCTTGAGGCTCTCCACTGACTTCTGTAGCAATGTATAAGTTTCACTCATTTTCTGGAAGTAATGCCGTCACGAGGGAACAAGGCAGGGGTGACAGGGCTGAGATCCGACCAGCTCCGACCCTCAGCTCAGCTTCTCAACCAGTGTGGTTCTTCAGGCTCTGCTGCTGCAAATGAACTTAGTTGTTATCCTACTTTTATCCAGTGCTTTGCAGGGGGGTTGGACTAGATGACCCTTGGGGTCCCTTCCAACTCTACAATCCTATGGTGCTAAGTCAAGGTGGGCAGCGTGGCACAGCAAGGCGAGCTGTTTGTTTCCTCCTGGAAATGAAGACTGCAGTTTATCAAGTCCGCCTGCCAGGCAAAGAGCTACCAAAGCAAGAGCGAGGGATGGTCCCAGCCAGGCAGGGAGAGTAAGAAGCGTTGCGGTGCTAATAGATGTATTTATTACGGGAGAGGGGAAATTTATAAGCTGCTCCTGCTGCTTCAGTTGCTGCAGAGCGAGGGGGTGGCTCACACCGATAATAGCAAGGAGTTTGTTTGCTGGTTATTTGCCAGGCATAGGTGAAATTATGCAAAGGGGGGATGGAATCTATTATTTCAGGAATAAAGGAATTGGAAGGGTTATGTGTCTGTCTCAGTAGAGGCGTGAATGTTATAAGCAGGCCCAAACCTTTGGAAAAATAATTCTGTTGTCTGGAATTAAGAATATAAGAAGCTGCCTTATCCCGAGTCAATTCAATGGTCCATCCAGACTATTATTGCCAAGCTGTCTCATAGGCTTCTTCCCTTCTCGCACACTCTCTTTTGGAATTCCTTCCATGGTGATCCTTATTCCTGGAACCAGAACTGGCTTCAGGAATCGGCCTCATCAGGTGTCTGTCCAGGACCCTGTACATAATGGGGGCCCTTCAGCACCACCCCTTCACTACTGAGGAGAAGGTGTTGCCACCACTGCAAGGAAGTTGGGTCCCCTTGGTAGGTGATCATCCTCTCCTCTGTTTTATGACAGTGCCAGTGGTGTCAACTCCTCCACCTCTCTCCAACCTGGTGCCCTCCAGATGCCCATCAGCCCCAGGCAGCAGGTGTGACTGAATATCTCCTGTGACTGAACATATGTGTCAATGCATTCCTCAATTTCTCCATATAGAGCTCTAGTAGGTTCGGGGAAGGTTTTATGAATTATCAGCAGCGTACATTATTTTAGTTTTCCCCTGAGGGTCAAGAAACATATGGATACTTATTAACCCAAAAGAGTTATGGTTTAATTAACTCTGTTGACCAATGGGCCTGGAAATGGTTGTTGTTCAGGCTGACCTTATGGTGGGCAGTAGAGGGATTTGATATAAGCTGGTAGTTGAGTCACATCTTGATATAAATATGTGTTTAGTCGATTTAGCAATTTCACTGAGGTTTGCAAAATGACAGAAGAGAACAGATCCTGTTTAGCTAATGTAGTATCATTATGGCAGACCAAAGTTGTTTTTCATTGGGGGAGTGCTCAGCTGAAGGCCATGTTGGATCCATACCTCTGATAATGACAATGCCACTCAAGGGTAATTTCAGTTGACATATTATCAGCCCAGGTGAACTAGCTTATTGCTAAACACACACATTCAAGGCCACTATGAGCCAGTGTGGAGCATCTATTGCCTTGGCCCTGGGAGGATAATTTTAAAACATGTGGAGTGACTGTCCAGGGCCAATCAATTAGTCACTCTGTGTTACTCTTTATCAAGGGCTTTCATAAAAGCGTAGCTTAGAGTCAAGCGAGGAGGGAGCTAACCTGGCCCAGTCTGTATTAAAAGTTCTACTGAGAGAACTTTCGTCACTTGGAGAGGGTGAATCTTTGCTGCCCTCTCGTGGCACTTTTACATAAGGTAAATGCCTACTACTACTGCCTACTAACAAGTAACTAGCTGGAAAGAAGAGCTACAGATGAAAATAGATTAAGAGAAAATGCTAAGGATACCAAGTTAAAGCTGTTGATCTCGTAAAATAACAGCACGTTGATATCTAGAGTCCTGGAAAATCAGAGGGTGCTTTTTCCTGGTGCATGGTAAAATGTTGACGCTACTGACATAGTTCCAAGGCTGTTTCAAAACTCACACAAATTGCTGCCCACCTTCCTGAAATAAGCAGATCAAATATATGCACTATAAGGTGAGTAATGATCAGCATTTTTTGTACAGTCATACCTCATGTTGCGTCCGCTGCGGGTTGCATTTTTCCAGGTTACGAATGCAACAGACCTGGAAGTGTTTACTTCCAGGTTTCACCATGTGCGCATGCGCAGAAGTGTTTTGTGCATTTCACGCATGCGCAGAAGATTGTATTTTGGTACAATCATGGTCTGTCTCAAGCTTCCGCAAGAATACAGATAACTATTCAACTACATCATAGTCAATAGTCAACTACATCATAGTCAATAGTGTCAGTTTTCAGAGTTGTAGATTTGCAATATATACTTTCTACCATATATGAACCCTTGGCATTTGACTGGAATGTTATATGGTTGGCTGGGTAGGAAATAATTTTGGGGCAGCACCTTGAACCCAAAACACACCACAGTGCAACACATTCATTCAGGGGCAGACATGGGAGATCTCAGTCTCTCTCTTCTCCAAGCCTTGAAAGTATAACAGAATCAAGTGTTCCTAGTGCCTGGCACACTGTGCAATAAACTGATAGTTTAGAGAATAAAGCAAGAACTCTTTGGTATGGGGCAGAAGGCTGGGTGGGAGAGTTCACTTAGACTGCTCTCTGCAGCCACTTGACTTTGATGAATAAAACAAGGAAGAAGAAACAGGTTGTTCTTGAAAGCACATATAAAAAGCAAGTTTTTATATACCAGGATCAATACACCTGATGGGTAAGCAGGGAATTGGCAGCGGGAAGAGAATGGGGAATTAAAGAGGAGAAAAAGCTAGCAGGGGGTGGAATAGACAGGAGAAAAACAAAGAGAAATGATATAAAACAAGAAGGGCAAGAGGGGGGGGGAATAATGTGGTGATGGCAAAGGGAATTAAAGGAATGCTTGGAACCCAGGGGAAACTTGGCCCACTTGCTAAAGTGCTATTTGGGGATGTATAGGGCCATAGCTCAGCAGCAGTCAATCCATGTTGCATGCATGCAGAGAAATCTAGTCTCTGACAGCTCCAGATAAGATTGAGAGAGACTCCAACCTGAACCCCTGCAGAGCCACTGTCAGTGTAGACTACAGGTGGGCAATGGGATTCAGGTGGTGTGCTAGGTGGGACAGTGGTCAGTACAAAGGAGCTACCTGGGAACTGAATGGTTTGCTGCAAAATTCCGTGTCAACTTGAGCAAGATCCCCACTCTACATGGGTCTCTTGAAGATGGTAGCATCACAAGGGAGGAACCTATTGAAGGGGAATAGAGTTTTTCTGTCGTCTGCTTTGAAACTTGGTGAAGAAAAGTAGAGTGTAGGATGAGGAAACAAAGATGATTAGAATGGGAAGGGGCAGGGAAATCATTGAACCAAAGCATTGTCCTGTGGCCCTGGCTAGTTCCCTAGTAAGTCCATGCAAAGCCTCAGCATGGATGAAAATGTTAAAAGCTAAATATCTTTTGGTATTGTGAAATGACAAGGCAGCAGTATAAAGTTGAACATTGGGGTCGTGCTCGTGTAACAAAATGACCAACACAAACAGAATAGTTATCCCAAGAATTACAGTCTTCTAGTAGGACTCTCACTGTAAGATTGGAGTCCTAACTTAGTGAACTTTTCACAGATTTGTAAAACATTTGTGAAACATCTGAAGACAGTATTGGGCAGCCTTCCCCATCCTGGGGCTGTCCAGATGTTGTTGTCTTAGGGTTGTCATATCTTGAAGAGCAAAAAGGAGGACAGACCAAGCCGCCGCCACCACCGCCACACCTCCGCGCCTCTTTCCCCAGCTCAGGCTGGCGGTGGCCGCGGCGTAAAGAACAGACTGAACCCAAGTCACCTGAGTCCAAGCTGCTGCCAGCCAAAAAACCTGAACCTTTAAAATATAAAAATCCGCCCAGCTGGACAGGTTGCCCCTTCCCAAAAGAGGACATGTCCGGGTTTCCCCAGACGTATGGCAAATCTATGTTGGCTGGAACATCTCCTTGAGCACTGATAATGCCACCTGCTTCCCCGGGTGGCGGAGAGTATGGGAATCTGTGCAGAAACTCGCCTACTGTACAAAGGTAAATTTTCTAGTCATTGCTCTGCCCACTTTTGCCTCTGGCCCCACCCACCGCTCTCATGTGGCCCCCAGAAGGGAATGTGGTCTTTGGGCTGAAAAAATTGTTTCTTACTCTTGCCTTGTGTCTCTTGTAAAATCTAGTTCTAGAACCTTCTGATCCCCAATGCTGCTGTTTGTACGTGTGTGTGTGTGTGTGAGAGAGAGAGAGAGAGAGAGAGAGAGAGGAGAGAGAGAGAGAGAGGGAGGGAGGGAGGGAGGGAGAGAGAGAGAGAGAGAGAGAACAGGCAAGTTGAATGCAGTCAATAAAGAGAATGGCAAGAGTTAAGAAGCTGCATGACCCAATGGCTCCTTTCTTCCATTGAATGCCCCTTTCATTCATCCTATTAATGTGTGTTCCCCTCCCCTTAAAAGTTAGCAATTTAACTTAAAGGTCCTGCCCCAGCACTGTTCACCAAAAAGCCATTGCAATACATTCCTGTTTGGCTCCCTGCTAGTTACAGACCAAGTGGCAAATCAACAAGCAACCAGCTGAGTGCTTGAACCACACACACACACACACACAAACACACACAAACACACAAACACACACACACCCAGCCTCCCTCCAGTCATCAAGGGCAAAAACAGAGCTGCACCCAGCTTCATTAATGGATCTTAGAAGGACCCCCCACAATGCAATACAGAGAGTGGGAGAGTATTAAGCACCAATCATCCTTTGCTTTCGTTTGCACTTATCTACGCAGATGAAAGAGGGGGGAGTTTGCTGACACTCTGCTTCTGGGAATCAGGCATTGCTCAGATCATTTATTTGGGGTGTTTAGCTAATAAAAGTGCAGAATTGCCTCTTTAATCTTGCCGTTGGCATAGATATAACATGAAGAACAAAGACAGACATATCTGACGGTGGCTGAGAATATCTGCGCATCGTATACACTCTGGGGTTTAATGTGGTTACAAGGCCAAAGTCGGAGACCCTTTGCCATTAGAGGCCTTGGGAGACTGGCTGGCTGCATTAATCCAATCAAAACCAGGGCCTCTTGAGTTGAAGGCAGTACAAAGATACGGACTTAAAAGAGATGATAGAGAGAGGTCCCACCAAAAGGATTAGGTCACAGAAAACAAAGCAATAATAATGAGGGGGGAAATGGGGGATAAAAAGGAAACGGGGCCTAATAAACTCCCTTATGCTGAGTCCAACACTGTAAACTTGTCCATTTGGACAAATGGGGCACTGCCCCTCTACTCTCAGTCTGTCTTCAGTCAACGTACACCTGTTTGCCTTCTTACTTACAACCAATCCAGGTGTGGCAGGTTTCACACAACTTCCTTCTCCTTAGTCTCAATGTGTGTGTTTTTTCCACTTGGGGGGGAGGGGGGAAGGACGGAACTATGTTTGTTCAGCTATTCCTGTCATATAAGCACATATGGGTGTGTTATATCAGTGTGGTGTAGTGGCTAGATTGTCTGACCAGAACCTGGGAGACCAGGGTTCAGATCCCACTCAGCCAGAAAGCTCTGTGGGTGACCTTGAACCAGTCGCTGCCTCAGCCTAACCCTAACCTACCTGACAGTTGCTGTTGGGAGATAAAATAGGAACTGGAAGAGAATGGTGTACATCCCTTTGGGTTCCTTGTTTCCCCCCAATCAATTACAACCTGCTGCTATCCCTAATCAGTGTACAGACAAAAGCATCTAACTCTTTGTTTTGGTAGGCAATAAGAACAAATGAAGCATGCCAAATGAAAGTTTTGTCTTAAAAAGGGGTGGTGGCTTGTTGTTTTCAGGTGCAAAGAATATATCCTGTGCTGGTGATGTGTCTTTAAAAAATGGCCGAGCTCAGCCTGATTTGCTGTGTTATGATTATTGTGTAATTGCTCAGGCCATGTGATATAGTGATGGATGGAGGGCTCCTTATGACCAGTTCTGTCACTGCTGCCTTGATCTATTTGTGTGCTCCATGTTCATTCAGAGGACTCTCCATATATATTCCAAATCCAATAATCCATGTCCTCGTTTCTGTTGATTTTTATTATTATGAGCCTCATAGAAAGAGGTTTACAGTTGGATTTCATCTGATGCATGTCAGACCTCCTGTGCAATTTCTGAGAGCCAAGGCTACAGGACATGGAAGCTACAAACTGTACTCTCCTGCTGTTCCCACTCCTGTTTGTGTGTCCTGCACCACACTTTGCTCACAAGGGGAGAGGAGAGGTCACCTTGGCAAGCAAGACCTGTTTCTTCTTTCTCTGGCCTGGGACCAGTCCATTTTTACCTTAGGAAAAGCATCCTAAATAGAACAGCAAGCTGCTCTTGGGGAGGCTATGAGATAGTCTGCCAGGGTTTTTCAAGAAAATGTTCCGGAGATATACGTTATGTTGGACATAATAGTAAAATCATCTGTTGAGTTCCTTCTATGACTCTATGGGCACCATATGTGTTAAACCAGTTTTAAACCTGCTTCATCTTCATAGCTTCCCTTGAAGTCCTGAGAACAGGGATTCCCACCCCGAAACAAGCATTTCCAGAGTTGCCATTCATGCTAGTCGAACTGGATTAAAACGAGATTGCATTTGCAGTGGAGGCATTTACTAAGTCTGTGGAACAAACCCCTAGACCAAGTTGTTTTCTCACTTTAGTTGCCACTGTATCGTTCATTTCAGCGGAAAAGAATCCTGAGTTATATCAGCATAGGAAGGAAAATATCATACGTACTCGGGAGGATTCACTGCAGCAATTGTTAAATCTAATATCAAATATTAGCTTTCCCCCATGGTTGGACCAAACAAGGCACCCTCTTCCCTTGGGGTATCAATCAAGAAAGATTGTAGCACTGGGTAGGATGAAGCAAGGTGCATGATGGGGAGGAAGACGGACTCCTCTCCATCTGTCTTGTGTGATAGGTAGGAGGTTGTCTGAGGTCCAATGAGTACATTGGATTCCCCGCAGCTGCCAGCTGTTGATATACAAACTGTCATCCCAGGAGAATTTCATCATTGTCTTCTCGCTGCCTTGAAGGTGCTGCCAGGTTGGCCTTCTAAGGGGTGAATTACCAGGCAGGGAAAGATAAATAGGACTGTGCCAGACACATTGCTAACCTTCCAGCATTGCAAAGATGATACCTCTTCTGCCTTCAAACAAGATAAATACTGGGACTTTGTGGGCAATTTGAGAAAATAACATCCCAATCCAGAATTATCCATCATCTCTGGCCAGGGACAGAGGGGGGGGATGCTGCTGGCACTGAGACAGGCACCTCTACACGCAAGTACTAGTAAAGAGGAGGATGAAAGGGGGCAAGGAGGTGAGAAGAGCCACTCTCAGGTGCTGAACAAATGGTCAGAGAAAAGCAGGGAAAGTAAACAGCAGGATAATCTTCAGCATCCTGCTCTATGCATCAGATGTCAGTTCAGCTCTTCCTGTGGAGACATTAATGAAAAGGCATTAATGGTCAGAACCATTCTCCGATATTCACCTAGGGCAGTGGTTTTCAAATGGATCTGGGAAACCCTGAGGTTTATCAGCTATAAAATCAGCTATGTCAGAGAAGATGCCCTGAGAGGCAGCCTGCTCATTGCTAATGAACTTCCCCCTGCAATTAATAACTGCAACAAAGTATTGAATTTGTTCTGGTGTGCTTTACAGTTCGGATGAGTGGGTGCTGAAGTCAAGCAAGCCTGGTCAGTGTCAGAGGTGGATTTAGGGCAGGCATCCCCAAACTGCGGCCCTCCAGATGTTTTGGCCTACGACTTCCATGATCCCTAGCTAACAGGACCAGTGGTCGGGGAAGATGGGAATTGTAGTCCAAAACATCTGGAGGGCCGAAGTTTGGGGATGCCTGATTTAGGGGGTGCTTTGACAAGAGGGTGCCACAAGGGTGCCACCACAATGACCCAGAATGGAAGGTGAGAGGCAGGGGGGCACCAAATTTTGGCATCACACAGGACACTGCTGAAATTTGAAAGCCCAAAGTCTGCTACTGCCAGTATGCCCTAAAACCCACTCCAGAATCCTCTCTGCGGGGATTCTGTGGAAGGCATATTGCGGGAGTTCCTCAGCAAGCAGGAACATTATGAAGATTTAAAATCCCTGCCCCAGTGGGTGTCTCCATTTCCTTAAAGGCTGTTGAGTGGTTAATCATAGTTCATGATCTGCATGATTTGCTTCTTTTTGATTTCCTAAACTAAGTCCAGAGAGCTCTTAACTTCATGATTTTAAAAGCAGCTATAATGCATGGTAAAAAATGTAAACATAATACCAACATATTGTAAAAATATCCCACTAAAATCGCTTTGGATTAATACTTGAGCATTTGGTAGTGACTTCAGTTTTAAAATAGTTTTACACTGGAAGAAATGATTATTAATTTGTAAAATGAGAGGCACCACCAGACGAGCTGCCTGGACCTGGAAAACATGACACACACTCCAGATATGTAAGGGTAAGCTTAGGTTACTCAGGGAAAGCACTCTGGATATATTTGAAGTCATTTAATTATTATTATTTTTACTATGACTCATATTCCAGGAGTAGCTTTCAACACAGATTTTAAAGAGTTAAGCTATGGCTCAAGTATGCAGAGTTACATTTTGAGATCTTTGTCCTCCAGAGGGATATTTGCAGTATTCCAGCACTTTTCAGAAGTTCCTCCTTCAGAAACAATATTAGAGCTGTATCCAACATTTATTCTGCTCAAAGTAGACCCACTGAAATTAATGTTAGTCGTGTCCATTAATTTCAGTGGGTGTGCTTTGGGTAGAACTGATACTAGAGGATAATATTTAGTCTTTCCGGAGCAGCTCACACAGACGCTCCTCCCTATCTGACACAGTTAGGAAATGTCTTGCTTCTGAAGAAGAAACCTTAGTTCTGAAACACACACTAAACTACAAACACTAAAACTTTAACAACTGGCACTTGTGAGGATCAGTTCCTCTTTTTTCATTCTTTTCTCTTCTTTCTTTCTTTTTTCTTTTTTTGCTTTTGTGCCTCCCTCCTGCTTTTTGTTACATGTTTGTCACACATCAGGGAAATGGCATTTCAAAGGGTGGAATGCCAAGAATACCTCTCTATATATATCCTTTGTATTCATACCCAATGCTTGCAGGACATCCTTTAGCACAGGAGTGGGAAACCTTTGGTCCTCCAGATGTTGTTGAACTATCATAATAATAATTTCTTATTTATATCCCGCCCATCTGGCTGGGTTTTCCCAGCTACTCTAGGCGTCTCCCAATAGAATATGAAAAACACGCTAAAACATCAAACATTAAAAACTTCTCTAAACAGGGATGCCTTCAGATGTCTTCTAAAAGTCAGGTAGTTGTTTATTTCCTTGAGATCTGATGGGAGGGCATTCCACAGGGCGGGCACCACTACCGAGAAGGCCCTCTGCCTGGTTGTTGAACTACAACTTCCATCAACCCTACCAAGCATGGCCAATAGCCATGTTTGATAGCAGTTGTAGTTCAGAAACATCTAGAAAGCCAAAAAAAATTCCCCACACCTGATCTAGAGGCTGCTTGGACATCATCTGGAGGCTGCTTGAGCAGATTGTACAAATTGTGATGAAATGTCATAAGGAGAGGAAGGTCAGAGCCAGGGTGTAGGCTTACAACTGGAACACAATCAGAAGCCAAGACAGCTCACCAGAACACTAGTTACAGGTAGGTAGCCGTGTTGGTCTGACGTAGTCAGGGAAAAAAACACTTCTTCAGATACACTGAAACAGAAGTCACCAGACCCTTATGATTAGTCAGAGGGTGGGGAGGGGTATTACTCAGAAGGGTGGTGGGAATGGGTGGTTGACTGATAGGAGTGGTAAACCTGATAGGAATTGCAACTCATTACCAAGCTTAAAACCATGGAGAGACCTGGTCTGAATAAAGACATTGGATTCTTATCTCATTATACATGATAAAGCTTTCTTTAGCCATCTCACCCCTTGCTTTTTCCTGCAAGACCAATTGCAGTCGTTAACAGTCATTAACAGTCGTCAACAGGTTTACCACTCCTATCAGCCAATCACCCATTCCCACCACCCTTCTGAGTAATACCCTTCCCCACCCTCTGACTATACATAAGGGTCTGGTGACTTCTGTTTCAGTGTATCTGAAGAAGTGTGCATGCACACGAAAGCTCATACCTATGACAAACTTAGTTGGTCTCTAAGGTGCTACTGGAAGGAATTTTTTTAATTTTTTTGTCAGAACACTAGTGTTATATGTTCTTAGATGTTCAGGTGAAGGGTTGCCGGATTTCATTTCAGCTTCTGCATCTGAATAGCCTTTAAGGGCAGACCCACAGCAGTCCAGAAAGCCAACTTCTTCTCATCGTTTTGGGTTGATAAAAAGTGCTCATGGACCCTGCTGTGATTTGAAGTCCCAGATATAATGATTACACAAAGAGCAAGACTGACAATGGTGAATTAAAAGAGGCGCAAGACTTCATCAATGAGATGGCCTCCATTGAGTGATTATTTTCAGGAGACCATTTTCACTCAGCCCTTTGGAGTCCTAGAGAGCTGAGAAAATTGTAGCAAGTGTAACCTAGAAGAAGTATATCATCTGTTCCCTATCCTCAAACTCGGGAGTGCTGATTGGAAAAAGAACTAAGGGCCATGTGTCATGTCACATCAAATTTAGTGTCAAGTCAAATAAGGGCCATGGGGAGATGATTCCTTCTTTATTAATCTTAAAAGCATTCAAGATGAACTGTCAGTTATGTCCACTTGCCAGTCTAGTTAGAGCATTGTACAGCCAATCCCCATAAGGTGCCTAAATCCCTCATTTCATGGAATCCTGGGCATATCTTGCTAATTTAGAAAAGTGAAAATGAAAGATCAGAAAAACAGTAGCCATTTGAGTACGCCTCTCCGTGCAGAAATCCAGGCTTATGGTGCTGCTGCAAACATTCTTTCAGAAGTGTTTGCAATGCACCACATTAAATGGAGGACTCTGCGCATCAGAAGAGCATGCAGACAATCCCTTTACCATGCATACATACCTTCATGGTAGAAAAGTCAGAATGGATAGTCCTGGGAAAGGAGCTTACTTTTCAGATGCTACTTTTCAGATAGCCAGATGTTGATGCTCTTTCTTCACTGCCCCAGTTGTGTATCTTTTGCACATGTTCTAAAATGTCTGATTCGTGTTATGTTAGTATGGGTTAGTCCTGGGCTTGAGTCACTTCCTATTTGTGTGGGTGATGTCCCTGGGCGCTTTGTGGATTAGCTGTTGCAGACTCTCCTGAGTGATTTGTGACCCTGACAGTTTGAATTGTGGGTAAACTGTACTCCAAATGGGCAGCAAATTGGAAAACTCTGGCTCCCTGTGGAACAGCCATTCATCATGCTAATATGAAGCTGCTGCCAGTGCCAACCCTCTAACCATCCCCCTCTTGGGACTACAGCAGAGGGGAGGGCTCCCATAATTTATGTCATGCCAGCAGCTCTTGCAAACTTCCTCAACCTCACCCTTGCTCTGACTCCCAGCTCTCACATTCCATTCGGTTCAAGAACCAATGCTGTGTCAGTGGGTGAGAGTAATGGATATAGCAGAGATGTGGAGCAGTTGCCCTGGGGCTCGATGACCCATCCATGCCAAGTACGGAAGTAGCAAGAAAGGGGGAGATTGCACATTGCTCAAACAAATCAGTGCTTATGTGCAAGGCCAATTGGTACACACTGATGCCATTGAGACTACCAATGTGCATAAGCTATTCAGGCTGCTGCAAGGGTCGGTGTCTCAGAGTTTGCCCTCTGCAGATCTCTTGTTATGTAGAGTGATTTAATTTACTGAAATTGGGAGTGCTTAAATGCATTGCTGTTTGTTTAATTATGGAATGTTCCCCAGTAGCTCTGGTGTGATTGGTTAACTTTGGTCACATGGGAGGTATCTTATTACAGTCTCCGTTTTGTTTTGAGTGTGAGTGATTTGACTGGAATGGCTGCATCTCCATGAACACTGAAGAAGAGACAGTGTTAGATAAGACAGGGTCTCTCTACTCACAATAGAGGAAAGGAGTGCTAATGTTTCTGTGTGGATGTATGTGCCAAAAATAAGTATAGAAGTTGATGCATAGCTGCCAAGTCTCCCGTTTTTCACGGGAAACCCCCGTATTTTGTTACCGTTTCCCGCTGTTATCCCGAATTGATTATATCCCGTAAATATCCCGTAAATCTCCTGCCGGCGGCCATGTCCCAGCTCCCGGCTGTCTGCGCATGTCTGGACATGCGCATAAGCGATTTCTGGTGCCCAGACATGCAGACACGGGCAGCCTGGCACTGGAAGTCGCTTCCACGCATGTCTGGACATGCGTAGAAGTGACTTCCAGTGCCGCGCCACCGCTTAGAAGCAACTTCCGGTCCCACGCCGCCGCTGATCCCGGAATTTTCAATCTGGGAGTTGGAGGGTATGGTTGATGTTCTCCCAAAGAATCAGTAAGGAGCTCATGGGGCTCTTTCACATCATCTCCTGCCTGAACTTTCTGCATGCAAAGTATGTGTCCTACAACCAAGCTATGGTCCTCCTCCACTGGCTTTAATGGGGCTTACTCCCAGGTAATCATCAGGATGAAGTAACCACCACAGCTGTTGATGTAGCTGCTAATGAATCTTGCAAAGTATTTCCAGCAACCTGTTGTCATGTACTTCAGTGGGCTACACGCAACCATTCGATGTGGAACTACCGCCCCACCCAAGAATTCTATAGGGACATCCTCTGAATATCAGAAGCATCTTTGATTTGAAACTGAGCGCTATGGCACAATTCAGGATTTGACTTATGCACATGCTTGGAACCTCATCTCTCCTGCTCTGCACTAGAGGGGATATATTTGTAGCCTAGGTGTGTGTCGGAATCCTACATAGTCACAGAGCATGCAGGTCACTATACCTGGTTTTCAAAACTCAGATCTCCTGCTAGGAAACGGCAGTGGTTCTCCTCTCCTCAGCAACCTGCCAAACCAAGAAGCTCTCAAATTAATTATTCTGAGCCAGAGACAAACCAGGAAGTCTGCAGCAAAATCAATTAACGAAACCCTTCAGCAAACACACACACATATGAAATCTCTGTGATGACAAGTCAGGTATCTGGACTCATGCAGCCTGCTTTTTAATCTCCTATTAAACCATATATCTTCTGATTGCTTTTGTCAGAGCTCTAAATTTAATAACTGAACTAACTGTCTTCTCTCATTGTTCGCATATAAATAAGTGTGTGATCAATAAAGAGCATCTTTAAAAGCACCTAGTTGTGAAAAATGAGGTGTGTGAAGCCTGCAGATAGGTGCAAGGAAATTATGGTTTCGAGTCTCCAGTGCAGCCTTTTAAAAGGGGGAAAGTATATTAAATGTTCTCTGACCCTAAAGGCATCACATCAGTGGCAATCATAGGCATCTTTGTATACTTAACTGAGAATGACAACTGAAATTAGATGTATATCACCTTGACTTGATGCCTTTAAAAGGTTGCAATGGGCAAAATCTCAACAGGTTCTGTATACCCAATGAAATGGTGATGCAGGAATGGGTAATATAAAGAGCGTATTATTTACACGTGGCACATCTAATAGTACCACAGAGCCTTATTCAGATAATTTGTATCCAGATGGGATTGTAGGATTGAAAGCAGAGGAGCTCCATTTTCACTGAAAATGCATTGTAATCAAAGTGATGTTTTCATCTGAATATTACATTAGGAAATGCTAAAACGGATTAAAGCATCGTATTGCTATGGGTTTGTAGGGGGCAAGGATTCCCTAAAATTCCTAGCTACCAGGTTCTCCCCATCATTTCTGAAATTAGTAAATGTGGACTTGAAGTCAAGCCAGCACCCTCAGGATCTGATCTTAGAGAGGTGCCATCCAAGAACAAAGACAAGTGATAGCAGAGTCATTATTCAGACAAAAGGTGAGACATTCAGCATCAGACAAGAAAGGGGGAGGCTGCCAAGATTACAGAAGTGATGTCACCACAGGGAAAAGTGCCTTTTGCAGGGGACTTTTGAATAGAGGTGACGGAGAAGTAGCGGGGATGCGGGAAATGGGAGGGGAGGAGGTTTTTTTCTGCAAGCACTGCTAGGAAGGAGGAGGACGTTGGCAGAACTTCATGTGGGAACTGAAGGCCAGAACCATGTTGGCAGACTGAGACAGAGGCACAGAGATGGCTGGGACTTCAGTGCTGCACTGCTGTGGAGAACAAGCCCCTCTTGATATGCAAGTGCTGTAAATGCTGCAATTCCTCCATCTGCACCCAGTTTCTGAATATGTGTAAAATAAACCATATTTCTTAAAGACATGACAGTCTACATCGTGTCTTGATTCCCAACAGAACTGCGCCCCTGAGTACGTGCTCGAAACCCCCTGGAATCTTGCTTCCACTCAGCAGAGATTGGGGCAGTGTACAACTTTTGTAACAATACAGTGGAACCTCGGGGATCTGTTCCGGAGGCCCCGCCGCAACCCGAATATGACACAACCCAAAGTGTCATGTCTGTGCACGTGCAGGGTGCAATTTAGAGCTTCTGTGCATGCACAGACGCGATTTAGAACTTCTGCGCGGGCGCGAACGGCGCGAACCCGGAAGTAACCTGTTCCGGTACTTCCGGATTTGCACCAGTCGCAAGCCGAGGGTGACGTAAGCCAGAGGCAACGTAACCTGAGACTCCACTGTATCATGAAGCGCGCACACACCTGGCTGTAAAAAAATGACAATAAATTTTAAAATTGACCGTTTAGTAGGCAATGGGTGGAAATTGCAGGGAAGCGGATTTCAGCTAAACATTAGGAGAAACTTTCAAATGGTAAGAGATGTTCAACAATGGGTGCACTGCCCTTCAGTGGAGAAGAAGGATGACTGGCCATCTCCCAGGGATGAATCCTGAACAGCAGATCCTGAATTGCAGTAAGGAGTTGGGCTAGATGATCTTCTAGTTCTGTGATTCCAATTGGCTTCCCTTCAGTAGCAACATCTAATGCGTTGCCTCCTTAATATCAGGGCCAGTTGTGCACCACAAGATGTTTGCTTCATGGTCAGGAGGATTTTTGAGGCTGCATCTGTTTATGCCAACAAAGTAGTTCAGCGCTTAAAGGCTCCCAGCAGTGTCATACCTATTCAGAGTGTTTATCAGTGGGGAGCCTATAGCCCCCTGGTGAGCCATTCATCACGGCTGAATACAGCAGAGGGAAGTGGGAGAGGTGCCTGTTGGCCCATCAGATCACAGGGAGTAAATGCAGATCCTCATCAGGGGGATTCCCTCTCCGGCCCAACATGAATCACTTGAGGTCAGCTGGGTGCATTCGAAACCGTGATGGTAATGGACAGGATAATTGTGACCTCTGCCTGCTTCGCAAATGCCTAATTGATTTATCTTAGACTTTCCACCGGCATCCTCCTTGTGCTCTGCTTTATGGAAACAAATCACTGCTAGCAGCTACCCATTTGTCAGGGTGGGGGATGCTGGTGTGCACTTGGCAGGTGGCTGGTGGTGTAACTTGTGGATACAAGGCAGGCTGTGAAGCAGGAAGGCCCTTTGTTTTTCAGAATGGCAGATAAAGAGGAATGCGAGAAGAGATTAAAGACTGCAGGTATGGTGTCTGAAACCTTGCTTTGTTGCCAAGGTAGTGATGCAGCTTGAGATCAGTGGGTTACTAATCATGTCAGCTATATAATTCCTCCACTATCAGAGTCAGCATGGCTCCAAATGCCAGTTGCTAGAGAACATTGAGAGAGGACTGCTGTGCCCATATCCTGCTTGAACACACACACACACACACACGACATCTAATAGGGTTCTGGACTAGATAGGCATCTGGTTTGATCCAGTAGGGCTCTTCATGTTGTCATGTTCTCTCTCTTAATGTCAGGGGAATGCAACAAAACTCAGTACAGAAGAGGTCTGATTAAGGAAATTCTATAACAAAGGAAGCCACTGCAGAGAAAGGATGTGCAGTGGGGACAGCTGGCTAGATCAGTATTACATAACTTACAGAAAGTAGCAGTCTAAGCAAAGGATGGGGTTGTTGTTGTTGTTTAGTCGTTTAGTCGTGTCCGACTCTTCGTGACCCCATGGACCATAGCACGCCAGGCACTCCTGTCTTGCACTGCCTCCCGTAGTTTGGTCAAACTCATGTTCGTAGCTTCGAGAACACTGTCCAACCATCTTGTCCTCTGTCGTCCCCTTCTCCTTGTGCCCTCCATCTTTCCCAACATCAGGGTCTTTTCCAAGGATTCTTCTCTTCTCATGAGGTGGCCAAAGTATTGGAGCCTCAGCTTCACGATCTGTCCTTCCAGGGAGCACACAGGGCTGATTTCCTTAAGAATGGATAGGTTTGATCTTCTAGCAGTCCATGGGACTCTCAAGAGTCTCCTCCAGCACCATAATTCAAAAGCATCAATTCTTCGGCGATCAGGATGGGGATCTGGAGGCTATTTCATCATTATCATAGATTCATAGACTTGTAGAGTTGGAAGGGATTCTGGATAGTTTCTGGCCATTCAGAGAAGAGAGAGGGGAACACTGGAAATGTCAAGGTGGAAGCAATCCGTTATTGGCCCTCCAGCTGTTGATGGACTCCAACTCCCAACAGCCCCAGCCCTTAGCTGCCAAGTATCCCGTTTTTCGCAGGAAACCCCCGTATTTTAATCCGTTTCCCGCTGTTCTCCCGAATGGAAAAAAATCCCGGAAATCCCCCAGATTTCCTACCTGCCAAGGAGCCTCCATTTTGGGTGCCGCTCTGCCCATGTGTAGGCACTGGAAATCGGGCAGAGCGGCACCAGAAGTCGCTTCTACGCATGCCCAGCGGCCATCTTGGTGGTGGCCGTATGGTGGCGGCCGTCACCAAGATGGCCACCGCCATGTGGCCACCACCAAGATGGCCACAGGGCGTGCATAGAAGTGACTTCCGGTGCCGCTCTGCCCTATTTCTGGTGCCCACACATGGGCGGAGCGGCCCCCGGAAGTTGCTTCTACGCAACTTCCGGTGCCGCGCCGCTGCTGATCCCGCATTTTTCAGCGGGAGACTTGGCAGGTGTGCCCCAGCCAGCATGGCCAATGGTCAGAGATTATGGGAGTTGTTATTCAGCAGGAACAAGGCAGTCATGGGTTCCCCTGCCCTGCCCTAGGTCCTGGCTGTGTGCTACTAAGGCTGCTATTTCCTTTACATTGATGTGGTCCACAATTTGTGGAGTTCATTGTCACAGTCATTTACAGTTTTCTTGGCCATAAAACTGAAGGAGGAGCCTCCTGCACAGCAGGCAAGTCTTCTGATGATAGAAGAGAATCATGTAATTTATTCAAACTAATTTAAAATAGTAATCATGAGATTATATGACATTGTTGTCAATGGCTGTGTTTTATAATCTTGAACTACACTGAACATGGTTATATTTATATTATCAGTGCTGTGCTTTGTTACATCAAAGCTATGGATGCTATTGTTTGGTATTTTAATACACAGTGATCTAGAAGTAATCTGCATGAGGACATATGAAGATGGGGTGATATTGAGTAACAACATTCAGTTGACTATATAATTAGTATTCGTCTCTTTTGATATAATGTCTGGATTAGCTGAATTGTTGTTCTCCTTGGATAACATGGTATATCTTCTTTGCAGGCTTACTTAAAAGAAATGTGTAAGTTTTGCAATTTTTTAAAAAGTTTCATAGAACTCAGGGGGTCCTCAAAGTTCAGAGTTGCAGTAGAAAAATGCAAGGGGGCTCCCACCCAGAATGTGCCTCTGCCCTAGACCCCTGTGTTTATGTGTGTGGGTATCACAGATCTCAGCATACCAAAGGGCTCTTGTTTACCCTGCACCTTCTCAGATCTGGTTATTATCTTCCTGCAGTATCTGTTTTCCCCATTATGAATTTCCCCAGAATACATTGTTCAGCAGGAAGTTGAACAGCGGCTCTCACCTGAAACAGCTGCAGTGTCTAAAGAAAAATAGAGAGGGAACCCACCCAGCAACAGAGGGAGAAATTTGCAGGTTGCAGGATCTGAATGCAGATAATCTATTACCCTGAAAAGTCTATAGGGCAAGATAAACAGTACTGACAAGGTCTCCTTTGAATGCTGCATTTTCAGTCATGAGACATAAAATAGCCTGGTGGTGCTTCCATTGCTTTGTTTGTCCCTGACTTCAAAGACCAGAAGAAAATATGTTTTTCCCTTTGTAGGCAGAGTTAGAAGTCTCTTTTTAGCCAAGAGAAGAGGGAAGGGGAGGGAGGGGGTTGTTTTCAAACAATAACACCAAAGGCAGCCATAGAGGAATTCTATCCCTGTTACCAATTGCCCTCTACTGACTCAGGATGCATCTTTACAAGGTTAAATAAACACATCTAGAACCCCTCAGGGCGGGAAGCCAAGCTGTGATGGTTTTGAACAGAAGAATAGCTGACAGAGGGAAGGTTTGGTACCCCTTTAATAGCTGCTTCTCTTGCTCAAAGTTGCAGCCTCCCAAGACTTGAGAAAGAAAGAAAAAAGCTGTTGGAGCATCTTTCCTATGTAACATCTGGTGTCCTTTAGGTTCTAAATCTGTACTTACCTTTGCAACATTATGCAGTCATTTTCAGGATCTCCTACACAAGGGTCTTAGGAAGCTGCCCTGTGCAGATTGAGACAATTTCTCCAACTGACTCAGTACTGTCCATACCAGGTAGTGACTAGCAGTGGCCCTCAAAGGTTTCAGGTAGGGGTTTCTCCCAGAACTACCTGGAGATGCATGGGATTGAAGGATACTAAGGATAAATCACTACAGCCGATTGCAGCTTCCAGATGTGTGTACCCATGTAAGATATGTCCATAACATTCCTACATCACAGTTTAGGTGTGTTGTTGTTGTTGTTGTTGTTGTTGTTGTTGTTGTTTAGTCGTTTAGTCGTGTCCGACTCTTCATGACCCCATGGACCACAGCACGCCAGGCACACCTGTATTCCACTGCCTCCCGCAGTTTGGTCAAACTCATGTTGGTAGCTTCGAGAACACTGTCCAACCATCTCGTCCTCTGTCGTCCCCTTCTCCTAGTGCCCTCAATCTTTCCCAACATCAGGGTCTTTAGGTGTACACTGAGAAGCAAACCCATAAACGTGTGTGTGTGTGTGTGTGTGTGTGTGTGTGCGCGCGCACACACACACACACACACACACACACAGGAGTTCGAGGGATACATGGGATTACTCATCTGACTGCTAACCAGACCCAAAGCTGGCTTGCTTCAGCAAGGTGGGCATATAATAGAACAATGTAAATAGTTCTCTTTCTCAAGCTCTGGGAGGAAGACCTTTCATTGCCTACAGACAGCCACCCAATCTTAAACAACTCCTCACCCACAATAATACCACCACCAGACTTAACATGGACACTGGTACCAGAGCCTGCAATAAACCCAGATGCCAACCTTGCTGCCACATACACCCAGACAACACCATCACTGGCCCCAACAACATCAAACATACCATCACAGGACTATTTAATTGCTCATCTTCTAACATTGTGTATGCCATCAAATGCCAACAGTGCCCTTCAGCTCTCTATATTGGACAAACAGGCCAAACCCTACGCCAAAGGATAAATGGACACAAATCTGGCATCAGGAATCACAAGACAGAGAAACCAGTAGGAGAACACTTCAATCACCCAGGACATTCTATACAAGATCTCAAAGTAGCTGTTTTATTACAGAAAAATTTCAGAAACAGACTGGAAAGAGAAGTTGCTGAATTGCAACTCATTACCAAGCTTAACACTAGGAGAAGGGGACGACAGGGGACGACAGGGGACGAGATGGTTGGACAGTGTTCTCGAAGCTACGAACATGAGTTTGACCAAACTGCGGGAGGCAGTGCAAGACAGGAGTGCCTGGCGTGCTATGGTCCATGGGGTCACGAAGAGTCGGACACGACTAAACGACTAAACAACAACAACAACCAACCTTAAAACCATAGAGAGACCTGGTCTGAATAAGGACACTGGATTCTTATCTCATTATACATGATCAAGCTTTCTTTAGCACCTCAGCCCTTGCTTTTTCCTGCAAGACCAATTGCAGTCGTTAACAGTCATTAACAGTCATCAACAGGTTTACCACTCCTATCAGCCAATCACCCATTACCACCACCCTTCTGAGTAATACCCCTCCCCAGCCTCTGACTATACATAGGGTCTGGTGATTTCTGTTTCAGTGTATCTGAAGAAGTGTGCATGCACACGAAAGCTCATACCTATGACAAACTTAGTTGGTCTCTAAGGTGCTACTGGAAGGAATTTTTTATTGTGTTTTGAATGTAAATAGATGTTACCAGAAGTGGCTCACCAGGTGTGGTGGAGCTGCTACACTAGCTTCCTGGAAAGTGGGTCACTGTTGCCTACAGAGAGGGAGATTGGGAGGGGTGACACAGTGGGGAGATTGGCATGGTGTAAATTTCTGAGCCAATCTGGTACTTCTGCCCAGCTGATCTTTTCTCTGATTCAACAGTAAACAGAGGGTTTTCCCGGAGAAAGTGGTGGAACGAAAGAGAAACCTCTGAGACAAACCATGCTGAGAAATTTTGGGACAAATGGAAGTGAGAGAGACGGAGAGAAGGGGCGACTCCACCTGCTCTGGGCTCTGACCCTGCCCACCACTAGCTTCAGCCCTGCCCACAGTTAGCATGTGGCCCCTGATAGATCACTTTCATCCCTGGTCTGAAGCATCTTGGGAGCACTTAATGCCATGCATTCATAGGAAAACAGGTCCATGTGAATATCTGCTGTGGAGTGTATATTGTGATTGTGCAGAGTTAAGTTCCTGAGCCTGAATGCATCTCCACCCCACAACTACTAAGGCAAACCTGGGAATCCTGAATGCCTCACCAGTCCTTCCCCCAACCTAGAATCGCTTTGGGCTGACAAGCATTCTCAGCCACAAGCCTGCCAAGCAACAGGCTCAAAGGTTAATTACACACTAATGAGTCCAGGCACAGTGTCTTTCAAGACACCTATGGCTGTTCTTATCCCCTCTTTTGTTTAACAGCAAGGAGAATAAAGTCAATTAATTAAGGACGCTTTGCTACAAGGAAGCAAGGACCCAACATCTTGTTTCACCTTGCTAATGAATTTGTGGCCCTGTTAACTGGTGAACATTCTAGAGATTGCAACAATCATCTTTCACATCAGGTTAGATCTGGCCATTCTAAGCAGGGAGAGGACCCTCTTCTTTGGGTGACTTCAGGCATTACGAGGAAGCACCCAGCAAAGGTGCAAAAGCGACACCTGCATCCAACGTCTGAAGCACTGGCATACACATTTTCCTCAAAGAAGTGCATCTAGACAGCTAAGACAGCTTGGATTCTCAGCAGAATCAGGAATTCACCAGCTTTGGACCATAGATGAGAGGTTTGCAAGTTTCAGTCCTCATCCACAAAGCAACAACAACACTTCCTGCTCCTCAAAATCTTAGGAAGAAAGGTCTCACCAAGTTTTATTGGCATTTTAATGACCCTACAATTTGTTGCATGGACTAAGGCTGCCAGTGGACATTCAGTAGACTCGGCTTCTGATACCTGTTGGCACTTCCAGAAGGTCTGCTTATTGGACATTCACTCTGATTTGTTTGCAGGGAGATGGTGCTGTGTCAGAGCAAGTGTCATCCCACACTTCCCACTGCTTTGTCCCATCACTTTCCTTTTCACAAGAGGCTGAACTTTAGAGGAAGTGGGTTTGTTGCATGAGACCTCCCCCATCAGCTATAATTGCATGACCTGAATTTGCCATTATATTATTGACTCCTGCCCTAGATTGTGACAGAATGATAGCACCCTGAGTCTCCATGGAAAATCTTAAAAGCAGAGGGGAAACACACAATCTGAACTGAAGAACCAGTAGACAAGGAAGATGTGCTTAACTCTTTCCCAGGTTTCTGCTTCTCTACTAGTACATCTTTCTCCCAGACATAACTTCCATCTGTAATTGCTTCATGTTCAGCACATCACTAATGAAGTCCCCATAACTGATAAATTCCTATTTGAGCCTGATGTCGGGGAGGAGCTTTAATGGCGGGGGGGGGGTATTATTTTCTTCTTATTGCAAAATAGCATAATTTCACAATTAAAAAAAAACAAATGAAAATAAATCCTTTTGTGAGAGCAGAAGCAGAACATTAAGGGGTAGTTTATCAGTCATGTCCCAGCTACACTGGACAGGAAGAATGAAGCTTCTAAGCAAAAGTACACTAGCCCTGGATTGTCTAGCACTGCAAACTGTCCTTTAAGATGGGGACTTTGTGGATTGCCACAAATCACAAATGAGGTCTGGAAAAAGATGGGAGGGTATCACAGAAAACTCTGGAATGCAACAGAATAGCAGTGACATCTAGATTCTCTTTAAAGTGGGAATGAAGGATAGCAAATCTGGTCAGTGTAGAAGCAATCTCAGCCTTCCAGAACAATCCCTATGTTTTGTAGCCCATGTCCCAGTCCTGTGCACACAGTTACTTGAAAGGAAACCATATTGAAATCAATGGAACTGACTTTCAAGTATTTAGTATTGTAAGGTAACCATCTGGGAGTATGTCCTGCTGAACTCGCTGGGGCTCCCTTCCAGGCAGACCTACCTCCAACTACTGTATTTTGGCTTGCTCTTTTTTGATCCAGCCTTGAAAAGGTTAAAGCAGCAAAGAGGATTTTGAAAAGCATCACTTCCAAAGCCAGACAGAAAGACAGAGGTGGGAGAGGAACTCTGATGTCATGCAATGTCAACCCAGCCATGGGATGTGCACAGGTGGGGCAAGGGTGCCCCACATGGAAAGTCTTTCCAGAAGACCCCTCTCGACTGGGTTGGCAGTGCTGCTGAATGCCTGGCAGGTCTCTCCTTGATTGTGGCTCAGATTCTTGAGAAAGGTCGGGGTTTAGTTTTTTGAAGGGAGCAGAGCAAGGGCGTACCCACCGCGGGGCAGGGAGGGGCCGCTGCCCTACTCTAGAGGCAGGGCCGGTCGGGCAGCTGCGGGCAAGAGTGGCGCTGCCGGCGGGGCTGGTGGGCAGAGGCGGAGGACAGCCCAGCGGAGCGCGAGTTCGGCGCCCGCAGCAGTCTCTTGCGCCCGAGCCGTGCGGAGTCCACACAGCCGCGCTGTGTGGGAGGGGGCAAGGGCTGACGCTCCCGACGTTCGGGAGACCTTTGCGCATGCGCAAAGCGGGGCGCATGCGCACAGCGCGGCTGTGGACTCCGGCGGCCGCCGTGCAGGGCGCATGCGCACAGCGCGGCTGTGCTCAAAGGTCTCCCGAACGTCGGGAGTCGTTCAGCGCCTGAGACCGCTGCAGCAACGGAGCCTCGGATAGCTTCGCGGAGGCCGGGGCTTTGCTCCAGACCTCCGCGGAGGCCCCGATCCAAGCCTGGTTCCCTTCTCTCCCCCCCCCCCGCCCACCCCCAGACTTCCCTCTTCTCCTCTAGGCGGCCGCTGGTTTTCTCCCCTTCGCCGCCGTCGCTTCAGGTTTATTTTGATTTCACCTGGGCTCTGTAGCCCCGCCCACATTCCCACTTTGTGGCCCCTCCCCTCCCGTGCCTTGGCCCCGCCCCTTGCCCCCCCCTAGTTTTGATCCTGGGTACGCCCCTGGAGCAGAGAGCAGTCCATTGCTCCTTTTCAAATGACATTACAGCTCTCTGCTCTGGGTGATGCCGTATATTGTCAGCTGTTTCAAGCTGGAAGATGGAAAGGCAGAAGTTGCCGGCGAGGGGCGGGAGAAGGATAAAAAACAAAGCAGGAAGCAGGAGGGAAGGAGTGCCACGACTAACTGGTTTGATAACAAATTCACTGACGCAGGGAACCATCTTTTTTCTTTCCCCTGACGCTGCCAATTGCTTTAACGATGCTGACTCTAAGGGCTCCAGAGGGAGAGGAACTTTGACTCCACAAAAAAACCCTTTACTGCAACAGAATTGCTTTATTTAAGGCTATGTTGGGCATGTTTAAATATTAAAGGCTGAGCAATAATGGATGGTGTTAGTTTAGACTGAAGAGGAGAAGCCACCTCCCAGAGCCCACATTCACCAAAGGCTGATGGGAGAGAGAGAGTGTGTGTGTGTGTGTTTAAGAGGTTTTTCAGAGGACAGGGAAACCAAACAGTTTATTCTGCTTTCAGTTTCCTTTCACAGCTATGCCAGACAGGTCTTGAGCAGGTCTCAAGCAGACAGGTCTCGAGCAGGTTGGGTGCCCTGGCGCTGAGGCGCAGAGATCACTCCGGCGCCCCCGTCCTCGCAGCACAGCTTCCGCACGGCTTCACCACGCAGCGCCCCCTCCTGCCGGCCCGGCACCCTGGCGCCCCGCGCCACCGGGAGTGCACCTAGAGCTGGGCCTGATGCCAGATATCTCTTTTCTACTTCTTTTTTAAAAGATGTCACTTCCATCCAATTCTAGAGCCCTATCACAAGAACCATCATGATGCATTTTACTTCTGAAGTTCTGGTTTAGTCATCTGTCATCTGATTGGTATCAGTGAATTTACGGTAAGAGAAAACGGAATTTACCCTAGAATTCTTCAGTTAAGAATTAGTATCAATACAAAAAGAGACATTGCTTAGGATTCTCAGAAACAACAAAGGGTGAGTTGCTGTTTCAGGTTCTATCAGCAGTGTCCGTCCCCCCTCACCCTGCCCACAGCTCCTTTTAGAGAGCAAAACCTGCAAACTTGCAAATTCCCTCTTTTTTTCTTTGTTTCGTTTCTCCAGGGGGTTTCTGCAAGCAGAAATCACAGTGACAGGTTCTCTGTGTTGGAGATTCATTCCCTGTGTCTGCAGTCATGGGATTGTTGTCTATCACATGACTGTATATGTTTTTCATTCCACAGAGTGGGAAGTGACGTAGACAGGATGTTTGTCTTGGGACTATTGTCCTTTGTTCTTTCTCTTTGCTGCCCTTGCATGAAGTCTTGGGTTTGCAATTTTGGGAGAGGGGAGACTGCCCGCTGGGGAGCGGGAAGGCTGGTGAGGCCCCCTAGATTTAGGGGCCCTAGGCTTCAGCCTACTTAGCCTATACATAAATCCGGCACTGGTTGGGGAACATCAGGCCCAAATGTGGCTCTCCAAGAGGGCCAGCATCATGTAGTGGTTAAGAGCGGTAGACTCGTAATCTAGTAAACCGGGTTTGCGTCCCCGCTCCTCCACATGCAGCTGTTGGGTGAACTTGGGCTAGTCACACTTCTCTGAAGTCTCTCAGCCTCACTCACCTCACAGAGTGTTTGTTGTGGGGGAGGAAGGGAAAGGAGATTGTTAGCCGCTTTGAGACTCATAGAATCATAGAATCATAGAGTTGGAAGAGACCACAAGGGCTATCCAGTCCAACCCCCTGCCAAGCAGGAAACACCATCAAAGCATTATTGACATATGGCTGTCAAGCCTCTTTAGGGTCACTCCTTAGGGTAGTGATAAAGAGGGATATCAAATCCAAACTCTTCTTCTTCTTCTTCTTCTTCCTCTTCTTCTTCTTCTTCTTCTTCTTCTTCTTCTTCTTCTTCTTCTTCTTCTTCTTCTTCTTCTTCTTCTTCTTCTCTATCTGGCCCTTAGTACTCTTCCCAGCCAACATCCTCTCCCCCCAGGCCAAACACCATCCTTGAACATTTCTGCCCGGCTAGAATGCATCCTTGAATTCTGGTAATGACTATTGTTTCCCTGAATGGAGAACAGAGAGGGTTGTATGAGTGTGTGTAGAGACTAGCCTACTGTGCCGAGGCCAAAATCACATTCATCGCTCTGACCACTTTTTCCTCTGGCCCTGCCCTGGCCCTGCCCACCACTCACATGTGGGGGCCCCAGATGCTTTCCCAGAAGGAAATGCTGGCTTTGGGCTGAGAAAGGTTCCCCAAGAACACCAAGGCTGGATCTAGAGGAAAATGCCTTGTAAACCTCATAATGAGAAATCATGTTGCTGAAGGTCGGAACTCCACAGCGCCGTCTGGTGTCACAGTGTTATAACACATTTACAAAGGCTGGCAGGCTCCCTTCTCTAAACCTAGCTCTGCTCAGCTCACAGCAACACCTGCAGCTGGCAATAACAAGGCTACACTCAACCAGACCATGCAGTGACCTCATGAGGCACAGTCTCCCTTCCTTGCCACTGGCTCTGGCACTGAAGCAGTTCTCCAAGCCCTGCTGAGCCCTGCTCAATTCATACCAAACACTGAAAGCACTATGGTACCATTTTAAATAGTCGTGGCTTTCCACAAAGAAACCTGTCAGTTTCTTAAAGATGCTGAGAGTTGTTAGGAGACCCCTACTCCCCTCACAGAGCTACAGTTCCCAGAGCTCCCTATGAATAGGGATCAATTCATTTCAAATGCTAGTGGTCCTTCTTCAGGGAAATTGAAAGAAGAGTGATTTGAAATTCAGATGTGATGGTTGGCATCTATCTGCCTTGGGAGAAAATGGAAGAGTGTGCCTTTGGGCGTGAAGTCAAACCATTGGAGAGTTGCGGCGCCTGCTGTGGCTGTAGAGACCAATATGGGAGAGACATGTTTTGTTGCTGATGGGGCAGATGAAGGCATCTGGTTGTGCTGCTGCAGATGCACCATGGTGTACCTTCTTTCAGCACTCCTCCCAGCAGTCAATCTTCCTCTGGTCACTGCCGTGACTGCCTGTCTCCAGGCCCTGTGGTTGTCTGCAAAGGGTTCACATGCAGCGGGGTTAATGTTGCCAGACTTCGTATTGTGTATGCAGACATCTTTGTAATGCAGAGTTAGTCTGCCAGTGGGACCTACCCATTCTATTTCTTATGCTAGCTTGAGACATTATGGGGTTTAACTGCAAGGGAGCTTGGGATTTTGGGGAGTTGGAAAGGACTGGAGTTCTTCCCCCCCACCTCCAGACATGTAGCTGGTGTGATATAAGGAACGAGTGAAAGGGAAGAACTATGTCCCCTATGCTCTTTGGAGAAAGGAGGAGATAGAAACGTAAAATATAAGTAAATAAGAACCTGCCCCTAATCATTACACCACAACAGAGCTCTCTTTTCAACTGGGATCTTACACTGTACTGTAGCATGCATAGCATAATAGTTAATTTAGCTCTATGAAGGAAGATTGCAAGGAAGGGGGGAAGCAAAATAAAGCACACATTGTACGTGTGTGTCATAATATTGTAAATATGCTGGTGTAGCAATGAGACCAGAATTAGCTATTGCTGAATGCTGTGCAAAGCCAGCTTTCCTGGAAATGCAAAAGTACTGCATGATAAGGGGAAGAGGAGAGATCCATTTCGAAGCTGCAAGAGAAGACCCGTACAAAAGCCGGGGGAATCAAGGCAAGAAAACTCCTTTTGCCACATGTCCTCAAAGCTTCTGGTGCTGCTGACTAACTACTTTTGAAGACTGAGCAGTGAGATAGATGGGCATGAGGCTGGGTTTGTAAAGCTTGTGTTGCAATTATGCTGTTGCATGATCTATTTTTAATATCCTCTTCTCACTGGGGGAAAAATGCAGTGGGACACTTAGAATCAAAGAGAAGAGCCAGTGAGGAATATACCCCCAATGCTATAGTTAGCTCTTAATGTAATTTCTTTGATTCCAGTAGAGATTATCTAGGGGGTGACCCCCCCCAAAAAAAGGATTGACCTTTAAGTGAAGTAGAGTGCCCCCCAACTGTATATGGATATCCATCTTCCTCCTCTTGAGATGATAAAGATGATGAAATCCTAGCACTGACACAACACAAAAGGCAACCTCATACGCACACTGAAGAATCTAGCAAATATTCGGATTACAAGTCCTTTTAAAACAGAGTAATTTAATTACTGCAGTTGTACCCACATCTTCCACTGAGATCAGGGTGGATACACTGTAGATAAGAACCTGGCTCCATGGCTCCTCACCCTGCTCCCAGTTCTGGTCCATCCACTTTCCAGTGCAATCCTCCAATTTCTTATCCATAACAGCACAGCCTCCTTCACAGGATGGCTGTTTCCTTTGGGAAAGGCAAACACTCCACATATCCAATGAACATGCCCAATCCCTGCCAAAACTGTCCATTAGTGGTTAAAGTTCCAAGCAAGCTCTGATTTGCCCATCACCTTGAAGGTGAAACTGTGCAACCTCTTCCTCTGATGCAATCTGAGGGTGGTACAGGCCAAATCTATTCAAGTATTGTGATGATGCCCCCTTCTTTCTGTCTCCGAAATACCTGTGACAGGCTAATACTTTAATCCACAACTGCAATGACAGACTTAAAACCAACTTCCTCCATTCTTTTCCACCCCCAATAAGAAGAGAGAAGAAGAGTTTGGATTTGATATCCCGCTTTATCACTACCCAAAGGAGTCTCATAAAACGGCTAACATTCTCCTTTCCCTTCCTCCCCCACAACAAACACTCTGTGAGGTGAGTGAGGCTGAGAAACTTCAGAGAAGTGTGACTAGCCCAAGGTCACCCAGCAGCTGCATGTGGAGGAGCGGAGATGCGAACCCAGTTCCCCAGATTACGAGTCTACCGCTCTTAACCACTCTCCTCTCTGAGAGACCCTTTTTTAGCTGGTTGCAGTAAAAGCGGCTCAAATAGGTGTTTTTTCTCAACCCAAAATCAAGCAATATACAGTATGTATAGTACATGTATATGTAGTATATTTGTTCACATCATGCATACTCTGCAGAAGATCTGAAAACTCAAGCTTTGGAACTATATTCCTAGTATGGATCCATTCAGCTTGCCCACAAAAGTGTCTTGCCCACCAGATCAGCTCACCCACAAAAGTGTCTTGCCCACCAGATGTTGTCCAGGGATTGAACAGCTGAAGGATTCAAATTGCAGAAACAAGGGGAAAGTACAAGAGGAGCCCACTCATCAGCCCAAGGAACCATTGGAACCAACTGCTTTTCAAGCAAGAACACCAGCAAGGGAAGATCAGTCTATCCCAAACTGGATATAGATGCCCACTTGAAACTTACATCTTCATTCTGGCCTTGGAGATACTTTTCCTTTACCGTGTGTGATTTCCCCCTCCCCTTTTTTTAGTTGGAAGTCTGATGGCAGGCCCCATCTTTAAACAGTCATGGCTTCCCCCCCCAAATAATCCTGAGAATAGCAGTTTGTTAAGGATGCTGAGAATTGTTAGGAGATTCCAATTCTCCTCACAGAGCTACAATTCTCACAGCACCCTGCAAAGATAGATTGGTTGTTAAACCACTCTGGAAATTGTAGCTCTGTAGGGCGAATAAGAGTTTCCTAACAACTCCCAGCATCCTTAACCAACTACAGTTTCTGGGATTATCTGTTTAGAATGTTATGGAACTGCTTGAAATGTGTACAGCAGATGGGGCTTCTTTCTTTACTGACATGAGCTGCTTTGCAAGACAATAATTGTCTGGAAAGGGGTATAAAAAGCAATCTCAACAAAATAAAGAAAAAAAATGTTATTTCTTGACATGCATAGAAAAGAGGCAAACATTCTCCTCCTTTGTACTGCTGCTGTTTATTCTTTTCTCTCTCTTTTCCCAATCTCTACTTTCCAACTTTACAAAGTCATCACTGATATAAGTTATTTATAAAATATGTACAGAAAATTGCCACAGTAGTCATTCCGCCCTTTATAGTCCGTTCGGCTCATAAACCAAATGTCATAGCAAAAGACGCTTCCTCTGCCTTGGGGGTGGGACGGGAGGGATAAAGAGCTTGTCATCAAACAAAAAAACCAGAAAGATTTCAATGCCTGCAAGCAAATATTTACAGGTTTCAAGACAAAAAGCTATCTATGGTGCCATTTTGAGGATATAGGGGTTTGTGCAAGACTCAGAACTCTGTACAGTTCCATTTGTTATAATGATTTATCAGTATATCGATTTCCATCATCCATACACTTAACAGCAAGAATGCACAACTCAGATGACTTTGCATTCATTTTCTTGTACTTAGAAAGGAGTGAAAGAGACAGTTCTGGATTCATCGCTCCACGTTTTATCGATACGAACGGATGCCTTTGAAATAGCCCCTGAATCTTGTGTAACTTCAGAAACACACTGAATACCTTCCAGAAAGAGAAAAATTCAGTTCAATAATCCTTTGAAGCTTTCGTAATTTGCATACAACATGTGCCTTCAAGAGGATTCAGAATACAGTACAAAGAAGCTAGACTCGTCATTTTGGGGTCCAGCTGGAATGGACTCTGGAACCTGCTCAGTGCCACAAGGAAAATACAAATACGCAGTGTGTTTCTTCCTCCTAGAAACAATGTGGCTAAAAAGCAAAAGTGTTTGTGTCTTCTAATAGGATTCAGTGAGTAACAAACAGCTGGAGTGAAGATGATGTCTTTAATCAGTCAATAAAGCAAGTTAAGCACGGATGGTGACAAAGGGCAAAGCTACCTGTCTTATTGGTTTTTATGGCAATATTTTTACTTTGTTGTTGTTTTCTTTTACCTTGGGTGGCATCTGGGCTGGCTGGAAAGAGACCTGTAGGCCTCTAGCAACCCTGCCACCTTCCCTTCCTTTCCTTTCCCCATTTTTAGACTAAAATAAGGTGAAGTAGCTGGAGGCCAGTACTTTGATTTCCAGCCTCTCTTGTCTAAAACTCTGTGGGAGGGTCCTGGCCTGGTAAGCTTGGGTGATGCTACCATGTCTGTGTGTTGTGTTGTGTTATTTGTTGTAGGATGCTTGTTTTTGTTTTCTTTGGGGGTACCTTGTCTGCATTTTGTGAGGATTTGGGTGTGTTTGTTTTGAAGCAGAGGGGTCTTGCCTGGTTTTTTTTAGTGTGTATGTGTGTTACCTGTTTGGGGGTATGGGTGTTTTGACTGTTTATTGGGGGGGCTGCCTGTTTTTTGTTTGTTTGGGCTACATGCTTTGCCCTTTTTTAGTTTCTCACACAGCAGCCATTTCGTTGTGGTATCCATGACTTTATCAAAGTGCCACATGTGCCTTTGGTCCCAGAAAGGTGGGGAGACCCTGAACTAAAGGCAACTATCCAGAAACAAAGCATTGTTCCATTGGGTTAAAAGCAACAACTGTGATAATTCAACCCTTTCCCTCCTTTCCTCCCTTCCAGCAGACTTTGGTGAAAATGTGGAAAGCTGAACCTATAGCTGAGGTGGTTGTTCCAATCTTTGTCCTCAAAGCACACAGAAAGCAAATCATACCATTCCTTAGATGTAACCACTGTTGAAGGAAATGCAGATATTGCTTCTTGATCTGATATCTTGGCCTTCCCTTGTGCTAAATAGCTTAGTTCCATGGTGAAGTTTGAAAAAGTAGGGATGGATAAGTCTGTTTCTGCTCCATGTTAGTAACACATGCATTCCTTCATAAATTCATTCATAAATCACATGTGATCCTTTTCGGCTTCCATTTGCATTTTTAAAACCTGCACAAAAACTCACATATAATCTTTTTTTTTCACAAGACACACATTTCTGGATACATTTCAACCTTAAATAGGCAATTTTAAACAAATTCTGGTATATATTTTTCTCTGGGTTTCTTTTTTAGTGAAAAACTGCATCTCAAAATCTGGAGACGTGTCAAAACCTAAGAATAACTGCATTCTGTAAGCAGAAGCTATTACAGTAAGCCCGCAAATTACATGAGGGTTGCATTTCAGGGATAGCACCTAAAGTCAAAATCGCATATAGTCAAAACACATTGGGTGCAATAGCAGGTAGAATGCCAAAGGCTTTTCCCAGTCACTGGGTTCCTTTCCATCCCTTATTTATTTATTTAAAAATGCCAAGTGTGCAAAGTTAAATGCCAAGTGTGCAAAGTTAAATGCACACCAGTTAAATGTACATAATTTGTGGGCTTACTGCAATTGTTCATTTAAAAAAACTCAGTACGTAGACGTGAACCTGTGTGGCCCCTTAAGTGATCTAGCAATCTTCCTATAAGAACGGTAGCCAGGAGCTGCTGATTCCTAATGTCAGTCTCAATACGGACATCTTCTCTGGCTTTGTTCAAATGGAGGCAGTTGCACACAGCACTTAAAGCACTAAGCATTGCTAAGAAAACAGAGCTGAGCTGCGTGCAAAGCTTCACCATTTTGGCCAAATACCATACCCCTGCACTGTCATGCACATTTGTTTGGTCAAGTTTGACCCCAGTGTGCCTCAAGCTAACAACCGCCAACAATCATCAGCATCCAATCACATGGAGAACATTTTATTTCCTTTTCTTTGTGTGTGCAAGTGAGCAGACAAGCTTGGTTTTGACTGTGTCAAGCAAGGAGGTGTGAGTTGACAGGGCCTTCATACAAACTGCAGTTCTCATGTACAAACAACACAAATAAATGTGATGAGCAGCATGTCCATTTCCACAAATGTGTGCTGATCACATAGAATCATACAATCGTAAAGTTGGAAGGGTCCATCTACAGAGTCATCTAGTGTCGTCGTCCCCCCTGCAATGCTGGAATCTTTTGCCCAACGTGGGGCTCAAACGCAGGACCCTGAGATTAGAGAGTCAAGCTGTACCGACTGAGCTATCCCAGGTTTCATGGGCAGGTTTTTGCCCAGAGGAATGCTTGCACAAATGGTTATAGGATGCACACAACTATTGCAGAGAGGGAATTACATAGATTACAAGTAGATACCATCAAAAGGGTTATGCTAGACTGTGCACTCCTGTATGTGTGCGGTATACAACATTTGTGCATAAAATAAAAATTGGGTGAGAGGAGCTCATAAACCAGAGCTCAGTTGAGTGAGCCCATTTCCATTTCCTGGTCCCAAAGTGTGGCAGGTCACCAAAGGTCAAAATGTCCACAGCCTATGCAGGTGACACTTGGCTGGAGGAGACAGAGGATACCTCAGTTTTGCTTTGGGATACAGTTGATGAGACATCGTCGTCCCCAAAGGGGTTCTTGCCGCAGCAGATTGTGGTGATCATGCAATTACGGAACTAGAAAGAGAAAGAGAGAACAGAGATGCTCTGGAACAATTAATGTGTACCACACAGTCAGAGAAGCTTAGCTGCAAGGGAGATATTCTGGTAGAAAGCAGAGGGTCTCTGCATGCCTCGTTGGGCTGTCAACTCTAGGCATATTAACCGTCATCACAAATATGTGTTTTCAGAGAAGCAACTCAATGGCAGTATGACATTCCAAGTAACTCTAGGTAGCAGAATCAGGTACACTATTGCATCCACTTGGACTTTGGACTTGGTTAGCAGGAATTGACATTAACTGATAGCCACTGAGATTTAATTGTTTTTATGTTCCCCCTTTGACACAGAGATTTATCAGGAGAGCTATATTAACTGTATTCAAAACTGTAATGTCCGAAACCTGCAAATGAGGACTCCTAACACCACCTGGGGTTGAGGTTATTATTTAAGAGAGGAATATGCAATGTTTTAAGTTCAGAGAAGTTAGCAATGGAGTCTATTGGAGGGGAAGTTGGGTTCATTTTTTGATTTGGGGGGAATCTCACCTGTTTGTTCATGAGGACATAGATGATGGGATTGTAGAGGGATGAGCTTTTTGAGAAGAAGGCAGGCACTGCCATGAACGTAGCAGAAAACTCTGACCCTTTGTTGGTGAAGATCCAGAATGCCACCACAGCATAGGGGGTCCAGGCAAGCATAAACCCTAGCACCATCAAGATCACCATGCGGGTAACTTCTTTCTCTGCCTTCTGGGTGCTTGCAGACTCTTGCTGCTGAGCAGCTGCCTGGGAATGCAAGAGAAGACAGTGACTCAAAAGGGCTCTCTCCAGCCAAGCAGCTATGGGGCTATTTCAACATCACCCTCAGAGTTGAGTTGAGTTGCAGTTGCCTTGAACATCAGAAGAGGGCAGTAAGCTGTTGTCCTCCAGTAGCCAAAACAGGGCTGGCAACTGAAGGCTGTTCCTGTTCCACCATCTGCCTCTCCCTGCACAGGGAAGTGGATATTGGTGCTCATATCTTCTCTTTCCCCACTCCAGATTCCATTTGTCCAGGCAGACCCGTCCTAGCCATAGAGGCTAGTGGCGCAGAGAACCACTGCGCTGGGCACTGGAGGGCGCTGGAAGGGCGCTGGAAGGGCGACAAGTGAGCACAGGGTTCCGGCAATCTGACCAGGACTGCGCTCCATGAGCTGAGAGGCTGCGCTGCATCTCTCTCCTTCTCCGAGGACTCCGCGCTGTGCCTCCTCCTCATTTCCCCAGCGCTGGGTTCTGCTCAGTCGAACTTTGCCACCAGTGCGCATACAGCGCCCAAGCAGCTCTTGCTGGTCCCGCGGTGCGCATACTGGTGGCGAAGCTTGACTGAGCAGAACCCAGCGCTGGGGAAATGAGAAGGAGGCGCAGCGCGGAGTCCTCGGAGGTGGCCTCCCGCTGCTGCCGTGGTCCGCTTGGTGCTCCCGGGCCCTTGGAGAGGCTCTGGAGGGAGGCACTGGAGGGACCTTAGCGCCAGGGCGCTGGATGGGCTTAAGACGGCCCTGTGTCCAGGTAACCAGAAGAAGTCTATCTGCTGGTTTCTCCCTTTGGTTAAGGCAAGTGGAAGCTGTGGCTGTGAACTGGTCCCAGTCCCCACTTCCCTTTGGTTTGGGGGAGGTAAGTGCTCTGGGATATCGCCTATATTCTTCCAGTGGTCAAAACAAGTGGTGGGGAAAATGAGTTTCTGACATTTCCTCAGGTAAGAGGCTAATGTCTGAATTGGCCCTTCCATGAGACCAGAAGCCTAGAATAGTTGAGGCTCAGATCCCATTCACACCACACATTGTGATACCACTTTAAACAGTCCTGGCTTCCCACAAAGAATTTGGGGGGCTGTAGTCTGCTAAGGGTTGTGAGAGTTGTTTGAAGACACCTATTCTCCTCACAGAGCTACAATTGCCAGAATGGTTTACCGCTCAATCCTGTTTCACAGGGAGTTCTGGGAACTGTAGCTTGGGGGGGGATCAGGGTCTCCTAACAACTCTCCCATAATTCTTTGGGGAAAGCCATGGGTGTCTAAAGTGATATGATATTGCTTTATATGTATGGTGTGAGTGTGGCCTGAGAAGCAACAAAACA
This sequence comes from Zootoca vivipara, assembly GCF_963506605.1. Lineage (NCBI taxonomy): Eukaryota > Metazoa > Chordata > Lepidosauria > Squamata > Lacertidae > Zootoca > Zootoca vivipara. The sequence goes on along the minus strand of NC_083282.1, from coordinate 50,930,304 downwards.
GAGACCAGGTACACCTATAAAGTGGTCCCCAATTCAGAGACCCTTGTGGATATGCAGATTCCACTATTACATATTACAAATGACTTGTGATCTTGCCTATTCAAAAGTGTGTAGCCTTCCCATTTTGTCTCCCTTATGGAGCCTCCATAAAAACCTAGATGCTTATATAACACTGAAGACATGCCCAGCTATCTTTATGACCACCCATCAAGGTGGAACCAGCCTGCAGCATCCCTCAGACAGTCCAGCGTACACCTCATTGCTCTTGACCTCTGCCTCCTCATACCTTGAGTGTGGAGGGAGATACGCTACCTCTCGGACTTTGCATATGAGCCGCCCATAGGAAAAGAAGATGACCACCACGGGGATAATGAAGTGGGCGACAAACATATAGACAACGTAGGACTCATTGTGGTAATCAGGGTTGAGGGTGTAGTAGTCTGGGCCACAGGAACACTGCATCCCCTCAGGTATATATCTGTGAACAACAAAACCAAGCCTTTGGATCAGTGCAAGAGTCACTGGCTCAAATAGAGTCATTGTCACCAAATTTCACCTATAAGCAAATTTTTCAGCTAATTTCAGAGGTTCTTTCTGGGGTGAAATTTCTGAGGGTTTCAAAGGAAGCACGAAGAATGCAGTTAAAACTAACAACTTTTCTCAGAGCAACTGCACACCTCCCTAAGTAGCCATTAGCTAAACTTCAACATTAATGTGGAGGCGCTCACTTCTCTGCAGCCTCTAAGAAGCCTGCAAATTGTTTCAGGATGGTTCCATTTATTCCCAGTTGAGAGCATTAACTGAAGTTATAATAAAAAAAATTCCTTCAGTAGCACCTTAAAGACCAACTAAGTTTTTTATTTTGGTATGAGCTTTCGTGTGCATGCACACTTCTTCGTTATAATTCCAGAATATCGTTCTGTGAAGTTTCTCTAGCAATTTCCTGTCTTTGCACTCCCTTCTACATCTCCCTTCAACAGTTCAGCTAATGCACCAGAGACTCTTGCAGCATTCTGTATAGTTGCTCTCGACCTGGTCATGCTCATCCACTATCCTTTAGTGTAAACTTTGAGTTCCACTTTTAGCACACAGTTTTTCCCAGGCACTTCCATCCAATCCAAAGAAGTCCTGGGCTATATTCATTGTAGACTAATAAGGGATCATACCGGTAGTGTTTTTCTGGAAAATTGCTCACCTGGTGCCTCCCTCCGAGATCAGTTGTGTCTCCAGAATTTTTGGGCAGGAGATGATTTGACAAAGGATATTTGACAGTGATATATAACCACCTCCTGCTTACTCTAAAGCAAGAGTGGGAAACCTTTTTCTGTCAAAAACCACATTCCCTTGAGGGTGATCTGTAGGGGTCCACATGCTATTGGTAGGTGGAACCAAAACCAGTAGCAGGCAGAGTCAGAACTGAAACAGGTTTAGGGAGCACAAAGGAAAAGAGAGGAGGGAAATTCCTGTTACACAAGGGGACTTCATTAGCCATGCACCTATGCTACGGTACACTGACTTTCACCTGCATAAGGTACATGTGTTTTATCTCTTTCTAGCTAGTGTTGATTTTTAAACATCTTTGAATGTTTTTAAATGCCTGCTTTTAACTGTTTTTATTAAGAATGTTTATGTTTTATTTATAGGGTGGTGCAATCAAGTGGTATACAAAAATTTGCTAAATAAATAAACTGAATGAATGAAAAAAAATAGAAAAAAAATAGAAAACAGGCAAATCTGATCTAGTCATCTACTGAAAGCCATAGGATTAATTAAAATGTCTAGGGAACACTGTCATAGTCAAACAATGACACCACATGCAGGGATCAACGGCTTTCGTCTCTGGGGTGCCTCCTGTTGCCAGTCTCACAGGGACAACACCATGCCATCATGTATATTCACTTAGAAGGAGGCAACAAATGAGCTGAACATATTCACAATGTGCTCCAAGCTGGCATGTTGCAGTTGGATGTATAGCATGAGTTTGTTGTGACGCTCACTGCCTCCCACGGGGAACTATTGATTTAGTCTAATCTCTGCGCAGCTGAGTGCATGTGGTTGAACTTGTCAGACACCTGATTGCGTTGTGGCAAACTGATGAGGAAGGCAACAGAGATTATGTGGGTCCTTGAGGGCACTGCTAACTCTAAGGAGTCTGTAATTTGCAGCTGCAGAAGGAAGTGGAGCAGGGGAGTATTGAAGTGCCCATTTGCCAGGTCCTTATACCTAAGTAGCACACAGCTAAGTTGTAAATAGAATTATAAACAATGCCTTGGAAGCAGAGCTGTGAAAGCCTAGTCTTAAGTGTTCACTTGAGCTGTGTGTAACATAGTGTGTAATAATAAGAGAGCATGCTAGAGCATTACCTGCTTGAGAAGGCACTAATATATTAAATACTGATACTTTTCACTTGTACATATGGGAGAACTCTGTTGACCTGAACACCATAAGAACTCCATGAAAATTACTAAAATACACCAGTATGTCCAGGACTGCAGTTAAAATTTACCACCAATGGGGGGACACAGGGGCAGTTCCCCCAAGCGAAAAATTCTTAGGGGCACAAAATTTCAACACCCACTGCTGCCTCAGTACAGCTACGTGCTTCCATCGCTGGGGTCCGTTGAAAATGGCTTCTCCATGTGAACCAAGAATTGACCTCTTCAGACAACTGAACAGCTTCTTTTTTTCTTATCTCTGTGGCTGTGATCTCCTGGGTGGTGCAGATGCCATTAGGCAGATGAACACATGCATATTCTGCCAGGTCCGCCCCACCCCACCCCCCGCATGGCCCCCGCATGGCCCTGGGTACTGGCAACCCACGCTAGGCCACTGCAACCAATGGTGAGGTTTTTCGGTAATGTCTACTGATTTTGTGTTTCCATATACATTGGTACCTCTACTTACGAATAACTCTACTTACGAATGTTTCTACTTACGAATGGAGCTCCGTCCGCCATCTTGGATGCGGTTTAGATAGGATTTTTTCTACTTACGAATTTTTAGATAGGGTTGCTTCTACTTACGAATTTTTTCTCCCAATGCATTCCTATGGGATTCGACTTACAATTTTTTTTCAACTTACAAATGTGTGTTCAGAACACATTAAATTCGTAAGTAGAGGTACCACTGTACTAAGGACCAGGAACAGTCAGATGTAGAAGAAAACTGTTCATCTTAGTTTTTTTTGGGGGGGGGGCATACAAACTATTGTCTTTTTCCCAAAAGGGCTTGAATTTGTGTTTCTCAAACAGCAGGCCTCCAATGCCCCATGGCAAATTGCTTTTGAAATGGAGATGAAATTCCAAAGGTGTTTGTGTTGCACCATAAAGGGCTGCTGTTCAAAGGGGGGAAAGTCAAGCATCTTGCTGGGCACCCTATGGGCATGTCTACATGCTCTCTGTGGATCCTGGCCATTGTGTGTAGAGAAAAAGATGAGGTGTGCGAGTCAGTGCTTTTACTTCCCTTGGATTTGGGAAGCTAAATGGAAGCCGTAGGGAATATTTCTGTGTTGGAAGGCTGGAAATGGAGATACTGGATAGACAGCCTTCTATGGTAGAGAAATCCCTCGTCTTTCCATTGAACTGTAAGCAAATACTAAGGCAATTCACAATGCCCAGCATGGTGATCCAGTGCAGATTATCACCCAGCTCCTTCCCATTATTGCTGTTCAGAAGTAAATGGCAATTGATTAAGCACCGCATCTGAAAAGCATGACCTCAGCTTCCCTTACTTGCGTGAGAAAGCCCACAGACTCTGAGAATGACACAAATGCACAGGGATCTACTGAATGGTTCAAGGCTGTTAAAATGGGACTCACCATCTTTTCGTTAAAGCTAAGGTTAATTTGTAGCAGCTGCTGGAGTAGAAATAGATGGTCTCTGTGTGCATGTGTAAAAGAGATGTTGTGTGTGTGCCCGGTCACATGTGCAAGCATGCATGCACAAATGTGCCTCATGCCCTCCAGAGGAGAAAACAGCTGTTAAATGGAGCACAGCAGGTGGGACAGGGAATTAGACAATTGCATTACAAGCAGCCAGCACTTCCACTGAACTCTCAGCTTAGTACAAAGAATCTCTCCTCTCCCGTGCACTTCACCCCTTTCACTTAAGGGCTTGGGCTCCTCAGACTAAATAGTGGAAAGTTTAGAACAGTGTTTCTCAACCTTTTTTGGGCCACGGCACACTTGTTCCGTGAAAAAAATCACGAGGCACACCACCATTAAAAAAGTTAAAAAAATTAACTCTGTGCCGCCCTATATTATAATTATGACTGTAAGAAACACTTGCCAAATATTGCTTTCTGGCGGGTCAGTGTTGTATATTGGCGGCCGCCAGGCTCGTTTGCACTGAGCCTTGGGAAAGAGGAGGAGAAATATTGCTTTCCAGCGGGTCAGCACTGCTTATTGGCGGCTGCCAGGCACATGACAATGCAAATCGCCCTTCTCGTCGCCGCACGTCGTGGCACACCAGCCAGCGTCTCGCGGCACACTAGTGTGCCGCGGAACAGTGGTTGAGAAACACTGGTTTAGAAGACTCCGAGTGACTTGTGAAGACCTCATATAACCAATTTTATGACATGTCAAACTGACTTTGCCCTTGACCACTCAACTCACCCACATTCACACTGCATCAGTGAGATGACCTGAAATTAGAGAATGGTTCTACTGAGAATGATGCCTCAAACTGAGATGCCTCAGTTGTCTGCCATGAGTGAGACCCCATGGAGATATTTTATTATTATTATTATTATTATTATTATTATTATTATTATTATTATTATTATATTTATCCCCCACCCATCTCTGGCTGGGTTGCCCTAGCCACTCTGGGCAGCTTCCAGTGCATATAAAAACATAATAAAAGTCAAACATTAAAAAGTTCTTGATACAGGGCTGCCTTCAGATAGCTTCTAAAACCTGTGTGGTTCTTTCTCTCCTTGACATCTGATGGGAGAGCATTCCACAGGGAGTGATATATTTGGAAGTTGATGTCGGAAATTACAGAATCATCATACAACAGGTCCCCAGATTAATCTGGAGTAGGGTGATTTCATCTGTATGATGAACTTTTGCCAAAATGCAAGGAAATGCATTCAAATTTACTCATTCTTATGTGAATATAGGGAAATTGCACATACAGGCTTGTATGTGCAGGCATTCCCAAAATTTCCATTCAATTCTGCTTCCATATCTGATATTGCACAGTACTCCAAGTGCCAGCCTTAGTAATAAAATGGGATTGATGCCTATGAAAATCTATAGCTGTTCCCATAATTACTTCTCAGCTAGTCAGTTCCTAACTAATTGGATTTCAGTATTTAGTCAGTGCAGCATAGTACCCCAATGCATGTATATAATGCAAAACTATCATTTTTACTTACCTGGACCAACCAAAAAGGGGTGGACATGCACAGGATAGGGCCAGAACCCAAGTAAAAGCAATGCCCATCAAGGCATGGGAGGAAGAGAAGCGAAAGTTTCCCATTGGTTTACAGACCACGATATAGCGCTCTATGGCAAGAACAACCAGTGACCAGAGAGCAACTTGACCTGCAAGTAATAAGGGGGAGAGAGAAACACAAAGCAATGAAATGCAATTAATGTATATCGGTTGGTTGGGTGCCCTTTGTGAGGCCTAATTCAGGTCTTTTTAAGATAGCACAGAAGCATGATGTGCTGGTTTCAGTGAAGGATGGGGAATCAGGAGCCTCGTAGCTTACATTACATCATCTGAGTCCACATTTAATGGAAGATGGTCTGCAAGACCTGTGGTGCACGGCATGGCGATGCAAAAGCTCCTGACAAAATGCCAACAGTGGTATAAGTATTATCATCCTTTGATTGTGTACGTGAGCATATGGGCCTATTAATCTCTTTATCAAATGTAATCAAAACTCAGGGGATTATCTGAGCCTAGGCTGTGCCTTAAGCCTATTAATGCCCCCAGCATGCGATTATCCAGTGATAAGTATGCAGGGTTTCATGTTGGAAAGGCAGCTGCCGCTTTTATATCTAGACTGTTCTTTTCACTCTCCATTTGAAATATAACATGATTTCCCCCAACCCTCCAGAGATGGTATCTCACTTACAGTGTTGTTTTCCCGTGGGCCCAGGGCAAGTTTTTGTCTTAAGTGTAAAGTGTAAAGTGATGCTTCACAATTTCCTGTTGCGTCATGAACATGCATGTGCCTTGTTTTGTAATTATTTGAATATATACACATCATTTTCATATAATCCTATTGGGACCTTATAATCACCATTTGGATTATTCTCGATGTATGGAATGCTTGTCAATGCTCATTTATAAACATCTCATTTATTTCAAAGCAAGAGAAAATGTGAGGGCGGGTGCACATCAGGAAATTCTGGGGCAAGTTTGATGCATTAAACGGAAGTGTAGAATTTGGTCAAAAATTGTGGCTTAGCTGCAGCACTAAAATAGGAACTTTCTCACTTCTTACTAAGGATTTAGTCTGCTCCAGCTCTTTTTATTTTGATTTATCCCTCCTTGTGTGACGAGATGTCCCACATCTACCAACCAACAAACAAGGCACACCACAACCATTGCCAACTGATAGTGAAGATTTCGCTAGGGTTCAAGCCTAGCTGGTTTGGATTAGCCAACTAAATTACATGAGAAGGTTGCTCATGCAGCGGGTGAGTAAAGACAACATGCTTTGAAGAGCATTGGGGGAGGCGGGGGGGGGCTCAAATCTCAGTTACATTTATGGGACTCATGAATCTACTCCAGAATCCAGTTTGGCCACTACAGCACATAGCCAGAAGCGCAACAAATGCTGACATTGTGAAAGGGAATTGCTTTTGCCTTGGAATCCCGCAGTATTGAAAGAGAAAGCCCATCTGTGTAGCCAGTAGCAGCCTTGCAATCATCCCTGTTCGCTACATGGGCAAGGGACAAGGGCTGTGCCATCCCATATGTGCTAAACACAGCTCCTAAAGAAACACATGGAACCCTTTGAAGTTGCACATTTATTATTCCAGAGATTTTTTTTTACCCAGCTCAAGCTAGAGACAGGTGACTTTTCTTTTCTTGTTGCTCTTAGTGTCACTTCTTCAGTCTCAGAGCTCCTACAAGGTGTCTCTTTGAGCCCATTCTTCATCACAAAAATACTGATAGAAGCTCCAGGCTTATTTCCCTTTTTCTGTTGTTGTTGTTGTTGTTGTTGTTGTTGTTGTTGTGGGATGGTTTGTGCAGGGCATTAAAGATGACTTCTAACTGCTTCGCAATTCTCACAGCACAACTAAAGATGCCAATAAACTTCACCAAACTTGGGCCCAAAAAAGGACTTCAGTGGCACAAAGAAGAGGTGAATCTTCTCTGGCTTGGATTAAACTATTAGCTGAGAGGACTTCCTGGCTTAACCCTGCTTAGAAGGGCTGCATCCTGGAAAATTGCTGGTGTGACATTATCACCTTCGAGGAACCCTCTTGCCCCATGAATCTCCTAATGAGAGAGGGCTTTTATCCCCAAAGCAGCAGTTTTCCCAGGTGCAGTCTTTGAAAGCAGCCTATATTCAAATAGAAGGAAACCCTTATCTCCATCTGTTTGCACAGAGACTACTTTCAAAGATTGCAACTGTGGAGGAAATGGCAAATTCTTATTGGATCTGAAATTAGGTGATCTGCTTCCTGATTACAGAGAGAATCATTTAGATTATTTCCAAACCAAATCAGCATGAACCAGATGGAGCTCTACCATCTTTAGACACAATTAGGTTTGACGCACCAGGAGATCCAAGATTGGGATCTCCCACGGATTTTTTAAAAGAACTAATAGCAGCTGGAGGATGGTGATCTGGTATAGTTTTGCCTCCATGCAGATTCCCCAATAAAATTGCTCCCTTCCCCCAAGCTATTTTTCCTGTGGTGGAAAACATATGCATTTCAAATGCTATTTTTATCAGCATCTGGGAGTGTTTCTGTCTAAAGAACATGGAATAAACATTTTGAATACAAATAAATAAGAAAGATGTGGGGTAGCTATGTTTTTTTCTCTCAGAGAGCAAATAGCATGTTGGATAGAGGGTGCTGATTTTTTAGTTCAGAAAAACCATATGGAATTGGGTTGCGAGCCTCAATTCCAGTACTGCAGTCCCAATCTGAATGTTCCCACTAGGCAGGTATTCACTTTTTTCAAAGGTTCACATGAAGCCTTGATCATGGCTCGCTCATGTCATGTTTAGTTGTGCCCACAGGAATTGCTTGATGGCCTCACCCCACCTTGGAATGTGAGCTCACCTGAAAGCACTTGGGCTTCCCTTTTACTCCACGAAGCAGGAAGATGCTACTAGGTTGTTCAATGGCTCCCATCTGGAGCACCTTGGCTGTGCCTTGAATCCACTTGCTCATTCTTCTCTTCCTCTTGCCATGCTTTTCCTTGACTCTCTTTATATCTTGCCACATCTCTTCCCTGCTCCCTGCCTGTTTACTGTTAGCTTCCATCTGTACCTATTATGCTACCTATGTCCTGACTTTCCCCCTGAAACTCAGTCCCTCTGAAACACAAAAAAAAACATCCTCCTCCCTGGCACAGCACCTCTTTTTCTCCAAATGCCAACTGCCTTATCTCATTCCAAAACTATGATCATGGTTTGGACTGCTTATTTTTAAAAGGCTGGCATGTATAGCTTATCTTAGGGTATGTCCATGTTAATTATTTTTTTATCGGCTGGTTGTGCTCCAGCTTTGCAGTAATATAGATTAAGCACAGATTTCACTTCTTCACATTAAAATCAGTGAAATTTGCAAGTTCTTACCCCTAACTAGATTTTTTGGTCTATGTAGAAACTAATCAAAACCTTCTGTTTTCAAGGCAAAACTTAGAGAGAATTGTGTGTTCAAGCATTAGCCTTAATATTCTGAAAAGGCAACATATGATTAGCAGGCTGGTGTTTTCCTCTCAGGACCACAGCAAGAAGTGAAGCACATAGCACAGCACAGCTTGGTCCTGCAGTTGCCCTTTTAAGTGATATAGAGGGAATCAATGCCAGGAAAAAAAACCCAGACCATGTGGATTTTAAGGACCGTGTTCTACATGATTGCCTCCAATTCATAGTGATGACCTGGTTAGTGGGGTAGAAGTGGCAGGATCATTAGGTGGGAGTGACCATGCTCTTCTGGAGTTTATTATACAGCGGAAAGGAGCAACTAAGAATACTAAGACTCAAATCCTAGACTTTAAGAAAGCCGACTTCAGAAAACTTAGAGAAACGCTGGGTGAAATCCCATGGACAGTAATACTAAAAGGGAAGGGAGTTCATGATGATTGGGAGTTTGTTAAAAGGGAGATATTAAAAGCACAACTTCAGGCAATACCAATGAGACGGAAACATGGAAGGTGCCTAAAGAAGCCAGGGTGGCTATCTAAAGAACTTTTAACTGAGTTAAGTTTTAAAAGGGATATGTACCAAAAATGGAAAAGGGGGAAATCACCAGAGAGGAATTCAAACAAATAGCCAGCACGTGAAGAGACAAAGTCAGAAAAGCTAAAGCACAGAATGAACTCAGGCTTGCTAGAGAGGTTAAAAGCAACAAAAAGGGTTTTTATAGGTATGTCCGTAGCAAAAGGAAGAACAAGGAAACAGTGGGGTCACTTAGGGGAGAAGATGGTGAAATGCGAACAGGGGACAGAGAAAGGGCAGAACTCCTCAATACCTTCTTTGCCTCAGTCTTCTCCAAAAAAGAAAACAAGGCCCGACCTGAAGAATACGGAGCAGATGATTCAGCAGGGGAAACACAGCCCAGAATAAGTAAGGAGGTAATACAAGAATACTTGGCCAATTTAGATGTATTCAAGTCTCCAGGGTCAGATGAACTACATCCAAGAGTATTAAAAGAACTGGCAGAATTGATTTCAGAACCACTAGCAATAATCTTTGAGAATTCCTGGAGAACAGGCGAAGTCCTAGCAGACTGGAGGAGGGCAAATGTTGTCCCTATTTTCAAAAAGGGGGAAAGAGAGGACCCAAACAATTACCACCCAGTCAGCCTGACATCAATACCAGGAAAGATTCTAGAGCAGATCATTAAGCAAACGTCTGTGAGCACCTAGAAAGGAACACTGTGATCACTAAAAGTCAGCATGGGTTTCTGAAAAATAAGTAATGTCAGACTAATCTGATCTCATTTTTTGACAGAATTACAAGCCTGGTAGATGAAGGGAATGTTGTGGATATAGCCTATCTTGATTTCAGCAAGGCCTTTGACAAGGTGCCCCATGATATTCTTGTAAAGAAGCTGGTAAAATGCGGGCTAGACAATGCTACTATTCAGTGGATTTGTAACTGGCTGGCTGACCGAACCCAAAGGGTGCTCATCAATGGCTCCTCTTCATCCTGGAGAGTAGTGACTAGTGGGGTGCCACAGGGTTCTGTCTTGGGCCCAGTCTTATTCAACATCTTTATCAATGACTTGGATGGTGGGCTTGAGGGCATCCTGAGCAAGTTTGCAGATGACACCAAATTAGGAGGGGTGGCTAATACCCCAGAGGACAGAATCACACTTCAAAATGACCTTAATAGATTAGACAACTGGGCCAAAGCAAACAAAATGAATTTTAACAAGGAGAAATGTAAAGTACTACACTTGGGCAAAAAAAAATGAAAGGCACAAATACAGGATGGGAGACACCTGGCTTGAGAGCAGTACATGTGAAAAGGATTTAGGAGTCCTGGTAGACCACAAACTTGACATGAGTCAACAGTGTGATGCAGCAGCTAAAAAAGCCAATGCAATTCTGGGCTGCATCAATAGGAGTATAGTGTCTAGATCAAGGGAAGTAATAGTACCACTGTATTCTGCTCTGGTCAGACCTCACCTGGAGTACTGTGTCCAGTTCTGGGCACCACAGTTCAAGAAGGATACTGACAAGCTGGAACGTGTCCAGAAGAGGGCAACCAAAATGGTCAAAGGCCTGGAAACAATGCCTTATGAGGAACGGCTTAGGGAGCTGGGTATGTTTAGCCTGGAGAAGAGAAGGTTAAGGGGTGATATGATAGCCATGTTCAAATATATAAAAGGATGTCATATAGAGGAGGGAGAAAGGTTGTTTTCTGCTGCTCCAGAGAAGCAGACACGGAGCAATGGATTCAAACTACAAGAAAGAAGATTCCACCTAAACATTAGGAAGAACTTCCTGACAATAAGAGCTGTTCGACAGTGGAATTTGCTGCCAAGTAGTGTGGTGGAGTCTCCTTCTTTGGAGGTCTTTAAGCAGAGGCTTGACAGGCATATGTCAAGAATGCTTTGATGGTGTTTCCTGCTTGGCAGGGGGTTGGACTGGATGGCCCTTGTGGTCTCTTCCAACCCTATGATTCTATGATTCCGATAAGAAGAATCATGCAGATGTGCGCTGAGCGTTTTCTTTGGCAGTGCAGAGAATAATGCAGCACCAGCTGTGTCCTTTCAGAGCCTCTTTTGGAGATGTGTCCAGTAGAATAAGAAGTGACATTTTTCATCTATTTGAGCATTAGGCAAAATGTGAGAAATTTGCAGGACATGAGATACTTCTCAAGCAGAGGAAATAACAACACTGACTTGATTCATAATCTAGTTAGGGGATAGGTTTTCATTTATCAATGGTAAATTTCCCTTCAGTTGAATACCTCCCCGTTGCCTACCTGCATCTCCAAACATAAAGAATTGTATATATTTTGTGGCATGCACATTGAAAATAAATGTGTGTTTTTATTTTTTGCATGCACACAGGCTTGACATAATAATAAAGATCATAGAGAGTTCCTCACCCTTATAGGGTTGCCATACATCCAGAATTTCGTGGACATACCTGGAATACTGCAGTCGGAAACAGTGTCCGGGCAAAAATTGATAAAATGTATGGGGAAATCTGGACGTACGGCAACCCATGTTGTCAGTGTTGTTTTCGCCGGTTTTCCTTTTTCAAAAACTTATGTGTCTGTATTTTCACTTTTTGAAATATGGCAACCCTAGTATATGTTAATTATATTGAAACTTGGCTTGGTTTAGCCCTGGAGTGATGTCAGTGTGATTGAACTAGGCATGGGCTTTGTAGGAGCTGTTTTATCCCTCAAATATTCATTCCAGAGAGCAAGGCCCAAAGATTCAGCATTGTTTAGTTTGTGTTCTCTCCAGATGGCAGAGAAACAACAGAGCACATAGGCGCCATAGGGAAATGGTTTCCATAGGGTAATAATGTTCTATTGCAACTTGCAATGCAGAGAAGCAGTTCTTAAATGAACTCCAATAGGTTTGCCAGAATAGATACCCACTTCAATTTTATGTTGTTGGAAGCCTATGGGCTAGTGTCTCCTGACAGCATATGGCAACTTCTCCTGCTGCAAGTTTAGTGCACTGGAATTTATTTGTTGGACCACTTCTCTTTCCATGTGAAACAAAAATCTCCTGTCAGTAGGAATGCTTAAGTAAAACGTTCCTTGCAAACAGAAAGGATCTAGGGGGCACAACATTTTCTATTCATTCACTGGAATTGTGCCTTCCTTACTACAAGTGGAATTTCATAGTTCCCTGAGGATGTTACACTGATATACATAAACCAGCCTCAACCAGATTTCCATTGTTTGAGACACAACCTACATGGGAAACTATCTCCATGTAGGAAAAATCATGTGTTGATTACCATACACAATGACTGCACACAGATATGTGTCGCAGTGTGTACAATGCTTTTCAGGTAGGAATTTTGTCAAATGAGCAACCCCAAGTCTTTGAACCAGTCGATACGATGAATAATGAAATATTTCAATTTTTTTTAGTAATTATAGTTGAAGCAAATGAAGGGGGATTCATATCTTCATGAAGTTGGCCAATAGTTCAAATAAAAAAATAATACATGAATGGGTCAGGATGGACAAAACTGTCCATTTTGGTTGCCTAAGTTTCTCAATCTTAAAATGAGTTCTGTACATTTTTGGAGCAATAAGCTTTTCTTTAAAAAAATATTCATGAAAATTCACGAGGAACTTCTTCTAATAAACACATTTTTGTATGTATTTGACTAATGTACACATTTTTGCAAGAAATTTCCCCAATATAATGCATATATTATTTTCACCAAGATATGCATTTTATATGCATTTCTCCCTAACACACACATTTTTGTACATTTTGTTTGGTTGGAGAACCGCACTGCAAAATTCAGCGATGCACAAATTTCAAAGGATAGCTGTGTTTTGGTTCACACATTCAAGATGTCTGATGATAAGTGAACCCAATGTAGGCAGCAGAAGCTGAGCCAGCCATGCCGCTTCTGCCCACCGCTTATCTAGTCATGTGCCACTGCTTCCTTGCAATGCTCCCATAGCTCATTGCTAGAGCATCTGCAAAAGATCCTAGGTTCAATCCCCTGACATCTCCCAGTACGGCAGGGAATTTTGAGTCTGAAACCCCAGAGAACCACTGACAGACAATAAAGACAATACTGAGTTAAGAGGACCACTCCTTTAACTCCGTACAAAGTAGTGCTCACTACTCCCCTCGTGGATCTTACCTCCCAGTGTTGCACAGAAGCCCTCAACGGCACAGCCGGTGGGACCAAATATGAAGTAGCCATTCCAGGCTGTGGAGAAGGTGACCGTGAAGCCAAAGCAGGCCATGAGGAGGTCTGCTACTGCCAGGTTAACCAGGATATAGTTGAGCGGCTGTCGTAGCTTCTTATGTTTGAAGGTCACAAGGAGGGTGAGGATGTTGATGGGCAGCCCAGTGGAGATGAGGAAGAAGATGTAGCAGCACACTACGTTGTACTTCCAGCGCTCTGCTAGGTAATACTGGGGATATTCAAAGGGGCTCCGCACCAGCCCTGTCTTGTTGGAAAAAGGCACATAAAAATTGATACCTTCCGTTCCATTCATGATTCACTTATTTAATCAACTGCTTTCTTTTGGGTTTGCGGTTGTCTTTTTTGTTTTGTATTTAAGTCAAATCGATTTGGGGTTCCCGCCCCCCCAACTTTGATTATTTTTCTACGAACTCTTAAAAAAATAGCAAATCCCCTAAGGGAATGCAGAGCTGGTGCATCTGCCGTCATCTATGTCCCGGGGCTGGCGCAGCCAGGATCCAAAGGGGGTTTTTATACCCTCTGCCCAGTCCTGCTGGAGGGAGAGGAAGGAGTGGGGAGGGGAGAGGAGAGGAGGATTAGGGTCTAGGCTAACTTTATATGACAAGGGCAATGGGATTGAGAGGGGCTGATGCTTTAAGCACCCTCTAAGCAGCTAGTTGGCCCCAAAACCTGTCCTAAGGCGTATTAGTTTCTACTAAGTGTTTAATATTATTTAAAGGGTTTGTTTTATTTAAAGATGAGGGGGACAACTAGGCTGACAGGTAGTTGTCATAGAAGAATGTTAGATTTGTACAAAAATACAGAAAAGAAAAGAAAAATACAGAAAATACACCGTATGAAAGGATATACAATTCCTTCCTTATGAAAATCAAACTGGTGATTTATTGCAAATCATGAGAAAGAAAGAAAGAAAGAAAGAGAGAGAGAGAGAGAGAGAGAGAGAGAGAGAGAGAAACTCCAGAGATAGTCAACAAGGTGCCCTACAGATGTTATTGGACTACTGCTGTCATCATTCCCTCAACTTTGACAGCTGAGGAACACAGAAGAGAACTTCCAATGTGGACCTCAAAGTTTAGGCAGGTCCATAACAAGACAGTGTTCTTAGAGTATCTTGAGCAGAGGATATTACCATATGCTATCTAGAAACAAAACAGGTTCAAAGGATGGCATCACCTGAGAGAGAACCTTCTTGTTGGTGGTCCCCAGGCTGTGGAATGGCCTCTGCCCCAAGGTGTGTCTTGCACCACCAATGTATACTTTTTGACGATGGGTCACAATGCACTTCATTACCCAGATCTTTGGTTGAGTGTATGTCTTCCCACATTTCTGTACACTGCTATGCACTTCTGCTCTCTGTTGCTGTTTTGTTCTTCTGATATTGGCCGGCTTTGTGGTTTTATCCTATGGTTTTTATTGCTCCTTGTGCTAACTTCAATTGTGATATTTTTGTAACCCACCCTGGTGCCATTTGGTGGAGGGAAAGCTGTAAGTGGAAATAAATAAATTTGATAACACAGGGGGTGTGGTGGGAAGTGCTGAGGGCTGCCAAATGGTTTTGAAGCCCTGATTTGGGGGCAGGTAGGTAGCCGTGTTGGTCTGATGTAGTCGAAACAAAAAATAAAAAAAAATCCTTCCAGTAGCACCTTAGAGACCAACTAAGTTTGTCATGGGTATGAGCTTTCATGTGCATGCACACTTCTTCAGATACTTCTTCAGATGTTTGATTTGGGGCAAACATTGTAATTATTCTGTACCTTTAGAGGAATTTATCTCTGGTAGAAAATCAGATACCAGAATATGTTGGAACCCCAACCTTTTCTCACATACACTCTGCTGCTGCTGCTGCTGCTGCTGTTCGGTTACATGTATATCCCACCTTTCCTCCATTGAGTTCTGGGTGTCTTCATACATGGTTCTTTGCATTCTACCCTCCTAATGACACTGTGGTGTGGGTTAGTCTGAGGGTGAGAATGGCCTAAGATCACCCAACAAGTGTCACAGTCGAATGGGGATTTGAACCTGGATCTACCAGGTTCCAGTCCAACACCTTATCCACCCTAGCTCTCCAGTTTTTGATTTTGTTTGTGCCAAAAACAAGCTGGTTTGTTTATTTGATCGGGGTGGGGGGGGTGGCATGTTCTTCACCTCTGTAGATGAGCTTTCCTCATGACCTACTTCAGCATTTCGCAAAGTGTAGCTGGCAAGGGTCATCTATTTTCTTATTGGGGATCTTCTTTGCACTTTGTAATCTTACGCTTTGCCACTTAGTGTAATACCTTAGCCTAATTTAGCAGAAGTTGAATCTTAGATGGAAGACTATGGAAAGTATGTCAGAGATGGGTCGTGCCATCTGCCATGCTGTAGCTGTTCAAAGGTGCAAAACTTCATTACATCGAATCTGACATTTCTGGTACTATATTAATCATTCGGTTTCACACTGTCCTCACCGGGATTGTACTGTTTAAAAAAAAAAAGAAGGATAGCACTAGAATGTTAAGATTTCCTTTCCTTGGTCTAGTTCATTATTTTTTTTCCTTTTCTTTTCTCTGGGCTCTGGGGTACCCAACCAAGCAGCCTGTGGAGCTTTTCAAGAAAAGACCCTAAGCACCAATCCCTGGAATCAGAAAACAGAAGCCCTACTCCAATCTCTCACACGTGATGGAATTCTGGGGCATGCTTCACTGATTTGCAGGTAGTATTTCCCCCCAATGCAGTCTCAGTCATACGCTCCGAATGAACGTAAGAAGAAAGTTTGCTTTATGTCCCCATACAGGCAGGGTTCCATTTGGTATTCTGGCCATCTCTCTGGAAGCTTGAAGAAGGTCACTAGGTTCTTCTCCTGCCGCTCACCTTCCCTGCACTGACAAAACTCCTCCTCAGGAAGTGAGATGCCAATCCATCACCATGCAGCTTTGCAGGGATTGGAGGGTTTTAGAAGCTCTTTGGCTGTTGCTTCTAATATCCTCTTGACAGGTTGCCAAGAAATGTGCAAGGAGGAAAGTTATTCTATGTGTGCCACACGTCCTCTTTTATCTGCCATATGCATCTATGGAACATGCATCTAAGGAGCAGTTCACACCCTTCAGGTTGGTTACCTTCCCAATTATCCAGAAACCTGTGGCTCAAACTTTCCGTTAGATTGTGCCAAATTTCAAGAAAGCAGGAAACTTAACTCAAATAGTGGTGCAGCAATACTATTCACTATTCAGATGGGCACTCGCACCAATAGATTGGGGAGGGAGAGTAGCATCAAGAAGACAAGAAGCTCCCCAAAACAAGGAAAAGTTTTGAAATCGAGAAATTTATTGGGAAATATAGTGGCCCTGTGTGTCCTGGTGTTTCACCTTCTAAGGGATGGGGGGGGGGAGAAACATGTTTTCAGCTAACTACTGCAAGAAATTCAACAGAATCCTTTTGCCCCCGGTGATTACCAAACATGGATACACCTTAGGCATTCTGGGTTTCCCAATAAACCTCTTCATTTTAAGCATCATTTTGAAGTGTTGTGGAAGTGTCAGCTTCCATTGTGGAAAAATTTGGTGGACTCCAGTAAAAAATGAGTTTCGGTCTCCCCCAAACCTTGAAGTTAAGTATGGGGCTATCTCCATCTCTGCAGCTCCACTGGCACAACAGACTTCTATGTGTGCAATTGAGCATCCTCTTCCTCGCCTGCCTCTTCCACTCACACCCAGGCACCCTCAAAATCAGTACTAGAGAGATATGGAATACTTTAGAGCAGATTTTTGGGGATGATAGGAACTGGAGGTCCCATTGCACCTGCAAAACTACACATAGAGATCATTATATACAATCTACAGAATCTATGGGTTTAGCAATATATTTTGTCTGTGATAGGCTCTGAAATTATCTTCACTAAAATGTCTAGCACAGAGATCTACCCCCATTTGGGGGGGGTTCAGTTCAAAGTTGCTGTACGAAGCCCCAGTTTTTTAGGGGTTAAAAATAAAGCTTGGGGACTTCTGTTGGGGGGGGGGCTAAAGTCAAGGGACAAAGGGGTAAAGTCACTCACAAAAAGATAGCTATGGATGAAAACAGCAGCGCAGAGAAAGAGCCAGTGTGGTGTAGTGGTTAAGAGCAGTAGACTCATAATCTGGGGAACCGGGTTCGTGTCTCCGCTCCTCCACATGCAGCTGCTGGGTGACCTTGGGCTAGTCACACTTCTTTGAAGTCTCCCAGCCCCACTCACCTCACAGAGTGTTTGTTGTGGGGGAGGAAGGGAAAGGAGAATGTTAGGCGCTTTGAGACTCCTTCGGGTAGTGATAAAGTGGGATATAAAATCCAAACTCCTCCTCCTCCTCCTCTTCTTCTTCTTCTTCTTCTTCTTCTTCTTCTTCTTCTTCTTCTTCCGTCTTCCGTCTTCCCTTCCAGAGATCAAACAACAATGGTGGGCAGGGTGGGGAGGAGTCAGTTTTAGCGACGCTAAGGAAAGGGAGCCAGAGACTGACCGCAATCTACCAAAACTTGTGGGGATCTACCAATAGATCACAATCAACCTGTTGGACATCCCTGGTCTAGCACATTCAAGGGTTGAAGACATCCCTGGTCTAGCACAGTGAATGAGGCCTGGTGTTGGCTAGGTGACCAGGCTGTGTGCATGGATAAAAGAAGGCAATGCCCTCATCCCATTGATATTAGGTACCAATGTACCTAATGTATGGATTTACAATCCAATGGAAATTGTCATGTTCCAAATGCAGTCCTTTAATGAGTCCACTGCATCCAGGTACACCTTTGGCAGGCACAAAATCTTAATTGACTGGGCTGGAATGCCTCTGCCTGTTTCACAACCCAGATTTTCAAACCACAATGTTCTTTTTACGATTTCTTTTCCCAGGGTACTGAAAGATATGAGAGGAAAGAAAAAACATGAGATGCTCTATAAAATTCCTAAGTATGTGTTGCAAAGTTAGGATTCCCTAAGTCTCAGGGGCTTCATTTCTACTTGCCACTTCAGTCTACCCCATAAAAGCCTAGTAAATTCACATCTGTGCAATTGAAAAGAAATAAACAGATGTAATTAACCCCAGCGAGCCTTTCCTGGCTCTCTAATTCAGTTTCAGGATTTCAGCCACAAACCGATCACAGTTTAACTCAGAAAAATGGTAGTAGTAGAGAAGCTCGCTTTTTATGTCATCATGTATCCTTTCTGCGTTTCTCGTCATCTGTCATGGGACTTTGGGCCACCAGCTTTTTATAGAAATCCAATTTAGTCTCATAATTTGTCGATGTGGGCTGTCACTGATATATGACATCAGACAATCACAGCCCCCTGCAGATGACTTGCTAATATCCACAGCAGACTGAAAAGCTGAGCCCCAATAAAATAGCTTTTAAAAGAGCTCATCATATGAATGTTTGCCCAAGTCCCGTGGCTTCATGCTGCTACTACTACACAGTAGTGCATATGAAGCCACAGACAGAGATCTTCAATGTTAGATTGCCCTGCAATGGCTTCAGCCAGCTAAAAATGTGTACCCATCAAATGTCCTGGGAAAACCAGGACATCTCAATTTTTTTCTCACAACAGCACAGGGAGGGAAGCTGCAAGCCTCGTGTGAGCAGCGTGCGTGCGCTGGGCGGGCCTCTCGACGGCCCACCAATCCCAGGCGTGCAGGAGGGCGGAGCCGGCCGGCTGCCTCAGGGCCCACAGCAGAAAAGCCTGTGGCACTCCGACGAGCTCTGCTCCGCATGGCAGCGGCTGTTGGCTGGCCTGGCTCTTCAATTCATGGACTCCAAATCTCAGACCTGGACTCTCAGCCTGGCACCCCTGAGAGCCTGGCACCTGGGTGCCCCGCTCTCCTAACACCTGTGGGTAAGCCGGCCCTGTGTATAATGGCTGGGGTGGAAGATGGGGGAGAAGGACCCAAATTGCTACACAGGGCTGGGCAAATCTGTCCATTCTGATTTCTCCTAGTTTCTAGTTTTCCCAGCCTTATATTCGGTTCCCCACCTTTTCGCATCAGTTTACAAATTGCTTTTTAAAAGCCCTCCGTTAAAATTCATCAGCATTTTACTGCAAATTTCATTTTCATATGCAATTTTTTCCTAACAAAGCACATTTTTAATGTTGTTTCAATTAATATATTCATGTGAAATCACACTTTCCCCTAACAGATGCATTTTTGCATACATTGCTTGGCTGGAGAATGGCATTGCAAAATTTGGAGATGTGTGAAATTCAAAGGATGGCTGTGTTTCAGTCCTCGTGTTGTTTCAGGAAGTGTGAATGAGGCAGGTTCACCTTTGAATGCAAACTGAATCTAGCTTTACTGAATGTTGGAGTAGCAAGCAATATTTTCCTACTCTTTGGCTCAGGCTTGGAGTATTTCCTCAGGGACTTCTCTGTCCTTCTGCTCCTAAGCTGATGTAGGGCCACCATGGCCAGCTGTCCCCCACTCAGACACTTGTTCTCCTAACTGGACTTCTCTCCAGCTTTTCTGCTTCCACTCCAACTTTGGGTTCTCAGTTTTGCTTCAAAGGTCCATTAAGGGTGTCTGGGTTTCACTTTGCACATTGTTTTGGAAAGATTAAATAGGCTTGCATTTCAGTGTGGACCAAATCTAATTTCTCCTCTAGCAACTCCAGCCTGCCCTGGTCTCTCCCTGCCATTTTCAATGGAATGGGCAGGTCCTGCTTCCCTCTGTATAGGCAGTGTCCAATGAGAGTTTGATGGAGGCTGATAGGGCTGGGTAGAGTGACATCTCTACCCAGTCCAACACACACACACACACACACACACACACACACACACACATACACAGAGTCTAGTGCAGAGGGACTTCAGCTTAACTCTGTAAGTCATTTTTATGATGATGTTTATTATGGGCATTTTGCTAATATTTCTCTTTTGTGTTTATTTTTACTATGACCTTCTTTTTGCAAACTCCCCAAGTCATATCACTGAGTAAGCTGATCAATAAATTAATGTACCAGCCCCAATATGCATACACAATCCACAGAAAGCAACTGGGCTTGTAATGCAATCCTATGAATCACTTGGGTTCAAATGGGGCTCATTTCCAGGTATGTGTACATAGGGTTGTAGCCTTAAAGACATACAGCTGTGTTGGATCTGTCAGCTGTGACAAAAGGAAGTTGGCAATACTTTTTCTCAAACAAACATAGCCCATGCCTGCAGTAGTTCCTGCAATAAATTGAACTCCAAGGGTTCTAAGGAAGTATGAATCCCGTTATCAGGACTTGCCTTATTGCTACTGTGCAAATACAGTGAGATGTCCCAGTCCTATGCAATTTTAGTTTTCAAGCCTGCAAATAATTTCTCGAAGCAAAAGATAAACATAGTTGGGGGGGTACTTCTAAGATGTGCTGAGCAAATGTGGACTCAATAGAGTAGGTGATCCGCTTAAGAGAAGAGAGGGGAAATATGCCTGGCAGAGATTTTCCCACATACAGTTTTTTAAATGGTGTTGTTAGCCAGCCCTTTGGGAGCCAAAATATGAGGAATGGGATACACACACACACACACACACACACACACACACTTCCTTTTAAGAGACACAACAGTCATCATTCCTTATGGCCCGGAAATCTGAGCGGTTACATCTCAAAGTATAACCATATATTTTCACTACTTTATGGTATATAAAGTTAGTATCATGTGCAAACTGCTTCAGAGGAATGGCCTGCAACATGGAACAGCCTCTCTACAAATGTGAACCCATTTTGTCCCAGAAACTTGAGGCCATATCACCCTCCAACATTTCACAGTTGTAAACAGTAACAGGCATGCAACACCTCAGTTATCCATTTGAAGGATGACTCCCATAGCCCCACCTCCTCCATTATGACACTTCACTGAAGGCTCTTCATGACCTGCTGCTATAGATCATGCAAGGAGAATAAGTAAATCCAAACCGAAACCCTCCAAATTGTCTACTGCTTGCCTTCTCACAGCCTGTTCTCTTTAATTGGAGGCCTTCCTGAAACGAGCAAAGGATCCAAACCTTGTAAGGAGAGCTCACTGTCTAATCTGTGGCATTTGCCAGGTTTCATTGCCCTAATCCAATTCTGTAATCTCTCGTTCCTTTTCCCCTCCCCTCTGCCAGGATGAGAGAGATGGAAAAAGTCAACGTCATGTAGATGAAGGAACTGGATTGTCCCCAAAGCCCTGTGAGCAGTGAGCAAAGGTGGGGGGGAGGTTTTGTAGCAGAGGCTTCCAGGAAAGAACAGAAGGCCAGAGAGTAGGAACAATATCTGCATCACCTGCATGTTCTGATCCTTTAGCCATGGTTTTAAAAGGACAGAGAACTAGGACACCTCTGATAAAGTACAGAAAGATCAGGCCATGGCACTCAAGCAACAGGCTGCACCTGGTGATCTATGGGTACCACATAGGAAGGTTCTGCTTCTTGGGTTGGCATTACAATGTGAGGATTGCATTGCTCTGAATACAGAGGTTCATGAGTAACTATCATGCTAAGAGCCATTAACTGAATCATGCCTCATTGATTTGCCTAATCCTTTAAAAAGATCATCTAAAACTACTGGCCATCATCTGGTGGCAATTGAATCCATATGTTAATTATGTATTATGTGAAGAATCATTTCCTTTTGCTTATCCTGAACCAGCTGTCAATCAATTTCATTTCATTAGATGGTCCCAAGTGCTGCTTTGCTAGCAACAATGTGGGCTGCCTCCAAGGCAAATATTGATTTCAAAGGAAAATGCCACTTCTACTTTGTGTATTCACATTTCCAGCAGGGGAATCCAAAGCAAAACGTCAAAATGCTATCCTTAACTAACCACGGAATCCATGATCTTCTCAACCTCTCTCTATGTGAGTTACAGTCTTTGACTCAACAGTTATGCAATTCTGATTTTTTAGGATCCACTGAACAACTAATTCATTGGAATTCATGCCATACCTAAATGCACAGCACACACAAACACACACTCGCTTACTCCATGGATATTCTGTTGGATAGATAGATAGATAGATAGATAGATAGATAGATAGATAGATAGATAGATAGATAGATCTCTTCTTTGCTAATAGGTCAGATTTCTTATTTGACTCTGCTTCTTCCATTGTGTCTGGTAGATATTGCATTCCAGTGTCTTTCTATGTGCACGATCTTCACTTAAGAGTAATAGATGGATGCTGAAGTCCTTACTTGACATGGATTTAGAGTTATCATCAGGTCAGTAATAGGCAGTCAGCAGCTGAAGACCTTAGCTAAACTCAGGGGAGGGAAATGATACAGGTCAATTGACTGGCTTTCCGGTTCATATTTGAACATGAACTAGGTTCTCCCCAACTTTCTCTTCACAAGTAATAGAGTTGGGAAGTGATATATTTAATCCAAAGCTCATTAGGGTATATCCAGGTGCCTGAAACTGCTGCCTCCCCATATCATTCTAACCCTATACACCTCCTGCCTATAAAAGGGAGAGAGCTACGATCACTTTGAAAAACTGCATGCTGAATGTTCTTGTTAAAACATGCATTTATTTATTATTAAAGCTGGTTGTAAACTGCCTTGGGTACAGACCAGTACAGTATCATTAACAATGGAGCATTCGATAGCATGCTGCAAGAGATTTGAGAAGCACTTTGAGGACAAAATTGCTTGGAACTGTGCCAAATTTAATGCCACAATTAGTTCAGGCTTGTTGGGAGTCTCTGAAGCACTGCCATGGGATCAGTTTCAGTTGCTGCAGCCTGATAATATGGACAAGACACTTGCAGCCTTAAGGCTGAATATGTGGACTCTCAAGCCCTGCCCATCATGGTTGGTAAAAATCTAGTAGGAGCTGGTTGGCTGGCTGGGTCCATGAAGTGGTTAATGCCTCACTGCAGGAGATGGCTGAAAGAGGCAGTGGTAAAGCCCCTCTTGAAAAGGCCCTCCCTAGATCCAAAGGTTGTATAAAATTACCACCCAGTTTCTAATACTGTATTCCCTTCATGGGTAAGATTATCAAGAGGTGGCCAACCAGCTGCATGTATGTTTGGAGGAAGCAAATCATCTAGGTTTCCCATTTCAAAATAGCTTCAGGCCAGTTTTAGCCCTGAAACAGCCTTCGTTGCCCTGATTGATGACCTTCATTGGAAGAGGGACAATGGGAGTACAACTCTTTTGGTTCTTCTTCATCTGTCAGTAGCTTTCAGCACCATTGGCCATGATGTCAGCCTAGAATGACCCAGGGAAGTGGGAGTTGGAGATGTTTTATTACAGTAGCTCTGCTCCTACCTGCAGCATTACTACCAGGAAGTAGCACTAGGAGACAGTTGCAAAGCTTCATGGCTTTTGGGCAGTGGGGTCCATTCTGTCTCCTATGCTGTTCTACAGTATATGAAGCCATTGGGAGCAATCATCCGGGGGGGGGGGGTGTGGCACAGTGTCATCAGTCTCTCTCTCTCTCTCTCTCTCTCCCTCTCTTCCATATGAATCAGGAGAGGCTGTGCAGTCCCTAGAAACCTCCTTCATGGAAAACATCCTCGGAAGCTTCCATGAAACAATATAGTATACATAAGTATACATAATATACTTATACATAATGGGACCCAGGTGGCGCTGTGGTTAAACCACTGAGCCTAGGGCTTGCTGATCAGAAGGTCGGCAGTTCGAATCCCTGTGACGGGGTGAGCTCCCGTTGCTTGGTCCCAGCTCCTGCCAACCTAGCAGTTCGAAAGCACATCAAAATGCAAGTAGATAAATAGGAACCGCTACAGCGGGAAGGTAAACGGCGTTTCCATGTGCTGCTCTGGTTTGCCAGAAGCGGCTTTGTCATGCTGGCCACATGACCTGGAAGCTATACGCCGGCTCCCTCGGCCAATAATGCGAGATGAGCGCGCAACCCCAGAGTCGGTCACGACTGGACCTAATGGTCAGGGGTCCCTTTACCTTTACCTTTTTAAGTATACATAATAGTATACATATAGTATACATAATCAAACATATATACATCAAATCATCATTAAAGTAATAAAATCCAGTAACAGTAAAAAATTAAAAATAGGGGGGACCTACCGTAATATCAGATAGAATAGCACCCCCATATCTTGTTAAGAAAAAGCAATCTGAAATAATGCTTGTTTATTCATTCATCTGAGTTCTTTCACAGCAATCTTTTCAGTTGGGTCTTAGAGTTGTTTAAGCCATTGCCATTAAAAACACATTAAGGTATTAAGATCTAATAATATTTCTGTGTGCCATGCTGAAACCCAGAAAGTATTTCTCAAGCTTCAGAAATCTAATGCTTTCATTCTAATTATGGGCTATTATATGTGTATATCTTCTTATTTTCTATGAAAATCCTTAGTGCATTAATATGCATGAGCAAGATTTTTGGATTTCATTCACGCAATCTACATGGGATTCTGCCTTAGAAGGGATGGGAAAGATCTATCCATATGGTGTGCAAACATCCATCATTGGTCAAAAAAGGCCAAGACCTTCATTGAGCTAAAGGATTCCCCTCAAACAAGGAACATTCAGTTTTGATCTTTATGGTCCTGTCACTCCCAGTCTTTCTTCTTCTGGCTTTTCAAATGTTACAATGAGCAAAAGCATGCCACCTGAGTTCCTACATCTCATTTAAAAGAAAGAAACCACCAGAGCTTAGCTGTTAAAATCCACCTAATGTTACACAGTTTATTTTCCTGTATTAAGATTTCCAGAAACAAATCTTGAGGAGGGGATAACATACCATGAAAAATACCCCTTGTACCGTGAAATAAGCAATTGCTTACTGTGAAAAATATACAGCCTTAATAATTTCATAAACATAAATGACAAGCACTCAATTTGGATGCTGGTAATTTACAACCTATACTTTTCAGCCAAGGTTTCAAAGAACTATATCTCCCATTTAGAATCACAAGTCTCTCTGGGTTATATTTTCCAAGGAGTTTAACCACCGTGAACTTCGGCCTCAATGAACGTCAGTTATAATACTGAATGAGATGCCACCTGTGACGACCAGTGTCCCACTCTCTCTTACTATCACTGCGGCACAGGAATCCAGAGGGGAAAACACCCACCCTCTTCTCCTGCCGCCTCAAAAATAAACCCCTTTTACTAGTGGGTTTCTTAGTAAGGAGAGCCTTCCAGCTTACGTGGCCTGGTACCTTAGGGAACTCTAGGCTGTCCGATGGAATAACCTCTTGCCTACAGTAAAGGGTCTCCCTCAGTTGGATTCCCCACTGTAAAAGTTTGCCCTTTTCACTCTGGCAACTTCTTGGCGCCTCAGGTTACCCTACAAAGCCTCCCCCGTGTAACCTCAGGACACAAACTGCCACCTCCCTGCCTGAGGTGAGTTTTGCCCTCTCTTGAGCCACCACGGCTGTGAGTCCTGGTACCTCGCTGGACAAATAAGGACGAACCTTTTTGGCAAAACAGAGATGAAGTTTTATTGTGTTAAAAGCATAAGTGTTTCTTTAACGTGTCATTTATTTATTTATTTGCCCTGTTCCAGTTGTACAGGAAAAAAACTCAGTCAAACATTTAACTTTAAGTTTTCCTAGCCTCTTCACTTTCTTCATACAAGCCACCACACCTTCCTCCCTCTCCCTCCTAACTGACCAAACCGACACTCCCTCCTTTTAAACCGGGCACAGTCCCGCCCCCATCAGAGTTCTATGTCAGTCAGGCTGGAGGTGGGTTAACTCTTTGCCAGCCGGGCAGAAATAAACATTCCAAAAGTGCTTCAATTTGTCACACCACCATTATTATGATACTGGTGCAGAATGTGCCCCTTGCCCTCTTGTGCAATATTGGACATAAGCACACTTGCATGACTCCTTGTTCTTTCAGCCTTCACACTCCAAGGAAAGTAGGAAGGATTCAGGGCTACAAGGCAGCAGGAAACTCAAAGCAAGGTGGCATCTTGCTCTCTGTGAGTTACGTCCAATTGGTGCTCCTCCATTGATTAAAAGCTCTTTGATCCAGTGGAGCCTTCCATCAGTGGAGCAGTGTCCAGGTGGAAATTTGGGAAATGTTAGGGGGAAACCCAGATACGTGGCAGCTGTTTCCCCATAAAAATAGCTCAAAAACTGCATTCTTTGCCATTTTGCCCAACTTTTGGACAGCTTTTCTGTCCAGATTTTCACAGCTTGAAATATGGCAGAAAGCGATGACTGCAGCAACAGTGACAGGGGACAGGAAGACCTGGAGGCCTTCCTCCTTCCTCTCACCTCCCAGGTGCCTGAAACAGCATGCCAAGGGCCTTGAAAGATGGAGTTTCCCCTGTAGGTGTATTCTGTTGCTCTCTCTGGTGTTGCTGCAGCCACAGATAAGTGAAAGGGATCAGCAGCTCCTGAAGCAAGGGCATTCATATGTTATCAGGAGTGCAACAGGGTTTTTAGAGTTGAAACTGGGCTCTGAAAAAACCCTATTGTTTCCGTCTTTGGGGGAAATAGCTTGGCTTACCAGACCCATTCATGAATGAAGCCCGAGGGGGTGGGGGTTAGACATACAAGCTATTATACCTCATAGCATTAAGGTTTGTTAAATCTTAGCCTCACATACAACAGATCTATTGAGATTGGGGTCAATTTATTTCTTCAAAGGTCAGGGGCATTGTAAGGAGACGTCTTTGCAGTGTTACAATCAGCACCCTTGAATGAATCCCCTTCCTGGCCTGAAATGGCTGTGATTCTCTGTGTTCCCAGTCTGTAAGGCATTCGCTCTCTGAGCCATCTATGCACCTTTGTCACAAGCTCTGGTGGTATACTCATTTAGGAGGTGAGTGTGTTTGCCTGCCAAGCTCAATGGTTATGCTCCCTCCAGTGTATAACCCCAGGCCAGGAGATGGAAGCAAAAAAAGGAGAAAATGGCTTAGGGAAAGGGGGAGGATGAACATGAAGGGAATGGACAGCTTTGATTGCACAATACAGTTTGAAAAGCAGAAAGCTTCTTGGCAAGGACGCTCACTGGGGGTGATGAAACAATGCTATTTTTGGCCTATTTGAGTCACTTGAAGAAGATGCGCTGGGGTTTAAATAACAAAAAGTGTGATTTGTTAACACTTCCCAGCAATTCCCCTGAGCCTGCTTTCTATACAAATTGGACCTGTCATTCAGTTGCAGTAAATGGGAAGGAGGAGAGTTTTTCAGACTTTGCAGGAGATTTAGTAGCCCCATTAAGATTCATTTCAGCATTTTTAAGAGAGAATCACTCCTTCCTGATTAAGGGGGATGGCCTAACCTGGTAGCTTCTCCGTGACCTCCGATGTTATATATGCACTGTAAAATCTGAATTATTTTTATTATTATTTTTATTCCTGCCACAGGCAACTCAAAGCAACTTTCAAAACAAAACAAAAGAAACCCCAATATTAATATACTCTGTCCCAAAGAGCTGCAAATTCACAGCTACTCATTCTGGAACAGGGATGCTATGGAAACCTTATTTTTATTCAACAGGATAAAACCAGAGTCACTTCCTGTGCTCACCTTAGAAATAATCACTTATGATCTCTTTGGGTTAAATCCTGGTACTTCATTAAAGAGGGGTTGTGGATCAGAGTGCCAGGGGATAAATAATGCAACAGGCATTAAGCACTCAGCATTTGCATGCTATGATATACTTACTCTCAGCAAAGCTAGTGGGAAAAGATGGGATATTGGTTTGAAAAGAATGCCTCTGGCCAGCTGAGAGTGTGAAACACAGTTTGCTTAGAAATCTAGTCCAGACTAGGGCAAAACTACACATTACAAAGAACATGGGTTGTACTCAGCTTCATGCCAAATACCTTCCTTCTTTCTCGTAATATTTAGTTCAAGTTACCCAGGAGTCACTGCACTGTACACTTTACTCTCACCCCTTTCTACTTCATGAGGGTGCTGCAGATGTGGGTGGAGATATGTGCACCATGATGACATCAGGGCTTGGGTCTTATGCACCTTAGCTTCTGTAGGGGGTGTCCATTCACTATTCCACCTCAGGAAGCAAAATGTCTTGAGCCAGCCTTGATAGTAGGCATGTCATGTGTTAACAACCAACAACGAGCGGTACAGAACAAATCTTAGACTTGGAGCTGTCAGGCTTGTTCCAGCATCTCTGGGATAAGTGACCACTGCTCTATATTCTCAGCTTGGAAGACCTACTGCATTCCTGTCCTCCAGATATCTTCTTGAACTCCGTCCCCCTCCCTGATCATCAGTGCCTGTTGACCTTGGCCATTACAAATATTTCCAGGCCATTTTCCAATTCTTGCCTGAGGAACAGATTAGCTGTGCTTGTGACACCTGGCGCATGAGGCCTCTCCACTTACAGTGCCCATCCTGCCTGTCTATTTAACCCCAGTACATTTTGTTCTCTAGGCCATTTTGCCCCTTCAATGCCTTGCTTGGGTGGGGTTCCATTTCTTATCTCCACTTCCCCACACACAGATGCAGGCATGTTGGCTTCCACATCTCAAAACAAAACAAAACCTTCAAAACAAGATCCTGTTTGCTTTAGCGTCAGAGGAACATAATTGTCTCGTCTACAATAAAAGCAATTTTATCCTGTGCATGAGGTGGGAGATCCAGGAAACAGAATAGTTGGCAAGACCATGAGGTTCGCCCAAGGTCACAGTGGAAACCAGCCATGAGGCAAGCAAGCTTACAGGCTGGCTAAACATTTGCTCAGTTCCCTAAATTATGTCCTGACCTGTTTCCTAATTCTCGGCAAGGGTTGCTGCTTTCCTGCTGAGGAGGAGAAAGGAAATCTCCTATTATAGCCAGACTTCTGCCCCTCTCTATCCCCAGTAGAGACCAAGTTGTGCATTGTTGAGGAGCTGAGCTGCTTATCTGTGGCTTGTGAGCTCACCCAATGGGAAAGGGGTTAAATGGAGATAAAGCTGGAGAGTGGTAGAGACCATATGGAAGGGGAAGAAAACTCTTTATCCTGTAATTGGATTCATTCCCAGCAGCTCCTGGCTAAGGTGAGCTTGAGTGGATGTGACAGGTCATGATCTGTGCATTGCTGTCAGCTGGGCCGCCCCAAGCAGGATGTGTGTGCACAAACTTGTAGATCAATCCATTAGTATGGATCAAATAGATTTAAATGTGTGACAGGGAAGAAGTAGGACACCGATATATTTACAGTTAGGTTTGCTGGTGTTGTGCTGTTGCTTTTTTTCTCCTTCAGAGTCAAGATTAACTCTAGCTCAGGTAGCTGTCCCAGCTCTGTGCTCCTAAGCCCTCTGCTGGCTACAGGAAGGCACAATTTTACACAAGACTAAAAATAAAACAACAGCTTGAAAGCCTGAAAGAAGGAGCCAAGCTAACCTGGTGCAGTGACATTCTGTAGTTTGCAGGAAAATAATGGTAAAACTCGTGTTTCTGTTGCTTTATTTGGAAAGATGCATAAACCACTTCATTTAAAAATAAAAAACCTCCAAGGGCTGTGCATAAAGCAATCATCAATCAACTACAGATAAAAATCAGCAGAAGTTAAAAACAAGTGTACACGACTAAATTATGTGTCCAGATAGGCTTCCTGAAATAAAATATTTTTAACAGGTGTCTGAAACAGCATCGTGAGGGCACCTGCCTAATATTAATCAGCAGGGAGTTCCAAAGCTACACTGAAAAACTAGCTCCTAGCAAAATGTGGAACAGACATTTTATGGCTCTTGTAAAAGTGCAATTTTTGCAGATGGAAGCGGTCAAGTTGGCACATAAGGGGCAAGGCAATCCTTCAAGTAAGCTGGTCCCAAGTTGTTAAGGGCCTTGTGCACTAACAGTAAAACCTTGAACCAGTAACAAATTGGCAGCCAGTACAGATCTTTAAGCAGATGTGCAATATGCGTGCTATAGCATTCTGTATTAATGGCAGTTTCCAGATTGATTGCAAGGGAACTCCCGCATAAAGTGCATTCTGTTAGTTCGGTCTTGAAGTTACCAGTGCCGGAACTACTGTGGTCAAACTCTCCCAGTCCAGGGACAGCTGCAGCTGGGTTTAGCTCCGCTCAGGAGTTCCAAGTGAAGATGATTCTTTCCGAAAGTGGAACCTGCTTGGGTCAGCTGTGGTCAGGAGCTCCAGAATGCAGCCAATCCCTGTCCAAAGTGGGGCTTGCAGTCAGCATAGCTGCCAAGTTATCCCTTTTTTTTAAGGGATTTTCCCTTATGCTGAATAGGCTTCCTTGCGAGAAAAGGGAAAACTTGGCAGCTATGGCAGTCAGCATTGAACGGAAATGCCAGTAGGGACTAAGGAACTCTAGAACTAATTGCAACTGGAATCCAATACGAGCACGGCTTTCAGTTAGCCTCATATCTTAGAAATTTGTCTGTACCCACCTATTGGCGCTTTTTTTACCAAAGCTAGATTAAATGTATTTCCATCGGAAGTTATAAATGTTAGACTGAGAGGCATCCCCTATCAGAATATGCTTTGTTTGTGTTCTCAGGACGTCGATTGCATGAACCATATCCTACTGCATTGTGGGCAAAGTTTCTTTCGGAGATCGCAAGAAACAAAGATCATGTTCTAGACATAACAAAATGACTACCTCGGTCTCTTTCCCCTGTTGTTTGGTTGTCTTAACTGTATCTTGTTTTGAAACTGTTTTCTGTGTGTGACCTGATAATGAGCATGCAGCCTAAGCAAGCCCATTTAAGGCATTCCTTCCACACACATACACACCAAGCTTAGACCCTCCCTGCCAGCAATTCTCTTGGATGTGGCAAATCTGTTATGGATGCTGCGGTTGCAGATCCTGCGTTGAGCAAAGGGTTATACTAGGTGGCCTCTAACTTTGAGGTCCCTCCCGGTACGTTTCCAGGCACAATTCAAAGTGTTGGTGCTGACCTAAATGGCCTCGGCGTCTCCACCCCCATCGTCCAGCCCGGACACTGAGGTCCAGCACCGAGGACCTTCTGGCAGTTCCCTCGCTGCAAGAAGCGAAGTTACAGGGAACCAGGCAGTGGGCCTTCTTGGTAGTAGCGCCTGCCCTGTGGAACGCCCTCCCATCAGATGTCAAGGAAATAAACAACTCTCTGACTTTTAGAAGACATCTGAAGGCAGCCCTGTTTAGGGAAGCTTTTAATATTTGATAAATTATTGTATTTTAATATTTTGCTGGAAGCTGCCCAGAGTGGCTGGAGAAACCCAGCCAGATGGGTGGGGTATAAATAAATTGATGGTGGTGATGGTGATGGTGATGATGATGATGCACATTCCTGACATTCTTTATTGTTCACTGTTGGTTTTATTTAGTTTTTATGCATATTTGAATACTCAATTGATTTTATATCTTTTAAACATTTTAGTGCTAGAATTTTATTCTTTAAACAGCTTCAGGAAGCTGGGAAGTGATCTAAACATTATTTTAATGAATAAATATTACTACATTGCTACTGCTGTGACAGCGCTACTGAGGGCAGCACTGTCTGTGGGGGTTGTGGGTGGAAGCATTGTTCCTCATCCATGTGTCAATGCGAATGAATGGCCGCCCCACTAATCTTCGCAAACAAACAAACGCTAATAGTTGCAGATAAATAGTAAGGTTGACAGCACAGAATTTTGCAAACAAAACACGCAACTGTCAATCAAAAATGCTGATAAAATCTAAAGCATCCAAGTCTGATTTAATCCAATTCCTGTTTTCAGAAAATCTCCAGGGATTGTACAGCATTGAGAACAGCTATTTCTTTTCATTGTGCACCTCTCTTACAGTGACAGCTAATATCTACTGACAAGACTTGGGTGGTAAAGTTGAATCCAGGGGTCTCCCACTCCTTACACAGGCAAAATATCCATTGGTTTCTGTAAGAAATCTGTGTGAGCAAAAAGACCTTGGTCACTCAGGACAGCCTCATCATTTTTTCTGCTTCCTTTTTTTAAAGCCAATTTTTCATCCTTTGTCAAGAGGGACTTGGGTATCATGCATCATTGTCTTACTCATTTGATTGTACAGGCAACTTACAAAGACATAGTTAATGTCCTTCCTGGTTCTGTAGTTTTTTATCTTGTTATGCTTAGCTTAATATATT
The DNA here is from genome assembly GCF_963506605.1 of Zootoca vivipara. Taxonomy (NCBI): domain Eukaryota; kingdom Metazoa; phylum Chordata; class Lepidosauria; order Squamata; family Lacertidae; genus Zootoca; species Zootoca vivipara. The sequence goes on along the minus strand of NC_083282.1, from coordinate 50,897,765 downwards.
TCAGTTTGGTATGCTGCTGGTGAGAATGTGCAAGAGGGTAAGGAACAAGTAAAATGATTAAAATGTGTGAAAGATCAGATGGCCTGTCAATAGAGATGTGGAAGGAATTCTATTCAGTTTGCATTTAAACCTACCTAATTCACACGTTTGAAAACAATACAGGACCCAAAACACAGCCATTCTTTGAAATTTATACTCCTCTGAATTTTGCAATGCAATGCTCCAACCAACCAATGTTTACAAAAATGCACAATGAGGAACACATTAGTGAAAATGTGCAAAATGCATTATATTAGGAGAAATTCCTTGCAAATGCATTAGTCAAAACTGCATATGAATGTGTATCCCCTCCCCCAGGATAATTATGCACTAAAATGCTGACAAATATTCATGAGGATTTTTGTAATGCAGGTTGCTGCAGAAGAGTGGAGAAATAAATTTAAGATTGGAAAAATGAGAACTGGAGAGAACTGGAGTTGACAGTTCCATTCATCTATATCTGTAAATGGACCGTCTGTGTGAGTAAAAGGCAGTTCCCAATATTCTGACTGAGAAGCCCAACCCAGGAAGCGGTTCCCCAAATACCAATACAATAAAATTCATTTGAAATACAAAAGGATCTTCATTGCTTCTTTTCCTTACAAGTGAAACTAAGCATTGCTTGTTTTTCCTACTCTTTTACTAAGAGTGCAGTGGTGCTCTCCCCTTTGTTGATGCCGGGGGCAAGGAGAATAGCAGGATGGCACACAAGCTTCTTTCCATTAGCCCCCCCCCCAACTCTCAAAGAGGAGCAGTACAGGTCTAGTGGACATGAAAACCAGCAGTTTTCCAGCTAGTGGTAACCACCACAAAGTCCCCAAATTGGGCACTGGGAGGAATCTGCCAGCTTTGGATCTGCTGGATCCAAAGCCTGAAGGGTTGAATCTTTGGCCTTTCAACTACAGTCATACCCCGGTTTAAGTCCGCTGTGGTTTGAGTACTTTGGTTTACTTCCGGGTTCCGCCATGCGCAGAAGCGCTCTATCGGCGCTTCACACATGCACGCTATCGCCCCTTGGTTTAAGTACTTTTCGGGGAGCGAATGGCACCCCGGAACCAATTAAGTACTTAAACCGAGGGAACCCCACCTTTCACCCTGGCCAGTATGAGCCGGCAGAGCTTTGGATGCAGCTGTAGATTCACCAATCTGCACATCCCCTCATTAGGATTGCTCTATAAGTTGGGTAGGAACAGATAATGTGGCTTCAGGAGATGAATCCCAAGCCCAACTTCAAATGTGCTTGACGGGGTCTATACAACCCAAGCCTGTCTTGCTATTGCCTCTGTCACAACCCACCCCAGACAAGGAAGGCACACATCTGATAGTTAACTCTTTGTTGGCAAGAGAAACAATTACCATAGTTTCCCATATATATATATATATATATATATATATATATATATATATATATATAATGCCACCACCTATTTTGGGGGACTCAAATTTAAGAAAATGGGGGAAGATGAACATTTGGGGGGAGGATTGCCCAGAGTTGTTGATTGCCGGAAATCGCTCAGCCACATGCGTCACAAAATCCGCCTCTCGTCTGCCCCCTCACCGGCAGAACCTGCCAATCGCCCACCCAATTGCCGCAGCATCAGCCAATCAACACCAGCCATTGACACAGCAACCAATAACATACCCCATAAACAATGACAGACATGGCAGCAACCAATCAAACGTCCACCCTATGCACTATCCATTTATAAGATGACCCCCACTTCTTACCAAAAATTTTAAAGGAAAAAACCTTGTCATATACATGGAAAAGTACGAAACATCAGCTCCCACAGTGCTCAGGATACACATGCATGCACGCTTCTAGTCTCTAGGCATGGTCTGGACCCCATGGAACAGTTGTAGCAACAGTGGGACCATTCCTTCCAGGTTATACATCTTCCTCTGATGGGTTGCATGCCTGAAACCTGAGATTTATCCTGCATGGAAGTGATCACTGCTCTTCCCTTTTCAAGTCCCTCCTGGTTCAAGGAGACAGTGGGGTGGGGGAAGGTGAGGACCAGGCATCCCCAAACTTCGGCCCTCCAGATGTTTTGGACTACAATTCCCATCTTCCCCGCCCACTAGTCCTGTTAGCTAGGGATCATGGGAGTTGTAGGCCAAAACATCTGGAGGGCCGCAGTTTGGGGATGCCTGGTGAGGACTGTACTAACCCATCCCTCACCTGAACTGTCCCTTTTTCCTCTGCCACATACTGTGCGCCTCCCTCAGTCTCAGACTCACTGACTCTTCCTCCTCCCCCTGGCCTGGTTGTTGCCTTGCAACTAGTACCCAACCCCATAAATCACTGCCTCCCCACTCCTGGGTCATTCTCCTAGCCCCCTGCCTCTGCTTCAGAGCCCTGCTAGTCCCTGACACCCTTAGGTGTGGTACCTGGCCTAATGGAGATCAGCCCAGGATTTGGTACCATTATTATATGGCTTATGAGTGTCAGGTGTGCTGAATCAATGTGTCTGTCATTGATCGTCCTTCTGAATCAGGAGTACTATGTAGCACTCACAGACAGGATGAAACCTCACTTCTGATATCCTTCATTATCACATGCCTGGGGCAGCCATTGGCATCTGATTAATGGTGTAGCCAAAGTCGGTTGTTTATTTATGGGGGAGCACAAGATGACAATATGCCGCAATCTGTAGGGGACCATGGTCTCTCATGGAAAATGAATCAGCTCTTGTTAGGATCAGTAAACATTCCCAGCTGGAATTAGAACCAGGATCACAGGGCTTTTGGCATGGATCTGAGAAGACGGAGAAAGTGAGAGTTTAATGTTAATCCAGAAAAGTGATAACCCCACCACCAAATTCCCCATTAATCTGACATTGCTTTCCCCGGCCAAGAGCCAGAGTATGCAATATGGTCTGAACCCAGCAGGAGTTAAATCTTACTATTGATTGTCTCTTTCCAACCCCGCTATGCTCCAGTGAATTAACATGAATTACATTGCTGAGAAGTTGGGAGAAATGTAACCAGTCTGCAGGGAAGAATAGAAACACAAGTTAAAGGCTGTGCATTTAAAATATTTATGCTGTGAATGAACATGTATTTAAACCCTCCGAATTTCAAATATTTATGTATGCAGGGGGACAAAATCTAATATTAAGAAAAATGTATTAAAAGTTGCCAAAGGCACTTTTCTTCATTAGCAAAGCTGAACACCCACAAATAGCGGTGGTGGCGGCTGTTGTCCAGAATGCACCTGTGCATTAACTGGCAGCAGTTTGCAAATGCTGCTTGGATAAGAATATGCTCTGTTTTGCACCACAAATCAAATCATTTGCAAACAGAGGGATTAAAATTGGAGTTTTGTGTGGTCTTGATCCCGTGGACAAGATGTGTGCCTCTAAAACAAACCTCTGTAAGATGTTGTGTCTGTATTACCTAGAATTCTGAGCAAGGTGCTTGCACACACAGTGTTAGAAATCTGTGGTGTAGCTGTGTTTTCCTTGAGTTTGGTTACCAAAAGCAGCTTGATATTTAAATAAATGCTAGTTCTCATGAACAGACATGGATACCCACCACACACACAAACCCTTTATGCTATGATTTATGCACAAATCATCTTAATGAGAGTTGAGCAGAGATGTGGCAAATCACAATTTGTGTTCACAACAAATCATTTGTTAATCATGGTGCAATCAAGAAAAAGCAGCCACCCATGTTAATTGTATTTATTTCTATAGTACCACCTACTCTACATGCTCAGAGATTGTGTAACCTAACCACCCAAAGACTTGTGGATTTTCAAGAAAAGAGGAGAAGCAACTTGAATATATAATTTTGGTCCAAGGACTCAATGGCTGAGTTGAGATGGTCTGCAAAGGTTTTATAAACCATGGTTTATGGAGGTGTGGATAAGCACCAAGGCTGTTTGCTCCTCACTCACCCCTCCTCTACACTGCCATCTTTCTATTGCACTCTGGGTTCGGCATTAAGCAGAGTTTCCTGTTATATCTGAACTCATGGTTAATGCCAGTTAACAAACCAGGAAAATAAGCTGGGATCATAGACAGAACAGATGTCACATCAGCCTGTTCAGGTGCAACAGGGAACCCTGGTTTAACTCAAAACAGGCTCTTAATGCAGAAGCTAGCACAACAGGAAGAGGGCCAGGAAGGATTAAGAGAAGGGCACATAGTTATGGTGTTCATTCACAGCTTCATATGCCATGGCTAGGAAGCCTTTGGCAATCACCTGAATGCATCCACTGGGCAATGGAGATAATCTCCAAGAACCATTCTGTTTGAGCATCATATCATAGGAAGCTGCTTTGTACCAGGCGATAGTTTTGCCCATCTAGCTTAGGAGTGGGATCTTTGGCCCTCCAGATGTTGCTGAACTACTACTCCCAACAGCCCTTGCAAACATAGCTAATGGCCAGAGATCATGGAAGTTGTGATTCAGAAACTTCTGGAGGGCTAAAGGTTCCCCATGTTTGATGTAGCCCATGTGGCTCTCCAGAACCTTTGTCTGAGAAATCTTCCATCACCTGCTATCTGATTCTTTTAACTGGAGATAGTAGGGACTGGACATGCCCAGGAGCAGATGATGTGGTCAAGCTGTGTTGCTTGCCGACCTCCCTCCTGCCAACTCCCTGCTGCATACCATGACAGAGAGGATAGCAAGATTGGTGCAGAGCCAATCTGGTGCTCCTGCCGGGACATTTGCACCATGCTGCCCATGCTTCCACTTCACTCCTTTCTGTCACAGTATGCAGCAGCAGCAATTTGACTGAAGCAAGGCCAGGTAACCAGCACAGCCCCACTGCACCATCTGCTACGGAGCTAATCCAAACTTTTGGTCCCAAAACTCAGCTCCATTTAAACTGAAACAGTGAATTTAGCAGTGGATTTCAGGAGCTGCGAATCTTCCTCCATCAGAAGACTATTGATCTCATTGTCGCGTGTTGAAACCGAGCATCGCCTCACTGTAATTAATGATTCCTCGGCAGTTTCCACCAGGTATGTCTTTTCAAGAGCGTTGGTTCTGCTCCAGCAGCAGTTCCACAAACACATGCTGTGGGAACCACATCGGCATAGTTAATTTGTCCTCTGACATCTAATTGATACAAATATGATTGATCTCACCATTTTACTTTTATTTTTAAAACTGTCCCTCATCCTGGCTAGCAGACACATTTCACTGGCACAAAAAAGGGAGAAAGATATGAAAGTTTTGTGCTTTCAAAGAATGACCTTTCCTGATAATTAATTTGCTGTTCCCGGCACCATCTGCTGTCTCGCAGCCACATCCATCATCGGCGTAAAAAAAATTAAAGCTCAATTAAAATGAAAACTGGTGTCACAAATTTGTCAGGGGAAGGCACAGAGTTCTGAGCAGCAAAGCCATTTGACCCCTCCTGGAGGTTTACAGCTGGGCCCACTTCACAGGATTTACGATAACCTATCATAAATACAAAGGGCTCTGGGGAGTGCCTTAACTACCAGCACATTTCTAGGGTGTGTTTTGATCAAAGATGACATTATTGACTGGGATGATGACTGGGAACGTGTCGTAAAACTTGGGTGAAATTCCATAATTGAACATGTTTGCATTGAGCTGCTGTCAGCCAAAGCAGATGAGGAAAACTCTTTTAAGCAGCCCACGTCTCAAACCCCTTTGTATCTGGAAAACAGAGAGAATGCTCGGAATCCATACACAGGAGAAATGTTCCTTGAAAGAGCAGGTTCTCTGTTTGTTTGTTTGTTTGTCATTTATTTTCGATATCTCTGCCCTACGCTTTGGTAGACAAGGCTTCCAGAGCACCCTACAAATGCAATCAAGGATAAATGCAGCCGATAATAAATAACTGCACCAAACAGATAATCATAATAAAAGCAGCAATTAGGGCCAACATCTAAAAGGTTTTTAAAACCCAGCATAAAATGCAGGCTACTTTAGAAGACTAAGATGAATTCACCTGGCACAGAAAATAAAATAAAGAGGATACCAGGCGAGTCTCTCCCGGCAACCTCTTATAAACAGGGGAAATAACCCAGCAGCTATTAATCAGAACTGGGATATATTTGGAAGTCTCTGTGTCCAGAGTTGTGGCTTCTCCAACCAAACTCCATTGTGGTTGCTTCTTCCCATAACAATGGGATAACACTGAGGGAGTCACCTTTGGAGGCAATGTGGGTCCTCTGTTGGTCACATCAGACTTTCCAGGCCATCTGCACTCAGACAGTTCCACTGTACAGTGTATCAAGGAATGGAAGTGGCTGACTGATTAGATAGATTAGATAGATAGATAGATAGATAGATAGATGATAGATAGATAGATAGATAGATCTCAGAGGAAGTTTGCTACCTTCATAGCATTTTCCCACTAACCTCAGGGCTACACACACTTGCTTAGACTAATGAAAGGAAGAAAGCTGAGATTACAGTTTCAAGTGTCAGGGCTTCAAAGAATAGCCCCCCCCCCCAGGGCAATAGTTCAATAAGAGAATGAAATGCAGTCTGCAGGACCAGTCTTCCCCCCCCCCCCCCCCGAACAAGACAGCCACTGGAATAGCAAACTCAGTATTGGACTGTGGGAAGTAGTTCCTCCGCTCGGGTACGAAACTGAGAACTTTGAGCAGCACCAGGGGAAAGGCCAGCTGGACCCTCCCTCTGGAAACATAGCCCCTTCAAACTCATACTCTTATATCCACCCCGAATGACAACTCCCATAGCCTTGTAAAGCATTTTTATTTTTAATAGCTGGTATATGACCATAATAAAGCTTGATTGATTGATTGAATGAATGAAATGCAGACTTGGAAGATCTACCCTTTTATAAGTAACTTTTACCATGTATGTACAAAGCATTAAATAGAAAGGGTTCATCATAAATCAGAGTCATGTATGTCTAGGCAAAGTAATCGGGGGGGGGGGAATGAATAGCATACTCCAGATGATGATTTTAATTGAATTAAAAATGTTTATTTGGCACATCTTTGTGTAAGTTATGTGAGTTATCATTCCTGACAGCGGTAAAGATTCAACTTTCAGAATTTCAGTGTTTACATAATTATGGAGTGACACCTTAATTTTCTGTAATGCTTAAAAGATATGGGTAAGTGGTTAAAAAATATATATGCTTAAAAGCTGTAATTTTCCACAATTCATCCAAAATGATAAACACTGAAAGACTTCCTTTACAAACAAACATGGATGTACTCTCTGTTGGTATGAAATTCTGCACAGCCTAATTATAGATATTAAGACTTAGCAAATTAAGTAACAGGAAATCAAGCCAACAAGATTCATGGGCTTGAATCTTGGGCCTGAAGCCTGGCCCATATTCTACAGCAAGGAAAGGAAACCTCTTCTTTCAGCCCATGGCCACATGTCTTCATGGACAACCTTCCGAGGGGGGGGGGGGCACATGTCAGTGATGCTAAGGACCAGATACAAAAGTTGGCAGAACATGTGTGGCAGGCTACATTCCAGGCAAGCAAAAGTCTCAGGTTTCTACACATCCACCTCTGCAACCTCTATCCAGTCAAGCAAAAGGCATTATCATGCTTTTGAGCCAGACAACAGGCAAGGAGCACATTCAGTTGTGCTCTGGGGACAATGCTGAGGGCTAGATAGAGGAGCTTGGAGGACCACATTTGGCTTTCAAGTCTGAGATTCCCCACCCCTGTTACCCAAAGTAAACTTGGGTTTGTCAGCAACAACAGGGAGCTACAGCCAAGCCTGGCATTCTGATGCATATCCCTCTGCATCAGACACTTGTATTTGCAAACATATTTGTTGCATTCACCCTGTACGTTTTTTTAAGATGTGCTCCAAAATATGTAATGTTGCATTTAAGAGACCCTCAGCAAGAGCTTTGTCACTAAGATGAAAATGCCATTCTTTGAATTCAAATGTCGTTGTGAGTGTTTACAATTATTAAAGATCGTGGATCAAACATTGCAACAAAATCTCTGGGAAGGAGGTGAGGAAAGGGATGGGGATGAAAGCACAGCCCAGAATTCCCAGTGGCAGCAACTAAGGGAAGCAATGCTCCTTGGAAACTCAGGATTCTTACCTGGTATGTGCAACAAAACCATTTCTATGTTCCTACATTTCCAATCAATCCAATGCCTTCAAGGGCCATGAATGATGACAAGGGCTGTTGGTGTCATTAGGAGCTGGTAGTGGTTATATAAAGGCCAATGAGATCAGACCAGAGAGAAGAACAGACAAGGGGAATCTCCAGAGCACTGTTCCACAGACAAGGAGACAGCACATTCACTAGGTAAGCATTTCTGCCCATTCATTTCTATGCAATGTAAATCTTCCGTGGAGAGACAGTGGAGTTTAGGGATCTCAAATTTCTCCTTATATGGGTATTTCATTCTATTTTGTGGCCCAGAATGTTCTCTCTGTAAGCCCAGGACAATTGAACAAGAATGGGCTTCTGGGTTCTTTCCGTGTGTGAATAATTTTTTAAAAAAACAACCATTTTTGATCTCTATGTAATGATGTAAGCATACTTTAGAAAATCCTTGACAATGCACAGATCTTCTGTGGAGGCTCAAAGTATGGGTGAATTTCACTCTAGTGATGTTAAGGAAGGCTACGATTATGCCCACACCAATATTATTACAATGATTGGGACTCTGCAGTTACAAAGTCCAAACACATCTGCATCTTCTCAGTGTCACAGTCCACTTTGTGTACCTGATAAAATAAATGCTTGCCTATAAAAGCTTGTGCTTCATTAAAACAGAGTCTCTGGCACACACACATTGCTTTTCTATACACACCTCTTCTGCACTTTCGTTGCTTGTAGTTATAGCCCACTCCATTGCCCAATTGGTCTTCTGAGCGGTTTATAAGAATAAAAACCATTTTAAAGCAACTATCACATTGCAATGAGGACTGTGGTTAATTTTGGACAGGAGGTCAAATCCAAATATGACTTTTTATTTTATTGATTTTGGAAAGCTACTTGCATTCCCACATTTGCCCCCCTTCTCCCCCATCCCTTACACCAGGTATGGGGAAGCTGTGACCCTCCAAATGTTGTTGCTGGATTCCAGCTCCCGTTATCCCTGACCATTGGCCAAGCTGGTTGGGACTGATGGGAGTTGTGGTCCAGCAATACCCAGGGGGTCACAGCACCCCCATTATCATTCACTGTTCTCAGAGTTTCTTTGTCCCATTAAGTAGCAGGCACTGCAGTAGAGAAGGGAAATAACAAGCTCGCCATTATCATGTAATGCATCTTCTTTAATTAAAATCACCAGGGAGATCGGCAAGGCAATGTGAATTGGCAGCAGCCACACATTTGGGATGCTATGTCGTTTAGCCCCAACACTAAAGCTATGTCCAAGCATTTGCCTGAGCATGCAAAATGTTAAACCAGGGAAATGTTAAACTGCTGATGAGGGCAGGGGCATGCATGAACTTAAATACCACCCCCAATGTCCTCAGGCATGAGCAGGTTGTGCTTCAGATCTTTGCATGATTAGCGCGAAGGTCTGAAGACACCATTTAATTGCATTCAGCACAACATGCTTAGAAACCTCCATGAGAGTGGGAATCCTGACTTACCACGGTTTCTGATCATGGGGAGAGTTTCTGCTGACTGAACATGGCTAAAGAATGATCATCAATGTGCACGGCACTTCACAGAGCACAGCAGCACATGTCCCAGCTGCCCCAAGGAGCATACAATCTGAAATCCAACACAGGGGGAACGATAGGGGAAGGTAAGGCAATCATAAACAGAGAAGCAATGTGCAGCTCTTTCAAGTTACACCTGTTTGGTTACAGGATTTGGAAGAAGAAGGAAACAGACTATCAAAAATTGCTGAACAGTAGGAGCAATGTAGGTTCAAAATAAAGGTGATGTTTGACACATTGCTTGCCCTTGAATGGTTGGAACTGGGGGACCCTGACATTATGGGCAGGGACCTTTAACCCTTTGCCCCCACCAGTTTCCCACTTGGAATTGTTCACCCCACACCTGCTATTTGCAATAGGAAGAAATTCCTCCTTGACACTGATGGGAGTTTTCCTTCCATTGCGAAAGGCAGGCATGGGAAACAGTCTGATTTCAACCCCTGACCATGGTGTGGACAAAGAGTTAACACTCCTGTGCCTCCCTGACATGGTCCGAATTCAGCTCCCCCTCCCCAAGTTGCCTATTTGCTAAAGAAAAATGAACTTGGCAAATGTTATGTCTAGTTTGTCTCCCCAATTCTAATGTTTCTGGGTAGAGGAGAGATAAAAGCAAATGTTTAAACAAAAGAGACAGTGCTTCCTACAATTCCTTCTCTGCCTCCACATTAATTTCCCCCTTGTTTTGTACCGATGTGCACGATGACACATGGAAAAAAAATGGTCAGAGAAAGGGAATCAGGCCCCGAAGATGTCCAATTTTGAATCACACCTTTTCAAAATGTTACCAGTGCAGCTCATTTACAAACAGCAAACACACTATTCGCCTTGGGAGGCACCGAGCTGCAGTGTTAATGTTTGAAAGACGTGCCCTGTTTGCAAAACAAGGAAGGGGCAATCCGTAGTCTCGCCAATCAAACAACAGAAAAAACTAGGGGCTCTTTCCCCTGTAGCAGAGAAATAGTCAAGAGGAAGGGGGAAGCTAACTGGCTTTGAGGCTCTGCAGTGTTATGCTGAAATTACAAATAAAGTAGCACAGAAGCACAATCGTGCAAAGGTAACGTTGTGCAAAGAGAGAGAGGCAGATTGTGTTATATAGAACTGGGCAGCAACATTTCAAATCAGAGCAAACCACACTTCCCTCAACCTTATGGTGCAATTGGCTCGAAGCAGAATCCACAAATTTACTCTGGGGTTCTGGTCCCTAGCAACAATTTGTAAGCATGACAGCTGGTCAGGAAATAGAATATATCTATGCTGCTGCTTCTTTTTTTACCTGATGAAAAATGTCGACCTTTTGTCTCTCTTCCTATTCAAGGAAGACATTTTATTTTAATCTTTTAGAAACTGGACGTTTTCCGGTTTCTGATGTGCTGTGCGCACTGTGTCCATGGAAATGATGCACAGCCAAATGTGCAGCAGAATGGAAACAAAGCTCATCAACACTGGGCTCAAAAATAGCCAAAATAATAGTTCTGAACTGTCAGGTTCTTGGGGGGGGGGGGGCTAAACCCAGCAATTATTTAAAGAAATGGGTTTATTTAAGGGCACCATTTGAAATGAATGAAGGTGGCTCCAAATGTTCCAACTAAGGATGGTAGTGCTAATGTAAAAAGAAGATAATGGCGGCGGTTAAGTGGTTTGCAAATAAAGAGCACATGCAAAATAGTGATTTATTGCAATCTGTTGGTTCCCAGTAGCAATCGGAGCGGGTTGGAGGGGGGCACTAATTAGCACAAACAGTGCATTACGAACTAAATATGCAAATGACTGCTTTTTCTCCCACTGAATATACAGATACAGGTGCAGGAGTTCCAGGATTGTGGCAACAGCTCCACGAGAGAAGTAGGGACAATTACTAAAAGTATAAATTCCTCCCGTACGTGCTCCCACTAGCCCAGTTTTTGTGTGACTTGATGAAGACTGGTTAGAATCTACTATTAGGGCAACAAAAGCTCAGTCTTCCTTTCCACCTGGCTGCTCAGTGCCAGATTAGATGCTGCATATGTCCTAGGAGTGTACCAAACTCCTAGTGGCCTTTTTATATCCACCCACCTGCAGAAAATGCAGCTTTGTGAAGTGATGGTGTGGTGTTGGGGCTAGTGGGTGCTTACCCCTTTCCTTGTCAGCCACCTCTCCACTCTACATTGACCTCCAAGCTGCTTTATCGTCTGCAGGATGTCAAAGGGGTATTTGCCCCTGCAAATATGCATTGGGAGCCTTATGGTGGGATCACAAAAAAATCTGCTTTATATATAGTCAGACCATTGATCCATCTAGTTCAGTATTGTCCACATTGTCCAATGATGATGATAATAATAATAATAATAATAATAATAATAATAATATATTATTATTATTATTATTATTATTATTATTATTATTTATACCCCGCCCACAACTACAAGCACACATCAGGGGAGATTAAAGGCTGTTAGCTCTATTAAGCTTGTTATTTAAAAGTAGCTTTACAGATGAAATCCTTGTCACAAATCAGTCTCACTTTTGTTACAACTGACTAACGAATATTTCTGTAAGATAAGAAGGATTTAGATTTGCAGCAGCTTAGATATACATGGTCTGAATTACTAATCTATAACAAGCTGTCTGTTAATTGCACATCAATAAATCATTAGATTTTTCTTGGAAAATAGCAGAGGTTTTCTTCTGTAGCAACACAGATACTAAGTGACCTATGGCCAGTGCCTTTTTCTAAAAAAAATGTTTAGGGATACTCTCATTTTCCTACTCATATTGAAATACTGCCCCTCAATGAGGCCAAACTTATATTCACAAAATGTTTAGGGGAATAATAATAATAATAATAATAATAATAATAATAATAATAATAATAATTTTATTATTTATACCCCGCCCATCTGGCCAGGTTCCCCCAGCCACTCTGGACGGCTTCCAACAAAACATTAAAATACAGAAATCCATCAAACATTAAAAGCTTCCCTAAACAGGGCTGCCTTGAGATGCCTTCTAAAGGTCTGGTAATTGTTGTTCTCTTTGACCTCTGGTGGGAGGGCATTCCACAGGGTGGGTGCCATTACCGAGAAGGCCCTCTGCCTGGTTCCCTGTAACTTGGCTTCTCGTAGCGAGGGAACTGCCAGAAGGCCCTCGGCGCTGGACCTCAGTGTCCAGGCAGAACGATGGGGGTGGAGACGCTCCTTCAGTTCTTCAATGTTTCAGAGAGTTGTCAGCAGGGCTGGGCAGCCCATAAGGTAGCCTGAGGCAGCTGCCCTGGTGGCAGAATCTGCCCCATGGATGCCCCACCTGCCCCTGCTGCCACTGGAGAAGTGAGGAGAAGCAGCAGCAGCAGCTTCTGAAGAGACCTTGTGAGATCTTGCAGAACTCTCACGAGATCTCGTGGAACTCTCATGAGAATTTGCCGGAAGCCATTCCCATGCAACCCTGGTAAGCAAGGCTTTGGCGGGGGAGGTGCCCGGGGGGGGGGGAGTGCCTCAGGTGGTTAAATGGGATGGGCCTCCCCTGGTTGTGAGGGATTTAATGTTGGACCTTTTGCATGCAAAGTTGCAGGACCACAGAGAGCTCCATGAGGGCAGCTTGCTAGAACAGAAACTGAGAGCAGACTGAGACTTTTTAAGCCTCTGACTCCACACTGCTTCTTCTAGGCTCTGCCCCTATGTGGAGAACTTCAAGTTCTTAAAGGCTGAACCCTCTGGCTTGAAGAAAGGTGCTTCTCTTCCATTCTATGCCCTCCTGTCCGATGTGTGCCGATGTGTGCTGGACCAGTGAGGTAGTGTGGGAGACATTTGGTTCCTCAGGCTCAGGGAAAGGTGCCCGTGAGGATTATGGCTCTGGTTCTACAGGCCCTGGTGTAATGAAAGGTTCTTCTGGGGACTTCTAGTGGTCTCTTGATGTTGAGCAGTCTGTTTAGAGCCCTGCTCCTTGATCTAGCTCCTTAGCTGGTGCCTCTGCAGTCTCCAGTTCTGCGTCTGAATTGTTGCTGCATTCGGGGATCATAACACCTTGTGCGTATGTAAGCATGTAGTTGTTGTGACAGTGTTTCCTTTATTGTTCTGCATTTGGACATCTGATCTGGACCAGTATCTATATCAGGGATGGGAAACCTGTGGTCCTCTAGCTATTGTTGGACACCTACTCCTGTTATCCCAACTAATGGCCAGATGAGAGTTAGAGGTCTGCCACATCTGAAGGGCCACAGCCTCCCTATCTCTGATCTAGATGGAACATGGCCCAGGAATAGAACTGAAACCCATGTTAAAGGTGTAATTACATCAGATACTTCTCAGGTTCTCGGTTTGTGCTCTTGTGTGCAGTCAAAAATGTGCATTGTACACAATGTGGTGCAACATTTCTTGCACTAGCTTTTCAACTTTTCATGTGAGTACTACAGCATATCCTGGGTAACCCTGTATCACCTAAGCAGATCGGTGTGAGATCAAGATTCCTGGGTGCAATGAAAGTTTTGGATTTTTGATGTGCTGAATTAAAGTATTTTTGATGTACTGAATTAAAGTACTCCCCCAAAACCCCACAGAGGAATCTCATATAAATGGCACCATGCTCAGTGCTTTTTCATCTTCCATGCCCTAATACATCTGGGTAATAAATGCACCAGAAGAATTAGTTTTTAGGTGCTGTACAATATTGGTTTCAGATCCTGCACAGTTTTATTGGTACATAAAGGCTTGGTTTAGAACTAAATCTGACCCAAGAGCAATACTTGAATAATGCCAAAAGCACTTTAAAAAAATTAATTAAGTCTCAGGATAAAAATGAGCAAAGCTTCTAAGTACTTGGACCATGCTTCATTAAATTTGTTCAACAAAGAGCATTTAATAATTAAAAGGCTCTTGAATGTTTACATAAATCCTCCTTGTGATGTGGTATTGCTGTCCAGTCAAGTCAAAAACTGGTTTACAGCAGCCCCTTAAAGTCAGGCTCCCTTAGAGTGGGAGTGACAAACCATGTTCTTAGCTCTGTACAACCTATCAAGGTTTATTAAGGAGCTCAGCACACCAATGGGAATTGACCAGATGAGCTTACTAGGTCTCTTATAAGATTAGGGACTGTGACACAGCTGTCTGATTCTTTTCTTCCCCTCTGTGAAGCTTATGGAAGAAAAGGAAAAGGGGGAAATTACAATAATACTAATAGGAAAAGCAATATGTTTCACTGCCAAAATCAGTAGAGCTTTCTCATCAGGGGACAAACGGTAAGGAGGAAAGATGCAAAACCCTGATGCACATTCCTGTACTTTAGTGACTAGATTTCTGAAATACAGCTATAAATCTGCAGTATAGCTAGCAACATTGAGCAGCAATTTAAAACTCCTGGAGATTTGGTTATAAATGCAGTAGGTTATTTCCTTGTAACAAGCCAGTAGTGTTGGTCAACTGTTATAAAAGCTACAGTATCTGGGTCTTGATGTAATCCAGTAGCTAGAGAAGAAAACACAACCAAAGTGTCAGAGGTTCTTGCAGCTACTCTTGAGTAATGACACTCCACACCTCCTTGTCTTTAAGGTGTCTTTATTGTGCATATTATTTACAGTGCAAAGAGTCTGGAAAACATGTCTGCTCAGTCTGAGTCAGAACCTCGCAATGGCTTCTTTCCGTTTCGTGCCCAACATAACAGCTTGAGAACACCAAAGGGCCTCCCTCTCGCCCTACGGGGTGCCGTGCGCCTCAATTCAGGCATCGGGGGGGGGGGAAGGGCTGTCCTTCTGACTGCTCTCCATTGGCCAATCCCATCATTTCCTCCCCAGCTGCTTCCTTCTCTACTCGGTGTTGAGGCTCTCGCATGCTGTCAGAGCCTCTCTCCTCCCTCTCTACTTCCTGATTCCTGTAATCTGATCCGCTACTGGACTTGCTGCTCTGTGAAGAACTCGACCTATAAGCCCTCCCCCTTACACAAGGTCTCCCCAAGTCCTTGTTTCATCTGAGGACAATGCATCAGATCACATGAAACACAATTTCATAATTCCATTTATGGAGGAGGGCGGCATTCTGGTGTGCCCTCGAGCACAGGTCAGCTTTCTCAAATGGGTCTTGAGATGCTGCCCACAGGTGTTGGGAATAATGGCGCCAAGAAGCAAGAAGAGGTGACACAGGAGCACACAAGCCCCACGCTTGGCTGTGTGTGAATCCACTTGGCATGTGAGCAAAGAAGTCTGTGAAGGTTGTCTGGGTTGTGTTCCAGCACTTTGCACCTTGAGTCACCCAGTTGCTATTTCCTGAGGAGCATGAATTTGAATGCTACACAAACAGTGCACTCCTGTGTGTATGTATACTCAGAAGTAAGCCCCCATTGAGTTTAATGGGGTTTTTATTGAGTGAGTATAGGACTGCAGCTCTAGGCTCTCAAACCATTAGAAGAAGTCCAGAGTCAATTCCCCTACCTATATAGTTGCTCTGATGACTTACTTTCTGGAATATGAATGGTCACTGAGAAAGGAGCTGGGTTTTTTATTAGGCAAAAGATGTAGTTCCAGATACACTTTACTACATCACATTCCTGCTTCATTATCTCAATTCTAGCAAGCACAGTCCAAAGCAATATAATAGCAGTTTCAGATGGTGTGCAGTTTCGCCTGTAAATTGCAGATTTATGAACGCTTTTCAGCTGACTTGCTGAATAACTAATAAGTGCTTATTAATCATCAGCCATCAGATCATATTTTGCTCTCCCTATATAGTGCTTTTCATGTTCTAAACAGGGAATCAGCTTTCTATTTCAGCTTTTAGAGGAAGGGCAGGGGACCTGTAGCCCCCCCCCCCCTGACATTTTTGAATTCCAACTCCCATCATCCCTGCTCATTGGCCACACTGGCTAGGGTTGAAGGAATTTAGAGTTCCACATGAAAAGAGCCACAGGTTCCCCCATTCCTGCTTAAGAGTCCGGCTTACCAAACACTTCTTTGTTGTATTATGCTGCGTTACATGGCTATTCTGACTAACATATTTAACAGAGGAGGGATGGTAATATTTTTAAGTGCTTTCCATTTTGTTCTTACCGGGTGTTATATTTCAGCTTGCTGTGAGTGACCTGTCCCTAGATTATGTGTGATGAAGAGTGAGATAGAAATCCCATAAATAAAAATAAAATAATCTGGTTGTGTGGCCCAATGTTGCCAAACTATAACTCTTACCAAACCTGGCCATTGCCCATGCTTGCTGGGGCTGGTGGAAATTGTAGTAGAGTAGCATCTGGATGTTCAAAGGTTTCACATTCCTGGCGTAGAGGACTGGAAAACCTATAGCGGGACACATGGATATCACTTTTGTGCAAGATTCTTTGCATCTCTGGCTTGTTGAGCTGCCACAATCATGTCCATCCGAACTCGCCAGCCTTAACTGTGACCGTAATTTCTGGCATGTAGATTCTCATGGTGGAAAAGCCCACAAAAACCTGGATTGGAAAGTCACATGTGGTATCTGGCAAGTCTATGGCCAATCACATGTATTTTTATTTTATTTTTTGTCGTGCTCTAGGATGGTTCCAAGAAAGGTGGTGGTAACTCTTCTGCTCCTCTACATGGTAGCCATGCTGGCTAAACAGAGTGAAGGGTATCTCGCCTTCTACACTCCTGAAGACTTCAGAAAAATGCAGGTTGGTATCTGGAAAACAGTGTGCCAATGTTCAGGAAATGCCACAACTCAATGGTAACATGCATGATTTGCATACAAAAGGTCCCAGGTTCAGTCTTGGGCATCTCCAGAAAGGGCTGAGATAAAGTTCCTGTCTGAATCATCGAGAGCTACTGCCAGTCTCTGCAGACACTACTGAGCTAGATGGACCAATGGTCTGGCTCGGTATAAGGGAGCTTCGTATGTTCCTATGACAGAATTAGAAAGAGTATTGGGAAGTCTTATATGCTCACCATTCTGCAACTGTTTCTCCACCTCCTGCTTGGCATGATCCATAGTGATGTCCACCACCAATGGAAGTTCTGGCCCAAGCCCACAGGAGATCAATAAGCCCAGAAACAGACAGAAAAGTAAGGCAAGGTCAGGACCCTGGATAAGGGTGAAGCTGCTGGTTCAGAACCATGGTCAGTGGTCCTGCAGCTGAGGCAGAAAATGCAAGCTGTCTCAGCAGTGTTTCAGAGCACCTGGCAAAGTTCTACAATCTGACCCAGGTAGTCAATGAGTGCCAGATCTTGCCAGTTAAAATGCCAGTGCCTTTTGCTGCACCTGTTGGCTTTTTCTAGACAGTGGAGTTTCAAGCTGTGGGGACTGCTTTGGAGAAAGTAATGTAGTAATCAGAGTAATGTAGCAGTGATATCTTCTCGGGGTTCAAGAAATAAGATGTGGACCCCAGTGCCATCAGACTTAAATTCGAAGGACCATGGAGTGGATCCAGCTTCTCCTTGGAACTGATGTTGTAGGAAGTCTCTGCATCTGAATAATTTTGGCTCAGGAAGTGTGCATGCACATCAAAGCTCATAGCAATGACAAACTTTGGTGGTCTCTAAGATGCTACTGGTAGGAATTTTTTTATTTTGTCCAGATTTTGTTGACAGGGATGCTGCGACCAGTTGCTATTGCCTGGCACCATTGTTATATTCATTTGAAATGGCAACATAGCCAACTTGGTTCTCATACAGTGAGTGACCTACCCCAAAGTGCTATTCTTAATATCTCTTGTCGTTTGGCCCTAGGAGAAAGAGAGGAACCGAGCACAGAAGAAATCTCTGACTTTGCAGCAGCAGTCAGACACAGGAGATCTTCCTGAACTTTCAGAAGATGAAGGACAGGTCATCAAGGTAAATTGTGCTCCAAATTATGTCAACCATTACACTGATGACACCCAGCTCTATTTCTCTATTGTGAGAGGCCATGACTTTTTAAAAACAGTGCCTAGATACAGTGGTGGGCTGGACGAGATTGAATCTGGTAAGACAGAGACTATGTGAGTGAGTCTGTAGACTACAAATGGGATTGGACAAGAAGCTGCAGATGGTGCAGAATGCTGCAGCCAAGTTGCTGAATGAAGCACATAGATGTGCGCATATGATACCTGTGCTGAGGGGGGTCCAAACGTAGTTGAATACCATTCATGAATTTTTTTTCCTCGCTTTCCCTGACCCATAAGGTTATACTATGTTTTATGTGATTCAATTCCCTTGATTTTTGCGTTATTTGCTTTTCAGTGGTTTAAGGCTGCTACATTTTTAATGATATTGCTTGTTTCTTGTACAGTATTGTATACCACTTAGAGCAGGGATCGGCAACCTTTTTCAGCTGTGGACCGGTCCACCATCCCTCAGACCATGTGGTGGGGTGGACTATATTTTGGGGGGAGAAATGAATGAATTCCTATGCCCCACAAATAACCCAGAGATGCATTTTAAATAAAAGCACACATTCTACTCATGAAAAAACACCAGGCAGGCCTCACAAATAACCCAGAGATGCATTTTACATAAAAGGACACATTCTACTCATATAAAAACACACTGATTCCCGGACCGTCCGTGGGCTGGATTGAGAAGGCAATTGGGCCGCATCCGGCCCATGGGCCTTAGGTTGCCTACCCCTGACTTAGAGATTTTAAAAGTATTAAGTGGCTTACGAATACTTTTAAACAAACAAGACAGGTACAGGCAGGTACTTCTTCTAACATATGAGACAAAGCGTCATACTGATTAGCAGGTAAAATACTGATGAAGAGGCAAGCTTATTTCGATTCTCATTGGGCAGAATCTGTGCTTTCATTGGTAAAAATTCACTGTTGTCCTCACTTCTCTGTAACTTTTTATTATTAATTTGTACCATCCATCCATCCATCCATCCATCCAATGTCTTGCAAGATTCCAAGGGAATCTGTGGGACAATGTATCAATTTCATATACTGTAAATGCTATTATTACAACAAACGATCACTTAGTCCCTAGAATGGCACTAGAGCTGAATGAAAGAGAAATTTTCAAAAAACACTAGTAAAATGTGACTGTTATTTTCCTCTTATTCGAACGCAGGTCCCTGAGATTATTTATATGATGATGCCAATAAAGGTTTTGATTGATTGATTGATTATTTATATGAAGTTGACTCATTCCCTTAAACAATCTAAATGAAAGTAGGGGAATGGCTTGAGAACAGTCTGAAATACCGGTTTATATTTGTTGAAATGTTGTGCCTACATAAAAGGAGGTGTGTGCTCTAATGTGTTGTATACAGCTGAAATCCTAACAGGATGTGATACAGTCAAGTCAACTAATCACACATACAAATTGGCCCTTTTAAGAATTACAAAGCTAAAAAGGCTTCAGGAGCTCTCCTGCCTAGCTGCTATTGTGAATTACAACTTGGCTTAGGAAATTGTCTCCCCCAAACACAAGCTTACTGATTAACTGCAACACTTGCTTCAGATCTACAGTTTATACATCTCTCATCTACTTCATTGTTTAGTCTCCTTCATAATCTTTAATATATTTTATGTTCATATTCTGACGGGAAGTTTCCACTAACTCTTCCAGAAGCAACACAAACAATGCTCATGGCAAACCTTAAAATGTAGACAGGTGTCTTGAGCTCCAAGGCCAAATTTACCTCCACATCCCTCTCGCTGATTTTACTGCAAGCAAATGTGTTCTGAAAATGGAAATGGCTGTGGCTGAGCAGTAGAACAGAAAGTCCCGTGTTTAAAGCCATGAAGAGATGCTTTCAGCCAGTGTGGACAATACCAAACTGATGGACCACTAGTCTGACTCGGGATAATGTGGCTTCCCATGTCCCTAAAGTATAGGTGCTGCCCTCTGTTAAGTATTGGCAAGCCTCAGTAGATGAAGACTTATTTGTAGCTAAGTAATTTTATAAATTAAGCTTGTCCAACCATTCAAGTCCTGTGATCAAGTTCCCATCCATCTCAAATTCACACCAAAATCTTCATTATTCTAATCCATCTAGCTAGATTGCCTATTGGAAGTGCTTTAAAATCATGAAACTGGGTAGCGTAACTAAATATGGAGTGCATATAATTTAATTTTGCTCCCCGAAGTCTTATCCTGCAGTTCTGTTTCTCAGGAATTTGTCTGCATCCATGCAGACTGGATATTTCCTTATGTGAGGTTCTTGACATGCTTTAATTTAAGGCCTATGGCTCAACCACAATCCAGATCAGAGTTCCACTGATTTCAGTCACCACCTGGTGCTGCTCATAGTGTAGTGGACTGCAGCCTCGAGCTTTGAAAAACTTGATAAATTGTCAAGACTTATAAGATGAGAAACAACTGGCATTGGCTTTTGCAGCCTCCCTTTCAATGAGCGACTTAACCCTGCTCCACAGGTCACAAAGTCAAATGCTAAAATACTGGATCAGGAAATACCTTTAAGCAATAACAAATGACCCAACACTAATGATTCCTTCAGCGTGTGTGAGGCAGAACGCGACGTTGCTTTTTCCTTGCATGTTAACCCTGCTTTTCTTCACAGCTGATTGCTCCAGTAGAAATAGGAATACGTCTGTCCAAACAGCTGGAAAAATATCAAGATATCCTGAAGGAACTCCTAACAGAGATGTTACCCGATACTCAGAATGGTACGATATTATCTGTCTCTCCCTTTCCTTGGAACTCCTCGGCGCAGAAATTCCCGGAATACCTTTTGTGTCATGTTGACTCATTTTTAGAAAACTCCTGAGCAAAGATCATAAATCATTCTATCAGCAGTAATTGCAGTCAAGAAAAAGTACACCCCAGGAACATTTTTCATTGCCACAATGCTTCCCCACTTAGGGCTCATCCACGTGGCCTCTTGTCCTACTGCTTTCCTCCAGGGTAAACCACTCCTTTGGCACTCTATCAGAGCAAACAGCAATTTGGGTTTTCACTCGATTGACATTTGCTCCAATTTAGCACTAAAGATCAGGTTTTCCTTGGGTGAAGGAGCAAGGCAAGGGGGAAACCACTCAGACCCATGCCTAAGTAAAAGGTAAGGTAAAGGACCCCTGGACAGTTAAGTCCCGTCAAAGGCGACTATGGGGTTGCAGCGCTCATCTCGCTTTCAGGCCAAGGGAGCTGGCATTTGTCCACAGGCAGTTTTCCGGGCCATGTGGCCAGCATGACTAAACCGCTATTGGTGCACAAAGGACCGTGACGAGTGCCAGAGCGCACGGAAACACTGTTTACCTTCCCGCCACAGTGGTACCTATTTATCTACTTGAACTTCAGGTCCAGTATACCTGAAGGAGCGTCTCCACCTCCATCATTCTGCCCGGACACTGAGGTCCAGCACCAAGGGCCTTCTGGCGGTTCCCTCATTGTGAGAAGCCAAGTTGCAGGGAACTAGGCAGAGGGCCTTCTCGATGGTGGCGCCTGCCCTGTGGAACACCCTCCCAACAGATGTCAAAGAGGAAAACAACTACCAGACTTTTAGAAGACATCTGAAGGCAGCCCTGTTCAGGGAGGCTTTTAATGTTTAATAGATTACTGTGTTTTATTTTTCTGTTGGAAGCCGCCCAGAGTGGCTGGGGAAACCCAGCCAGATGGGTGGGGTATAAATAATATTATTATTATTATTATTATTATTATTATTATTATTATTATTGGCATGCTTTCAAACTGCTAGGTTGGCAGGAGCTAGGACAGAGCAATGGGAGCTCACCCCCTCACAGGGATTTGAACCGCCAATCTTCTGATCAGTAAGCCCAAGAGACTCAGTGGTTTAGACCACAGCGCCACCCGTGTCAGGTTTTCCTTGGGTAAAGGAGCAAGGCAAGGGGGAAACCACTCAGACCCATGCCTAGAAAGTATGGGTCAAGCAAAAAAAAACAAACTGCTTGGACCTGTGGCAATACATCAGCTACTGGAAAATCATATATGTGACCAAAAAACCCTACCATTGTTCTGTACCCATTTTCATCAACTGTTGAGTTGCTCTCCTGTATTGCACTTCTGTGGCAAACCTGGAGTTTTGTGTGATTATGGTGTGCAATGAATCAAGGGCTTCAAACTGGACTATGCATTATTTTCATGTGAGTTATTCCTGTTTCTCTCTGGAACTGATAATAGACTTGGAAATGAATTACACTGTGGGCTTGTAAAAAGATATTGCTGTTAATAACTCTTTAGGATTGCTTATCTTTCAGCCTTGAAATCAAAGGGAGTTATGTACATGAGCTTGGGCACGATCAGAGAGCCTCATCTTGCTGAAAAGTTCCAAGCTATGCAAAGCGGGAATGGGGAATTAAAATACTAGTCCAAGAATTCTACTGAATAGCTAAATACATTTGGATAGGATGTGACAAAATATTCAAATTACCTCTGCATCCGTAACTGGAGCCAGGTACTCAAAGACATGTGCCAACTTAGCTCTTTTGAAAATTTAATTAAAATCTCAGAATATCATAATCAGAACTGCCAATAGCCTAATAGAGTAGGATTGTAGTCTGTCCTACACATGTGGGTGAGCAGGGCTTACTACTGCCATTTGAAAATGCGGATCTGTTTAACACCATAGACATGTTTAGCCATTCCCCCAGAAATGCAACATCTTAAAACACACCAGCAACTTCCCACCCCCATGTCTCTGCACATGTTCCTCTTTAGGTAAAGGTAAAGGTAAGGGACCCCTGACCATTAGGTCCAGTCGTGACCAACTCTGGGGTTACGGCACTCGTCTCGCGTTATTGGCCGAGGGAGCTGGCATACAGCTTCCAGGTCATGTGGCCAGCATGACAAAGCCGCTTCTGGTGAACCAGAGCAGCACACAGAAACGCTGTTTACCTTCCTGCTGTTGTGGTACCTATTTGCACTTGCACTTTGACATGCTTTCAAACAGCTAGGTTGGCAGGAGCAGGGATTCGAACCGCCGACCTTCTGATCAGCAAGCCCTAGGCTCTGTGGTTTAACCCACAGCGCCACCTGCGTCCCTAAGGGTTCCTCTTTAGACCACCAGGCAATTAACACAAAGGTCTGTAGAGGGTTTCAAAGTGCATTTAGTTGAACACACTAAAAAACCTCCCTACCCTCAAGAATGCTGTCCACAGTTTATGACCTAGTTTGTTCCAGCAAACCTTGGAATAACACCTTGTAATTATTACAGAGAATTATTGTGATAATCTACTTAGTTTCAAACCATTTTTATTGTTGAAAGCACCTTTTGTTTCTTCGTTTGAAGGATTAAGAAAATCCAAATTTGATCTTGCACAGTATTGATTCACAAACTTACATTGTTGTTTCTGTTTCCTCTCTTTATAGTTAATTGATGTTCTCGGAATTAGAAGACAAGAGCAAAAGACTAAACTGCAAATTTGCAAGATTCCACTTAACAGAAAGGTTGTCGGGGGGGGGGGATACTTATGCAAGATAATAAAGCATGAAACTTAAATATATGATTAGTTTGTTCAAAGTTCATTTGAAAAGATTGACCCAAATGACATCTGAGAACATGAAAGGAAGATGTCACTACAAGTCACTCTGCATATGTAAGATACATTAACGTCCTTCCACCAACATCAAAATACTTTGCAAATCCCAAGCAATTAAGAGCTTGTCCTCTGTACTCAGGGCCTAATGTATTATGCTGATAATGAGGCATAAAGCCCTAGTGCCAGCAACTTCAGGAAGAGAGGAAAGCTTGCCTGTGCATATTTGTGCATATTTACAGTTGTGCTAGTAAATGGAGCTTGAGTCCTGAACCCATCCTGACATACCATTCATATTTCTCAACTCAGGTATATGCTATAAAACAGCTTTGCAGGCCACCATAGTGCCACATCTTATCAGTGCCGGATTTATGTATAAGCTAATCAAGCTATAGCTTAGGGCCCCACTCTCTTGGGTGCCCCAAAAATTACCATATAGCATATATTCAACCCAAAAAACAGCAACAATTTGTTGTTGACAAAGGAAAGCTGAACATGTAAAGGGCCCCATTACCTTCAGTAGCTTAGGGCCTCATTAAACCTAAATCCGGTCCTGCATCTTATGCTCCCATTTGCAAATGCTGGACTAGGAAAGTCAAGTTGATGGGTCAGAGAGATGAGGACCTAAAGTGTGGTTTGTCATGGACAGTGGATTCCATGCTTTCCTGAACACTCATAATGCTTTACCACCATTCTGATTTAAATAATGAAAGCTAACTAAAAGTTTTGCAAAAAAAACCACCATACAATTTGCTGTCAATAATCCACAATTGTCCATCCCTGCCTATTTCCCCCACAAAGCACCGAGGTCCCATACAATCTCATTTTACTCTGCTTTCAGGTGAAACATTAGTGAGCTTGTTAGACTGTGGAACAGGGAAGTTAATAGGAAAGAAAAGAGGGTGTCATAATAATGGAGAGATATTTCATCCTTCACCTGGCAAGAGTCCTGACTTCTAAACTTCCCTTCAACTGATAAGGAACATTGTCCTTTTTCCTGACTGATCCCATGAACCTTTACACCAGAAATAACTGTGTATGCTCATATTACATTAGAGAGCTAGGGTATCACAGTGGCAGAATATCCCTGGCTCAAATTTCACTGCAGCGATAAGCTCACTGCATCTTTAGGGAAACTGCTATTGTGCCAGCCTCCACACACAATACTGTCCTGGCTTTACAAAACTATCTTATAAATTATTGAGCTACAATACGTGAACCATTTAAATGTGTGGTGCCAATGTTAACGAGTATCTCTGGCAGTTCAAGTTGACCCAAGATGTTATGTCAATGTCATCAGATGGGCTGACAAAAGGGCAACAGCCACCATCATAAGATGTGGCATCGTGGTGTCATGCAAAGCTATTGCATAGTGCGTTCATGGGTGTGGAGAGATAGGGCAGTATCAGGAGTCCAGGTTCCGACTTGATAACACAGTTGTTGTTGTTGTTGTTTAGTCGTTTAGTCGTGTCCGACTCTTCGTGACCCCATGGACCATAGCACGCCAGGCACTCCTGTCTTGCACTGCCTCCTGATAACACAGTAGGCATAGGTAATTTAAAAGGAGGATTTATTGCAAAAACAAACAGATAGCTCCGGACAGCTATAACGAAGCCACTGACATTATCACTCAAGATGACCCTTCTGAAGACTTTTCTGGTTCCTACAGAAGATATTGAATTTTCGTACCTTACGTCTCTTGTTTTGCTTCCTGTCTAGCAGCGCTGCCATTCGCTGACTCTTCGGACTTATTGGATCAGTTCCTCCTCCTCCTGTTCAGCCAGACTGTCTCTGTGTCTGTTCGTGCCTGTTTGAGCTTCCTGAGAGCTTTGGCTGTGTTCCAGCCCGCTCTCAGTTGTTCCCAATCGGCATTCCAATGTCCAGGGGAGCCTGCTTCAAATCTAAACCTCTCTGTTTTGCAACTGGCTGTAAAGCTCCACTAGGAGCTGGCTCATTCCTGACAAGCAGCATGTCAGAATGGATTCTGGGCTCAAGTGCCTTTCCAAAGATAATTCCACTATCATTGAGCCAGCTGAATCAACCCTGCACATCAGACTCTCAACACCAAGTGGTGACCAAAGAATAGTTTTGCTTCTAGTGGCCAACAGCATAGCAGGACAAACCTCCCCTACTTGTCTCACAGTGGGTGCCAAATACACGTTTTGAAATCAAGTTTCACAGCTGTGTGCATTGATGATGATAATAATAATAATAATAATAATAATAATAATAATAATAATTTATTACTTCTACCCCACCCATCTGGCCATGCCTCCCCAGCCACTCTGGGTGGCTCCCAACAGAATATTAAAAACACGATAAAACATTAAACATTAAAAACTTCCCTAAACAGAGGAGAATTGGGGTGTTATGTTAACCACATGTGACTTTCCATGAACATGCAAATCACCAGAATATCAATTCTATATCGTTATTACAAGCTCTCAGCTTTCTAGTCTTCCCCCATGTCTCCCCCTGCCAACATGGTTTGCCTGGTGTTATAAGATCTAAGAGTGCACTGTGCTTATGCACACTGGTGCTTATTTCAGCCCTGTAAACAAATCTGCTGGGGGGGGGGACTTAGATATGCTCCAATTTTACATTAATTGCTAGCCACTTAAAAGCCTGACATTTGACGAAGAGCTGTCACTCTCTACATGGCACACTCTCTTTACAGCAGCAAAGGTTTGAAAGGTGGGGGGGGGGGAGAGAAGCACCGTGACAAATGATATGTGTGACACAGATTCAATTCCAATCCAATTTTGTACTTCCAAGTTAATGTGAATTCTTCTGTCACTCTGAATCATTGAGCGAGCTCAGGTATTGCTGCCAAAATGCCATACATCCCATTCTAGCAGCTCTGCACTTTGCTATGGATGCCAATCTCAATGAGAACTCTCCGAGGGCCTAATTGATTCCTATGGTCACCAATGGTGGACACCATTTCCATATTAACTGAAGAGCATCCACATATATTTTCACTCTTCATTGTTAAGGTAATACGCATAAAAGGATTAGTTTGGCAAGGTGGGAACCAATGCAGAGAGAATTTGAGCAGATAGAACATTTCTGGATTCTTTCCTATTGCTATGGCATCATCCAGAGTCAGCTTTTCTAGTGCATTTCTTTTCTGGAAGTGAGTTGCTTTGAAGGATGCAACATGCATTGCAGTACTGTATGTACACAATTACAATAGGTCAGTGTCTCTGGCTGTTAATCAGAAGGTCGGTTGTTTGAGCCCATGCAGCAATGGCTGTAGGCAGGATTCCTGCATTGCAGGGGTTGGGTAAGATGACTCTTGGAATCCCTTCCAACTCTACAGTTCTACGATACCTGCAAATAAGTCCCACTGAGCTTCATGAGACTTGTTTCAGACCAGACATGTACGGGATTATGCTGTTATAAATGCAGCCTAATTTGAAGAAACAAAACAATACAATTTTAACAGTGTCCTTACCAGTCAACATAAATCTGAAATTATTGCATAGAAGAGCCTGTTTTTTTTTGCAAACATTTGGCTACAGTCAGTCCCTGCCACCTATTTGCCATTTCTGTATATAAACACACATTTTGTCTTCCATTCCCTGCCACTGCTTGTCTCTGATGCCTTTCTCTATAATGAGCCAGAGCAGAAATCAGGTTGTATTCTCCATCTGTATGCAGAGCAGCCCAGCTCACTGTTTAGAAGCCCTTCTTCCCACAGTCACCCCAATCATCAGCATTCAATTGTTCTCCATCGGCTCCAATCATTTATTTTTACCAGCAGCAGCTCATCCAGTTTCTGGGACGGCAAACTCCATTTGCTGTTCCAAGAATACATGGCTAGCTGCAAACAGGCCTCCAAAGAGATCCTGCCCCCTCCTTAGATGAGATTGGGACAAAAAGAGAGGGAAATGCCACTAAAATAAACTTTGGACGGACCACAGGGCTAGTAATGAGGCAGAAATAAAAACAGAATTCAAGTTAACGCCAGCCTTTAAAATGTCATCAGCTGGAGCGAAAAAACCTAAATTACGACCTCCCCATTATTTCTTAAAGAAAAAACAAGTTACATAGAACAGATTAATAATAATGCATCAACTCAATAGTTTTGTTGATCAAATGCTAGTGCCTTAAAGCATGCTTGGTAACTGGCAACCTTCCCCTGTCTAGTTTTGTCAAGCTACTATATATGCTGTAGTATAACCAGTGCTTCATCTAATGACAATGTTGGTGTTGCTCTGCCAGGTCCTGCGAACAAGCCCCACCAATGTATCCATGTGTAGCATTGATGAGAAAGTAGCTTGGGTCAGAAGCAATAGTGTCTCCACCAAGTTTATCTAGGGATGGGTGTGGTACAAGCATGGGTGCATGGACACTATTGCACAAATATTTATTCTGGGGGTGGGGAAATAATGCAACTCCCCAATTCCAGGAGGAAGCACAGAAATAGCTTTCATGTGACTTCCTACTTTCCCAAGTGGCAGGGAGCACCATAGAATCATAGAATCATAGAGTTGGAAGAGACCACAAGGGCCATCCAGTCCAACCCCCTGCCAAGCAGGAAACACCATCAAAGCATTCTTGACATATGCCTGTCAAGCCTCTGCTTAAAGACCTCCAAAGAAGGAGACTCCACCACAATCATTGGTAGCAAATTCCACTGCCGAACAGCTCTTACTGTCAGGAAGTTCTTCTTAATGTTTAGGTGGAATCTTCTTTCTTGAAGTTTAAATCCATTGCTCCGTGTCCGCTTCTCTGGAGCAGCAGAAAACAACCTTTCTCCCTCCTCTATATGACATCCTTTTATATATTTGAACATGGCTATCATATCACCCCTTAATCTTCTCTTCTCCAGGCTAAACATACCCAGCCCCCTAAGCCGTTCCTCATAAGGCATCGTTTCCAGGCCTTTGACCATTTTGGTTGCCCTCTTCTGGACACGTTCCAGCTTGTCACTATCCTTCTTGAACTGTGGTGCCCAGAACTGGACACAGTACTCCAGGTGAGGCCTGACCAGAGCAGAATACAGTGGTACTATTACTTCCCTAGATCTAGATGCTATACTCCTATTGATGCAGCCCAGAATTGCATTGGCTTTTTTAGCTGCTGCATCACACTGCTGACTCATGTCAAGTTTGTGGTCTACCAAGACTCCTAGGTCCTTTTCACATGTACTGCTCTCAAGCCAGGTGTCACCCATCCTGTATTTGTGCCTTTCATTTTTTTTTGCCCAAGTGTAGTACTTTACATTTCTCCTTGTTAAAATTCATCTTGTTTGCTTTGGCCCAGTTGTCTAATCTGTTAAGGTCATTTTGAAATGTGATCCTGTCCTCTGGGGTATTAGCCACCCCTCCCAATTTGGTGTCATCTGCAAACTTGCTCAGGATGCCATCAAGCCCATCATCCAAGTCATTGATAAAGATGTTGAATAAGACTGGGCCCAAGACAGAACCCTGTGGCACCCCACTAGTCACTACTCTCCAGGATGAGGAGGAGCCATTGATGAGCACCCTTTGGGTTCGGTCAGTAAGCCAGTTACAAATCCACTGAATGGTAGCATTGTCTAGCCCACATTTTACCAGCTTCTTTACAAGAATATCATGGGGCACCTTGTCAAAGGCCAGAGACCTTCTGCTATGGTAGCAGTATCCTTGAGAGCTAAAGTTTAACCGTTTGAGGTACAGGACCAGAGACTTATGGTGCTTCCTAGCTGGAAGCCATCAACCACCTATGATTTTTAAATAAACCTTCTCGAATTGCCTCCCTTAAAAATCTAATTGCCCCCCCCTGTTGGGGGGGTGCCCCACATTGGGAACCACACTTCTAGCCATCAAAACCTTTGAGGAAGCATCTTTGGGTAAGTCTGGAAACATCAACATACCATCAATGCCTATTATGTCAATGGTCCCATTGTTTCACCTCAAACTACATTATAGCATTTGTATTGCATTGAAATCATAAATGCATGAAGAGTAATACCAGGTCAATGAGGGGCAAAAGTGAAATGATACTCAAGATGACAATCAGTAAAGGTCCTATCTAGAAGAAAACACTTTTAACAGAGAGGGGAAAGTTTGTTTGGAGCCCTTCCAGATTATCTTTCTTAAAAGAATATATCCTGATTTGTCCGCAGGGAGATTAGATGGTGTTGGCTATTTAATGAGCATTCATTCTGATATGTCCGCAGGGAGATTAGATGGCAATGAATCCAAGCAAATGAAGTCTGACACTTTCCATTGCAGTTTCCTATCATTTCCCTAATCACAAAAATTCTAGTCTTTTGGGAACACAGATTAGTTGTGCAAGAGTTTGAATCATTTGTATTCATTTTAATGTATTTTTTTCTTGGTTTTAATGTTTGTTGTTTTGTTTTTGCTAAAAGCCGCTTTGAGTTGCCTGTGGCAAGAAAAAGCATCTAATAAAATTAATTAATTAGTAATAATAAAATATAGTTGTACAAGCAAAATTGGCTGAATCCCGCCAGAAAATAGCATCCGTCTGGAAGCCTGCCTGGTTACATTGATCAGATTTGTCTGCTTAACCCGCACAATTTGAAGGCCCGGAGACTAAATACTGAGTTAAGAATCTCTGTGAAAGAAGGAGGTAGCACTTTAATTCCATATTTATATTAGTTCCTGCTCCATCCTATTAGCTGCTATTTGTGCCTTCCAGTTAAGACAAGACACAACTTTCGCCTCACGCTCCCAGGCTTTCCCCCTCAGACCAGACGCTATCTTTTGTTAAACATACACTTGCAGCTGCTAAATGAATTAAGAAATTGCACTATAATTTGCAGGGGCCTCCTTTAATAAAGAAAGTTGAGCATGGCTTGATCTTGATGCCCCAAATTAGAGTAAGTGATGAGAGCAGAGTGGCTTTGAAAGGAAGGCACCACGAGGCAGAAGCATCACAACCAACTTTTCCCCCCTCACACTTTAATGCACTCATTAAAATCAAAGGCACAATTGCTCACTGAAATAGCACCAAAATGCATCTTTTAATCAGCTGACACAACTCTATAAAAGGCTGCATGTTCTCCCCTTACGACTGCACCCAGTAGAATCCAGATGAAATTTCTCACACTTCAAAGGTCTCCACACATCTTAAAAGGGAATATAAACTGCATAAATGAAAGGAGGATTTCTCGGCTGATGGGACCAACCACACAAGGCTTTTTTTTTTATGTATGAGCAACACCCTCTCAGCTTATACGCTGCGTTGCTCTAATGACTCAAAGGGGTGCTCCGGAAAGCTAAATAATACATACACCACATACAATTCCATTTTCCCCCTCAAGCAGCGCTAGTAATTATTCCAATTTACATAACTTGGAAGAACTTGGGACGAAGTGTTTAAAATGAATAACCAGAGAGGGACATGTGAAATGAGGCAATATGTCCCACTGGCATGCCTCTGAAAAAGAAAAGTTGACTCTCCAAAATGCAAGGTTTTTATTTCTTACCGAGCTTGAGGGCTAAATGCTAAACTTTTGTAGTTGCATAGATCAAGTCTGGGGAGCTTTTTTCATCCCAAGGACCACATTTCCTTCTGGAATCCTCCAAGGACTGCACACCACATCTTTTGTACAGTAGACTAGTTCCTACACACTCCCACATACACCCTCTCTTTCATCTGTTCAGACAAGCAACGTGTATTGTTATTTATTCATTAAAATGTTTGAATACTGCTGCTCATTTTTAAAAAAAATCCAAGAGGTTTACAACCACAAATACATACAATAAAAACCATATAAAAATAGGGTTGCCAGACTCAATAGTGGGCAGGACTTCTGTGCCTTTAATTGCCCTGCTCTCTTTTGAGTCTGGAAACCTTAAAGAGAAACCAGCAGACCCTTTGTTTAATTTCCAAGCAAAGGGTCTGCTGGTTTCTCTTTAAGGTTTCCAGACTCAAAAGAGAGCAGGGCAATTAAAGGCACAGAAGTCCTGTCCACTCTTGAGTCTGGCAACCCTATATATAAATTGAAAGCCAGAATTCAAGGGCACATTCCAGCCAAGCAAAAGAAGCTGGGCTGCAAAGCAAGACCAGTGAGGGTGTGGTCTGAAAAGAGTTTTGAGGGCCAAATAGAGATCTGGAGCACTACATTTGGTTCCCAGACCGGAGGTTCCACACCGCTGGCATAAATAATCTCGGTAATATATATTCCAACTACCTCAGAAGGTGGTGGACTCACCTTCATTGGAGATTTTTAAACAGAGGTTAGATGCCCATCTTTTTCCGTTGCGATTCTAGCATTGCAGAGGGTTAGGCTAGAAGAACCTTGTGGCCCCTTTCCATTCTAGATGGTTCTTATCTTTATAATATGTGAACAATTAGCTCCCCTCTCTCACTGACACATACATGGGCCCAAGCACTTGCCTCCCCTCACAGGCCATGTCGTGGGTACACGAAGGTAGAGAGAACTTTCAGCCAGAGCAGGCTGCACACACAAAAGAGTACTGTACTAGCATGACGACGCACTTACACAAATATGTATTAGAGAGAAAAGATTGATTGCACAAGCAGGGATAATCATAAAATGCTCAAACATTATCCTCGTTGTGCAAGCGGAACCTGATAAACTCTTTTATTGGGGGGTTAATTATTATTTCAAATACATCCATATACAAACCAATATATACTTCTCCAGGAGTTCCCTTGCTTACCAGAAGTTATAGTCAGGCAAAGTAATGAATATTACCTATTAACATATCTGCCTAATACAAAATAGGTATGAAAAGAAAATAATGCAATTTGATGGTTTAAGGTTATGTATTTTGTACGTTTTGTCATGCAGAGTTGACAATTTGTGTTTTACAGCTCAGACCACAAAAAATGACTCATGGTTCAGAGCTTTAACGGTTTTTATGAAGACTAAGGCTCTACCAATCTCAGCATCTCCTATAATCAAATAATTATTATCCAAGTCCATAATTTTCAGCAACTGTAAACATCTAAATTTATAGAAATAAAACAAAGTGCAAAAAAAACCTCTCATAAATAAATGCAAATAAAAACCTGGCAGTTAAAACTCTCTTTCCCAATTTTATAAATAAATAAATAAAGGGAAGGGAGAGAACTCCAACCATAATTTCTCCATTTAGGCACTCGCAATGCATACAAATGAAAAAGATGCTTAAAGCTGATCATTTATCAGAGCTCCGAAGAAGTAAATCTATAAAAACAAAAAGCTTAAAAATAAAAATTGATTTATATTATTGGCTGAAATTACATAAAACAAGCATTACGTTGATTGTTACTGCCACTGTTGAACATATATTTAGAACGGAGGTAGGGAACTACCAGCCCAAAAGCCAGATGTGGCCCCTGAGACTTTTCCTGCTTGGCCCTTAGCATCTCCTCCTCCACTGCAATTGGGCTTGGTAAAAGCCATCTACTAGAGCCAATAGAATACTTTTTCAACTCTAGTTGCTGATGGGGTTGCTTCAGGGGTTCACAGCTGGGGAGAGGGGTTAGAATCAGTGCAGAGGCACAGGGCATAACACTGATCATAAAAGTGCCAGTGACGCTGATTGCTTGAGTGGCAACTTTAATAGCCCACTCCTATGAAAGGCAGCAGGGACGCGGGTGGCGCTGTGGTCTAAACTACAGAGCCTAGGGCTTGCCGATCAGAAGGTGGGTGGTTCGAATCACTGCAATGGGGTGAGCTCCCGTTGCTTAGTCCCAGCTCCTGCCAACCTAGCAGTTCAAAAGCACGTCAAAGTGCAAGTAGACAAATAGGTACTGCTCTGGCGGGAAGGTAAACGGCGTTTCCGTGAGCTGCTCTGGTTTCGCCAGTAGCGGCTTAGTCATGCTGGCCACATGACCCGGAAGCTGTCTGCGGACAAACAGCGACTTACTCGGCCAGTAAAGCGAGATGAGCACCGCAACCCCAGAGTCGTCCGCGACTGGACTTAATGGTCAGGGGTCCCTTTACCTTTACTATGAAAGGCAGCTGAAAGGCCTGGACATCATTCTCTGGAATGATGGGTGGTATTCAACTAACTGTAACACATCTCATCAATGCAAGGATTTCGTCTTACGTAAGAGGACCTTCCCCACCACCACCTCCCTCCCTGTGCACACCCTGAAAAATGCTACAATTCCCAGAATTCCCTGTGAAGAAGGATTGATTGTTAAACCACTCTGGGAATGGTAGCTCTGGGAGAGGAATCAGAGATGCCTAACTACTCTCAGCACCCTTAACAAACTGCAGGTCCCAGAATTCTTTGGGGGAAGCTATGACTGTTTAAAGAGTCGTCATTTAAATATATGGCGTGAAGGTGTCCTTCATCTGAACAGAATAGAGGACAAGAGACCCTGGGCAATCTCTGAAAGTAGCATAAAGGGGAAGGGCTGGAGCTGTGCCGCCATTTTCACTGAGTCCAACAGGACTGGTGATCCACTAGTAACCACGTTAAGTACTACAGTCAGGAGCCACTCTTGGTGCTGCAACCACTGAAACATTGTGGAGTCTGAAGGCTGGACAATCGGTTTCTTTACTGTGTGATATGTGAGCTTGGCCACACTTCACTTGTCCCATGCCTAGAAAATACGAGTCCAAGCGGTTTTCCATTTGCCCTGCCAGTTTTCCTGGCCAAACCTGCTCATTACCTCTGAATCAGAGCAAACATGAACCCACCGAAAACTCAATTGATGTTTGCTCCAGTTTGGTGGTCAGGTTTTCCTGAAGAAAAGCAAAAGGCCCTAAGAGAGGACCAAATCATAATGAAGCAACCTGGGCTTCTTTTTTTCACCAGACACCAACTAGGGTAAACCATATTGGGCCAGCCAATATAAATATTAGACAGGGAGCCAATGAAGAGAGCTGTACTTTGGTCACAATCCAACCTAGGCTGTTGCCCATGTACAGCATCAGCAGCCACACCACTGTCTGCTGAAGTGCAGTGGAAGTCCCCAAAACTGTTATGTAGCACAGAAATGACTGGAGGAAAAAGCTGTGCCAGGGGCAGGAATGGAGACAGTTCAGTTAAACACTATCCTAAAGGGCATTTGATACCTCACACAGCTTGCCATTTGACCTGCTTCATGCAACCTGATTCATAAGCCTGACTAGTAGTAAGCGCCTATAATAAGATTACAGTCAAAAGACCACACAGAAGACATGGCATGTGCCACTTGTCTCACGTGGGCCTGCACACATTGAAGTGCTCAAGGCAGGTGGACTTCCCACCATCACTGGCGGCTCCTCCACTGGCTCCTTCTTCCCCCAATTTTTGCTCCCACATTAACAGCAGCAGCAGCACAGGTGTTCGGGGGCCATTGCACAATATCTCCATAAGGAAGAGTCGTTCTTCAGAGGTACCATGGATGAGGTCGCCCCAGACAGTGCCAGCTCTGCCACCATTTTGCAAATACTGCTGTGAAATCTTAAACAATATTTGTTGCAGCAACAGCAAGCAAGTCTATGCACGCACCGTGCATACATGGGCTGCTGTTTCTATGTGTCCGTTTAAGCACCTTTATCCAGTTTTATGCCTCTGAAATCCATCCCATTGTTTCCCATCTATTTATCTATTATATATATATTTGCACTGTGTTAGTACTCCACACCATCACCATATGTTCTGCAAAGCTTCTTTTTTAAAAAAAAAATCAGGTTTTCCAAAATACCAGATTTGCGCACAGGAGCAATACTTCTTTAAAAAAAGAAAGAAAAATATTATTTCAAAACACATTGTGGCATGTGTTTAGGTATGTGTTTTCCAATACACCAGATTTGCACAAAAGAGCAATCAATTTGTTTTTTTGTTTTTAAAGAAGTGTGTTGCTCCAAGGCAGGCAAGGATTTGGAGTTGCTTGCCTTAAAGGCTGCTGCTTCCTTTCCTTCCTTTTTCTTTTCCAGCCTCCTATACCTGCAAGGGCAATTTTTATTTTTAATAGAGATGTTTTGTGCAAGAGATGTTCTGCACCAAAGAGATGTTTTAAAAATAAAAACACCTCAAATGTGCCTTCAGCAACCAACAGTGGAAAAGGGCAGGCTCCATCCTTTCCTTTGGGTTGATGGAAAGGAAACGGCTGGGGGTGCTATAGAAAGCACCCAATTAAACATTATTACACATGTCGAAAGGCCTACCCATACAATGCGCTACAGCTCATTCACAGTCAGGTAGCATTCAATTTTATATTGAATTTTCTTCCTTTATCAGGTTATTCACAGATCAGGAAAGTCTGAAATTAGTGGAAGGGAAATAGGAACTGCTACTTGGATAAGAACATTTTGTGGATGCCACAAAATGGAAGAGGCACAACCTACTTCAGAGGGTTGTTGTGAGGGTGAAATGTAGAGAGGAGGAGAAGTATACACCACCTTGAGCTCTTTGGAGGAAATATTGAATATGAATGTAATAATAAATAAACACAAGCAAGCAATCAGCTTCAAATCCATATTCAACTCCAGGGTGAATGTGCTCTAAGTTTCACAGTAGTCAACATTTAAACTTTAAATAGGTCCTGCCTGGGCCACCTTGCCCACATGCCTCACTCTGAGGAACAACCCTCAGATCAAGGCGTAGGTGTCAGGCTTTGGGGGATCGAATTCCTCCCCCGGTGGCAGTAAATAAGCAGATCAAACGAAAAGAGCAGTCTTACCAGATAAGTTATTTAATAATCACGGCAAGAGACAAAGGAATGCATATCTCTCTTTAAAAAAAATATGGTGTTGCTCCCAGTAAAGGTTTGCCCCTCCGTCCCCATTAATCTACGTCAGGCCTACGCCGGGTAATCGGAGCTTGTTACTGCTGTGCTTTCTGTTCTATCACTTTCCAAGCCCGTCTAGTCTTAGGCGGGGGGGGGGGGGGTTCAGGAATCCTGTCCAAGGACATTGAATCTGCCAGCTGGCTCTCAACATTTCCTCTTCTAGCTCTTCCTCACCCAGTATTTTGCAGCTTTCCCCCCTTTGGACTATGCCCTTCTGCAAATCACTGTTCTAAATCAATATTGTACTGTCTTCCTGCCCTTGGGAAAGTTCAGAAAAAGGGGGGGGGGTCCAGTCCCTGACAGTAGGTACCATTCCAGAACGCACTTTAGGGATGTCACCACCACAGTGATGCTCCTAGAGGTCATGCCACAATGGACCAGGATGAGTGGGTGCAGCAGTAGCTGGCAGCCCAGCAGGTGCAGAGGCAGAGGCAGCTGCAGAAGGGCAAATAGGCAAAAGGCCCTTGATACTCTCCCTAAGCCAATGTGTAGAAACCTCTGGGTTTCGTGTATTGACTTTTGTGCCTGGCCCTTCGCTGGCCCGTGCTTCCCAGAATGAAGCTTTTTGGCTTGGGACAGTTGTTCAACATCCTAGCCCAACCAAATCATAAAATGAAAAGTTTGGCGTGGTGAAAGAGGAAAGAGTAGCTCAATCTTTCCCTCGCATTACTTCTGTCAGAAAGTCTGCCTCTTCTTTTCAGAACTCTGAAAGTGGATATCAGTACTCAAAGACACCCGCCC
The DNA here is from genome assembly GCF_963506605.1 of Zootoca vivipara. Taxonomy (NCBI): domain Eukaryota; kingdom Metazoa; phylum Chordata; class Lepidosauria; order Squamata; family Lacertidae; genus Zootoca; species Zootoca vivipara. Next base: position 50,860,301 of record NC_083282.1, on the reverse strand, counting down.
CGCCCCCCCCAAAAAATAGGACATGAAGAGCTCAATGAGTGCCCAAGGTACGTGTAAAGATCCTTATATTGTTGCTGTTATGAGGAACATTAGTCACTATTTCTGCATTATCTTTAATTAAATTCAAATATTAAGCAGCAATATTTCAGCTGTTTTCATTTATTTTTTATACAGAGCAGCGGGAAAAGCAATTACTCTACATCTCTGATGTGCTAAATTTAATTTTCAAATCACGCCTTTTTTCTTATTTAATTATGAGCACCAAGTCTCTTTCCCCCCCTTAATTCAGTCCTATTCCTGCTCCTGTAAACTTCTGTGTTAGATTATCAGGTGCAGTAAATTGAAAAGGGGAGCAAAGTGACATTGGTTCAGAATTCTACATGAAGGGGGTCAAGAGATTTGTAAACTGACAACAGAAGTGGCATATCTGTGTTCCCCTTGACAAATGCCCCTTACATTAGTGCTGAAAGGAATCCTGCTCCCTAAAGCCTTATCAAAAAAATTCTACTGCAGCTTTGGAGACTAAGGGTTGGATCTTAACTACCGGTAATAGCACACTCCTAGACATGCCTACTCAGAATTAAGCCCTACTGAATGCAATGGTGCTTACTCGCAGATAAGTGCAGTTAGGGTACCAGCCTTAATCGTACCTTTAAGAATCTACTCTAATACAGCCCTGGATGTCGGCTGAATACTTAGTACTATATCATACCAGTATTTGACATCAAGTACATAATAGCCAATGTTAAATTTATTATAGCCCATCATGTAAATAGGAAAAATGTGCCCAGAAAGTAATTTTCTCCTTTGGAAGCAAAGGGACCCAGTAACATTGTTTTACAATTTCTTTAGATAAAGTTTTAGACCAAGGTGAGCAGTTCTACCCGCTAAGGGCTACCCAATTTCCAGCTGGTGGAATGAAACGCAACATAAAGGGTCATTTTAGTTTTATTTGTATCCATGTTTGCTGCAACCCCGCTAAACATAGCTGCCAAGTTATCCCTTTTTTAAGGGAAATTCCCTTATGCTGAATAGGCTTCCTCGTGAGAAAAGGGAAAACTTGGCAGCTATGCCGCTAAAACATGTCCTAACGAACGAGGGATGAGATCGCCGAGGCACAGGAATGAACAAAGAAACGGGATAGTTCGCATCGGCTCTTCATTAATATCATTGCCCCAGTGGCCCATTGAGTGCATTGCGCCGCCTGCGAGCCTTTTCCCACGACGCGAAAAACCAGTAGTAAAAGCAATCTTGCGCCACAATCCGATACGCGTTTACATGAAAGTAAGCCCCGCTGCGTTCAGTTTCACCGAAATGCATCCCTAAGTCATATTTAAGAAAGAAAGAAAGAAAGAAAGAAAGAAAGAAAGAAAGAAAGAAAGAAAGAAAGAAAGAAAGGCAAGAGTCCAGACAGAAGTCAGGCTGTACTAAAATAAATAATCATCTTTCCACATTTCGAAAATAAAGATGGGAGGACTTTAAACAATAACAATATTTAAGGTGCAACAGAGATGGGGGGGGGGGAGTCCGCAGCGTACTCTGCCACTGGTTACCAAGTATACGTGCTTTCTGCTTTCTTTTTTATTTATCTCGCTACAAGGGCCTGGCCGGCTTGCAGTACAATCCTAGTATAGGCGTCTACTCGGAAGCAAGCCCCGCGAGCTCAAAGGCACTTTCTCCTAGAGGCAAGCGTACAAAAAGCATTGCAGCCTCGAAGCGCCCACAAGTGACCCTCTCAATATGGCGGCCACGTCGGCGGCGGCCCTGACCTCCACATGATGGCAACTGGAAGAGAGACGCCTGCTTTCCCCTACCAAGATGGCGGTAAGCCCTTCCTCGCCGGAGAAGGTATCACTTCCGGCTCGCGCTCCTCCGCTCCTCTCTGGCTATGGCCGCAGCGGGTCTGTCGGACGCAAAGCTGCGGGCGGAGCTGCTGGGCCTCGGCTACCAGCCGGGGCCCATTACCGATTCCACCCGCAAGCTCTACGCTAAGAAACTCACCCGGCTGAGGGCCGAGGTGGCTGCTGGGCTGAGGAGCCGCGGCAGCGCCGGCCAGACACACCCTCAGGGCCCGACAGGCCCCGCGAGCCCCAAGGCCGCGGCCGGGCCCAAGGCGGCTCCCCGGGGGCCCCGCGTCCCGGTTAGGAGGGAGGAGAGCGATGAGGAAGAGGAGGAGGGGGAGGAAGAGGAGGAAGAAGGGAACGACTACGAGCCGCCTCGTCGGGAGGCGGCGAGCGGGAGTCGAGGGCTGCTGCCTCAGGGCAATGACTGGCGGGCAGAGAGCGGGCTCGCCGCCCCCCGGAGGCCCCATTTGACGGCTCGGGAGGGAGCGACGCCGAGCAGCCGCTGGGAGGGCAGTAGCGGGTTGACTTCGAGGAGAGCCCGGCTGGAGGCGGGAGATGGCTTCGAGGCCCCTTACCAAAAGGATGCGGCGGCGCCCAGGTTCACCCCCAGCCCTTCGTGGGGAGCAGCATCCCCAGGAGGTGGCATAGGGTCAAGTCCCAGCAAGTGGTGGGAGAGCGAGCAGAGCGTGAGCCCCAGCCTTTCCTGGAAGCTCCCCGTGGTGGGGGGCAGTGCTGCAGGCTTCAGTAACAGGGCCCACCTCGAGGCCGAAAGGGGGATCGCCCCAAGCGCCTTCAGTAACAGGGCCCACCTAGAGACAGAAAGGGGAGTCACCCCAAGCTCCTATTTGGGGTCGCTGACCCAAAGGAGCGAAGAGGGGCTGACCTACAGGTCCCCATGGAGAGCGCAGAAGGAGGTTGGGCTAGCGCCCAGGAGTTTGAAAACAACACCATGGGGGGCAAGAGAGTTGGGTAGGGAGACACGTTGGGATGGGACGCGCCAGCATGTAGGCTTGAAACCCCAAGCGCAGGGCATAAGGAGGAAAGGCAGAGGCCTAGAATTTTATCTCTCCTGGTTCCTGTGGCTGGCAACCATAGGGCTGCTGGTAATTTTCCTGGGCATCCTTTGGGTGAAGATGATGGGACCTCCCCGACTGGAAGGACCTGAGAATTGTACGTGCGGGGTGTAATGCTGTTTTTCCCCTTCAACCCTGCTTCCATCTCTTCTTCCTCTTGCTGATAGCCTCATTTAGAGTTTTGTTGTTCCAGTTCCTTTTCTTTTCGGCTTGTTGCTTACGGAAACACAACTCGTAGAATGTTTTTGTGGCGAAAGTTAGCACCCGTTCCTTCAAAAGCTCATAATCAATGTACAAAAATGACTGAGGCTGCATGCTCACTATGTCTTTAAAGCACATTCAAAACACATTTTCCCCCTCAATGCTAGGCGCTGTAGTTTATTAAGGGTTGCTAGGAATTGTAACTCAATGATGGGTGAACTACAGCACCCAGAATCCTTTGAGGGAAAGAATGCAGTTGCAGTGTGCTTGAAAGTTATAATAGCCTAAAGATGATTAATCTTTTCAAGTAACCATTATAGGAAGTTTGTCCTGGCCCAGGTTCTAAGAATATGTTGTCAAAAGAAAGCTTTATGATGTCTTTCAGATTGGCTGCCTAGCAACTACTGATCTTGAAATGTTTAATAGTTACAGACACCAAAGAGATTAAGCAGATGAATTCTACCTTTTGAAAAGGATAGACTGAAATAACAATTCTCTTGTATGACTTTAGAATGACAAGTAGGAGATGGACATGGTTGTTACTAATAGGATGTTTCCTTCACTCTCTTAGACTACCACTCCAAAAGTCATAACAGTTACTTCAGTGACTACAAATTCATGATCAACTGGACAGTTTTTCTGGTCACTTTGTTCTTGCAAAGTATTGTGGGAAAATGTGTAAAAGATTCTTCCCACCCACTCCGATTTTAAAAACTGGTGAACTTTTATATGACGGTATATATCAGCTGTTACCCTTAGGTTACAGATTTATGATGAAGTAGTGGGATGTTCTTACTCATGCCAGAAATCAGTTTAGCATGCTTTCACCAGCATAACAGTAACTTCCTACAGTATGATAGCAAAATACTGTCTCAGTCAAGATTTGTCTGCACTATGTTTTAATCCATAAGTGTTCAAGAAACTAAACCACATTTTCTCTCTATAGTTACATTCAGAATCAAACCCCCAGATACTCTGCAAAGTAAACAAATGTGCTTATTTTGACATGAATGCAGAATAGTTATTTATTTCTCTTGTCTGATACTATGTTATGTAAATCATTTCCTTTTGATGGGAAATCTATGGATGCTTAACTTCCCAGTAAGTCCAATTGAACAAAATGGGGCATTTCCAAGGAACATTACTGTATTAGGTTTGTATTGCAGGTTTAACAAAATAGCATGCTTAGAGAATAAATTCCAGAAAAGTAGCCATGTCCATCTTCTGTAACAAAACAAAGTGGGCTTTAATCCGCAAAAGTTTATGCCACAATGAACTGTTAGTTTTGAAGATGCTACAAGACTAATTGTTTTTTAAAAAATAAATCCTTATTTTTTCTCATTCACAGTTAAGCTATTGCCCATGGATTGTGAAAGAACTAAAGAAGGTGTAAGTGTGAATCTTATTACCATCTCCAATGTTAAATTTCATTAATAAGTACAATGTACAGCTTACCTGTGACCCCTATCAGCCCCAGGCAGTTTGGCTAAAGGCTAGAGATGATGGGGAGTTTGTTCCACAATATCTGGAGGGCCACAGGCAGTGCTTTTTCTGGGGGGACGCTGGGGTCTGCATACCCCTAAACATTTTGTGAATACAGTGGTGCCTCGCTAGATGAATTTAATTTGTTCCACGGGTCTTTTCTTATAACGAAAAATTCATCTAGCGAATCCCATAGGAATGCATTGAATTTTTTTTAATATATTTTTTTTTAAAAAAATTGCCCATAGGAACGCATTAATTGAATTTCAATGCATTCCTATGGGAAACTGCGATTCGCTAGACAAATTTTTCATAAAACGAATTCGTCTAGCGAGGCAACCTCTGCTCGAAAAATCCTTTCGTTAAGCGGAAATTTCGTTAAGCAGGGCATTTGTTAAGCGAGGCACCACTGTATAAGTTTGGCCTCATTGAGGGGCAGTATTTCAATATGAGTAGGAAAATGAGAGTATCCCTAAACATTTTTTTTAGAAAAAAGCACTGGCCATAGGTCACTTAGTATCTGTGTTGCTACAGAAGAAAACCTCTGCTATTTTCCAAGAGAAATCTAATGATTTATTGATGTGCAATTAACAGACAGCTTGTTATAGATTACTAATTCAGACCATGTAAATCTAAGCTGCTGCAAATCTAAATCCTTCTTATTTTAGAGAAATATTCGTTAGTCAGTTGTAACAAAAGTGAGACTGATTTGTGACAAGGATTTCATCTGTAAAGCTACTTTTAAATAACAAGCTTAATAGAGCTAACCGTCTTTAATCTCTCCTGATGTGTGCTTGTAGTTGTGACTTTTTCTATAACATGTAGATGAATAAGACAAACCTTGTTATATAGTGCATATAATTAAAATGAAAGCCCTTGGTTTTTTTGTACATACGTAGATTTAAGATTATTTATCATCAAACTTACCGGTATTTAGAATATAAGAATTTGAGATCTGAGGACTGTATAGTTTTTGCACACACACCCAACCCCAAAATCCAATGTTTTACAGTGCACATAATCCACAGGATGTGATGGGTTTTATTCTGATAGTAACTGCAATGAAGGGAACTGATATATATTGAGTCCACTCATTCTCACCATCATCATACAAAATGATATACTTTAGCAATGACATTTGCAGAAAGAGAGAATTAAACTCCTGGCAAGAAACGAGGTCTTATGAGTCCATCCTTAGTTTTCAGTAGCTAAATTAGAGCGCATGAGAAATGTTCTATTTGATAGTTAGTTGTAATTTTTGTAGTTGGTTGAATTAAAGATCTGATGAATAATTTTCTCTCTTAATTTTTCAGTACTGTCAGGAAAAGCATGAAGAAATGGTAATGACCATTCTGTATGAACTATACAATTATCTTGCAATTCAAGCTGGTAAGTTCTTATTTATCTTTTTTCCAGTCATTTGTTCAAAGAAAATAGGTGTATACTAGCTAGGTTTTTTCAACCTTAATTTGAATTTAAAAGAGTGAGGACTGTTTTGTTTCCCTTCAAAGCCTGCAGAGGAATGTAGGAAAAACAGCCTTTCTAAATCTGAGCTGCATTATTATTAAAACAATCACCCCCTAATATGGCACTGATGTTTTCACATAGATAAAATGAGATTTAGGGTCATATTCAATTACTTTAGGGTCATATTCAACTAATCCATTGTGAGCCCATACAAGGATTCCCATTAGCGCAATGGGAATTCCCTCCTTTCCTCCCCCTGCACATATGCTGTGCCATTCCTATATCAGCTCCGGGAGGTTGGGGAAAAGCACAGTACAGATTTGATGAGAAGAGAGGGGGACAAGGAAAGTCCTTATCCTAACATAACCTTAGCCTTTGTGCTATGTTGAATACATGTCAAGCATTTCAGTTCTCAGATGTGCTTTCCTGATGTGACCCCCAGTCCATGTCCAAAATAGAGATGCAGTTCACAAGTTAAGTTCAAGACCTTCCTCTAGCTTTCACAGATACACAGCTTAAGGTTACCAGGAGTCCCCGTTTCCTGTGAACAGTCCCCAGATTTACAAATCAGTCCCCTGACAAAATCCTATCATTCCGACTCATTTCAATGAAGTGTCCCTGGATTCATTGAAAAAAATCTGGTAACCTTAATTTAGCAGATGACTAATCAAAATATCCCAAAGGATATTGATATGCTTTTCCCTGTGAAAGCCATGGTTGTGTGTTCATCCTTCACCCATCTCATCCTGGATACTATATGGAATGTTTCCATGAATGAGTTCCCTGATCACAGCAATGTATATGCCCCCTTTCCACCAGGCTGGCCCATTTTATATCATTAAGCATTACATTTCTCTCTGTGTGTCCCATTCTGCATTGCAGAACTGAACTGTGTCTGGAAAAACTTTGGAGGTCACTAGGGTGAGCTCCCATTGCTCGGTCCCAGCTCCTGCCATCCTAGGAAAGCACGTCAAAGTGCAAGTAGATAAATAGGTACCGCTCTGGCGGGAAGGTAAACGGTGTTTCCGTGCACTGCTCTGCTTTCGCCAGAAGCGGCTTAGTCATGCTGGCCACATGACCCGGAAAAACTCTGCGGACAAACGTTGGCTCCCTCGGCCTGTAAAGCGAGATGAGCGCCACAGCCCCAGAGTCGTTCGCGACTGGACTTAACTGTCAGGGGTCCTTTACCTTTTTCTAGGCAGCATTTCTTTAACGGCAACAGGGTCCTAGATGCGGTAGGCTGTAATCCTCTGCACACATTGGACACAGTGGGACTTTCAAATCGAAATGCAAAGGATTGCACTGTTAAATAACTTCTTGCGTCGTTCTCAGTATAGTTTGTTTGTATCTTGAACATATTTTTTTTTCAGCTGTCAACACAGCAGACGTTTTAATAGCTGGCCAAAACTACTTTGTGGGCAGTGGATGGTAGGGGTTTTAGGCCACTGTTTCATATAGTAGGCTTGTTTCCTGAATTTCAGTGGTTCTTAAGCTTTGTTGAAATTAATTTGTTTGTTCTTTGTACATCACATTTTCTTACCTTGTGGCCACTCTGCAGGGAAGGATACTTAAAAGTCTTTTGAACAAAAAATCATGACTGGTTATGTTCTTTATAACCACAGTGGGGGGCAGTGCATAAACTGCTTGCACTGTTGAAGAATTTGGCTTCTTTTCAGTTCAGATTTTGACATTTAACTTTAAAATTGGGTTGTGTCATCAGCATGTGGTAGATATATCAAAGCGTTCTTGATGGCTTCATGGCCTTGCAAATGAGAAACCAGTTTTTTTAAAAAAAAAAACCTGTCACTGGACAACTGCTTAAGTGTCAGGCTGTATCTTAGAGAGTGTGTCCATTATGATAGGCAGCAATCCCGTCTCACGCCCCTCTTGTGTTTATTGTGAAAGTCATAGTAGTAGTATGCCACCCTTCTTCCAAAGATCACAGGGCAGTCACAACAAAATGGCAACAACAAAATGAGAAAACAAAATACATAATAAAAACAAGAACAAAGCATTAGTCCTCCTCCCACAAGCAAATTTAAAGGCCATAGAATGTTAATCAACCAAAGGCCTGGTTATAGAGAAATGTTTTCGCCTGGCACCTAAAGATTTGTAATGAAGGCATCAGGTGAACCACAGAACATAACCTAACCAGCAGCTAAGTGGCAGCCCCGCTCTAAAACCTTTTCAGCATTGGAAGCCGGTCAACGTGTAACATCCCTGATCCCATCCTGAACATGAATCATCATGAAAGCATTTTTAAGGGGCATCTGGGGGTGGCCTCAGACATGTTATAAATCTTTGTATAATTTAGTATCCCATTACCCCAAAGTATTAGGCAAGGTACAGTTACACAAAGGCGGGACACATACATGCATTTCTTCAAAGGTATGGGCTGCTCTCATGGAATAAATGTGAGGTTTGATTGCCTTATGCTAGCATGTATACAGCAGTACAAATGTTATTAAGTCATAAAACTAAACCAGGTCTATATTCTGTAAAAACATTTTGGCTAGCATTAAAAGTGCTTTAAAAAGGAACTTAGCTCAGTGCTTCTTTACTATTTGGCAAGTTTCATGATTTCCATGTCAATAACGCTTTCTGTCTCTCCCACCACCACCAGGCAACTTTGAGTGTGGAAACCCTGATAATCTAGAAAGTAAATGCATTCCAGTGAGTGTGGCAAAGGATTATATAGAGGTAAGCAAGGCTATGACATTTTTCTATTGCTGTATATATTTGTATCTGCTATTTATTGCATTAAAACTAACTTTTATTTTATTTTTTCCCTTCAGTAATTTTATTATTATTATTTTGGCTGTTACTTGGTTGGCATTTTTTTCTTTTGAGTTGTTGCGTTGGAAAGCCTAAATAATATGACTGCTGAGACTTACCATTTCTTTTTCCATTTGAGAAACCAAAATCTTCCAGCATTTTAAAGTGGTTGCTTACAAAGCAGTAGTAAACACATTGCTTTCCTCTTTTCTTTTCTTTTTTGTACCTCTCTATAGAAAAGGATTGTTAGTATACTATAGTTATGCACACTTATGGGGTGTGTTCCTGCATCAAATATGATCATAAAATTATAGTCTTAGCTACTTAGAAAACTGAATAGAATCCTAACACTCATTTTAATGCATTTAAAAGGTTGCTAAACTACCGTAATTGTGCTGTAAATAGGAACCCTGTGTATATTTTCTCAAATTCCTCTGTATATTTTCTCAAATTCCCTGGAAAAGCAGGTGGAATATAAATATAATAAATTAAACAATATGGAAAGAATGTATTTACAGAAAAGTCTCACTGCTAGCTGAATGCAGAACTTACATCTTGGGGCCCACTTCCTTACAGAATGTGACTGCCTACAGTGCACAAAGGTTTGTGGATGCTTTGCAGCGGTTACTGGACAATCACAGAGACTCGGGGATATGGTAAGTGCATTGGAATGACCTGTGTTAAATTTATCTCCATATCTGTTCACTATCCCATGAGATTCAGTAGAGATGTGACTCAGGGAACCATAAGTGACTGTTTGAAAAGCAAGCAGTGTAAGACTTTCCCTAGGAAGACCCCCCAGGCTCCTAGAACCTGCTAACTACAAATGTTCTTCTAAGCCTGGCACTGTAAGATGTTTTTATTTATATTTGCATTTGATCTGCAGAATTTGATACCCACCAAGTTGTCCACCAGAGGTTTGGTAATTCACCTCCTTTTGCTTTCTGCCTGACATTGCCAAAACATGGGTTGACGGGCAACTGGAAGGTCATAGTTGCTAGCTGTGCAGCTGCATAACTCTCAAAGAAATGAAAGGCTGGATTTATAAAGGTGCAGTTGTACCAGGGCCCAATGCCTGCAAGGGGGCTTGAACTGAGCTTCCTTTCGCTCCTCCTCCTCCTCAGTGTCTGTCCCTACATCTTATAAAGCAAGATGTGCAAACACCCTTCTAAGCAATTTCTGTGAGATAAGCCAGCCTGGCTACTCCCACTTTTCAGTGTTTGTACTCTGTGAATGGAGTCAGAACTGTGATGAGCGAGTTATTTGGACAACATACCGTACTACAGGAATCTCTGCAGTTCTAAAGAGCTGCTGTTCTCCTCTCCCCGTTAGTGTGCTTTCCTTTCCTGCCTCTGTCCTTGGGATTTATAGTTTCTTTCCGTTCCATTCTGTTCCTTTTTAAAATGAAAGAAAATCAATCTGCTCTCCACAATCCCCCACCCCCATTTTTCACCATGTGAAAAATGAACATAATATTTTAGCAGCAGTTAATTCATTTTCAGCTTTGTATTCTTGTTCTAAAAAAGGTGTGCCTAGACATAACCTAGGTTTAAGGTGCCATTTAGCTCCTAGCTTTCACCTCTCAGTTTCTAACACTGGCTATAGGTCTAAAATAACTCCTTGGGAATAAATCTATTGTGCACTCTAGCCTGGGAACAATATCACAGCTGAACACAAGTGGGATTGTGCATCTAAAGCATCCAACCATCTGGCCAGGTTAGTATTGGTTGAAGCCTTGGAGGTGTATTTAAGTGCGAGTGGGCAGAAAAATCTGGCCCTTTTGTAGTACAAAGGTGCATCGCTCTGGTTAAAGGAACCAAAAGTTGATACCTATGATAAAAGCACCAAGTCCCCTTTTGTAGGCATTTAATGCCTCCTCCTGTATCTCCACAACAGGCATGCAAAACAGGTTTGACTGACTGACCCAGGTTAGGAAGTGAGCAAAACCAATGAGATTTGAGTATAAAATATGAAAATGCATGTGTATTCATTTTGTTGGTTGTCAAAATGTTCGTCTTTTGCTGAGAGCTGTAAAACTGCACATGCTCAGAGTATTTATTTGATAGTCCATGAAAGTAATAATAAATTTAAGAAATATCTTGACATATTTTCTGGTACTTTATTTCATGCATTCCTTTTGGGAGGAAGAGGGGGGACTGTTTGGTGAACTGCACCAGCCCTCCAACTGCCTTAATGTGGCCTTGATGGTGTGTGCAGGCCTGACTTGTAATGCTTGGCTGTTAAACTTTATTTATTTCTTATTTGTGGAAGCTAGTGTGGTGTAATGATGGGGGCTTCCTGGTTCAAATCTTACATCTCCTTAGGACAGTTGCTCTCACATGCATACCTGTAATATGGAGATGATAACAGCCTACCCTACAGGAGGAAGGTAGGGGAAGTCCCATTGCACACTCAGAAATAGTGGTGCTGTCAGGACACTTGCTTAGCACTGCTTTGGATACAACTCAGTACATAGACTGGCTGTCATTTCTCAATCTGGAACCTCATTGGATCATATGGGGTAAGCAATATTTTGGTACATCATAACTGAGAAACCTGAGGCTCTCCCTGCTAATACCAGGGTGTTACTTGAAATACCAACAGTTCAGAATGCAGTGATCTCTCAGTTACGGAACAAGGGTACACTCTGCCTTTTCTGGGCTTTCAGGTGGACTGTAAAACTGATTCCAGTCCTCTGAGATTTATTAATTTTATTTTGTTTTAAGAGATTGATACTGAATACCATGTAGTTTATGCAGGTGGTTGAAATATGAGCTTGGTTATGCTGGCCTAGCTTTCATGTGGTTTAAATTCAGGAGATTCACGGAGCATTTGTTCCCGTTCTCTTGTGCTTGAAGCAAATGTAGTTATGTTAAAGGGAAGTTTTATGCTCTTTAAGGTATCTATAACACATACGAAATTTGGATAGTCTTGGTCACATCTTCAGAGTAGCTAACTTGCTCACTTGCATAAAGGGCAATATCCTTGCTGTCTTCAGTTGGTTCTGGAAGAACAGAATAAGCTTTTTTTCCCAGCAGCTGAGTTTGTTTATTTGTAAATGGTGGCTGCAGACTGTCTGGAGAGCAAACATCACCCTGTGCAAATCATTTCAGCTCTTTGAAAAATCATGCCATCTCTCTGAGTGCCTATTATATATTTATGAGGACTTCCTTGCCTGTCTCGTCCCGATATTATAGATTACTCTCTTGAACTGTGAGGGAGATATCAAGAGCCACTTGCTGCCGGCAGGAAGCCCATATAAATATATTTTCAAACTCTAATACAGATGTGCTATTTGAAAACACAATTATTTTGGTGAGCAGGAAAGGATGGATAATAGCAATTTGAAATGCATTCCTTTGCAGTTACCAGAGATTCAAGCCAGCTAGTGTGCTAAGATTATTCAATCTCCACTCATCATAGTTATTTCTGTGTGGTGTAGAATTCTTTATTTGAGATTCTGCATTTGTAGTCCTGTCTACAAAAGTTACTGTTGAAATTCCCATAGGCCTCAAATGACTTACTGTTTCTCATGAAGCTTGTAATCATGTCTCAGTTCAGGTTTTTTGGTAGGGTTAACCTGTTAGGACCCTGTTTTCACAATAGATTTTAAATCTGTTCAGCCACTGTGGCTTCAGTCTAACCAAAGATACTGGGAAAGATTGTTTAAAATTAGTTAGCCCTTTCAGCCTTTCACAGAAGTCCCGGCACACTTGTAAGCGTGATGTAGTGGTTAGAGCAGGGGTCCCCAGACTACGGCCCGGGGGCCGGATGCGGCCCAATTAGCCTGCCAATCCGGCCCGCGACGACCCCCGCCACCCGCCGCCGCCCGCTCTCGCGGCGCGCAGCGTGGCAGCGCTCTTCCGGGTTGGGAAAAAAGCGCTGAAAATCCTTTCTGCGCATGCGTATGGGCCTCTCCCGACCCGGAAGAAGTCATTTCTGGTGCACTTCCGGGTCGGGGGAGGCCCACGCGCATGCGCACAACGGATTTTTGGCGCTTTTCCGCCCCTGGAAGCGCCGCGCCCCCGCCCGCCGGCCCGCACAGGCACGCGCTCCCCCGCCCTCCGGCCCGACACGCGATTGGCGCGGTGGGAACCGGCCCAAACGCCGGTAAGTCTGGGGACCCCTGGGTTAGAGTTTTGGGCTCAGACTTGGGATACCAGGGTTCAAATCACCAATAGGCCGTGAAACTTGCTGGTGACCTTGGGCTGGTCACTGCTTCTCAGCCTCACAGAGTTGTTGTGAGGATGAAATGGGTAGGGGGAGAATCCCTGTATTGAGTTCCTTGGAGGAAAGGTAGGATATACTGTAAAAATAATAAGAAAATAAATAAATAAATACTGGTAACTATAATTCCTCGAGTTCTTTGGGGGAAGCCATTGTTGTTAAAATGGTATCAGATTCAATCTTTTATCAAGGCAGAATGATAGAAGAGTAAAACAATTTGCCTGTATATGTGTCCCTTTTGAAGCCCATGAGATTAGTGCACAAATTTGCATAGAATGCCTGGTACCAGATTTTAATTATTTTGGTATGGAATACAGTTCTGGGTAATGTTTTGAAGCTGATCCCAAAAGTACAGTCTTGCTGTGTTTTCATGTAAGTTGGTAGGTGCCAGTGCCTCAGTTCAGTAGTGTTTATCAGATTTCAGGCATAATTTTGAGGCATTGTTAACTCTCTCACTGCTGTAGAATAATTCAACAAGCCCGAGGCTGTGAGCAACAACAAAATACTCTCCTCCCCTAATCTCATTATCTAAAACTCTGCTGTAACCTAATGTTCGAAAATGTGTTCCATTTTTCCATTCTTTGTATAGGAAGACTCCACACTGCTAAACACTGTTCCCTTAGGGACATGCTTAGAATTGCTGGTGGGATGGAATTCAGTGTTTTCTAATTAAGATTTTCTTCACTGTTACAAGCCATAGCCTGGAAGCGTAAAATACACTCCCCACTTTTGTATTCACCATAATTAAGAGTTTCATCAACACTTGAGCAAATGGATCCTGTTCTGGCAGCTCAATATGAAACTCAATAAGAATGTACAGCATACTAAAGACCTGCTGCAGGCTTTCCAACAAATGTTGTGTGAACTTATTTGACACTGTTCTGTTAAGAGCAGAACCAAATAAGACAGCTGTGCTTGGGAACCCTGCTCCACATTTTAAGATCTTTCAGAAACTTGGGATCCAAATAATCCATGGGGGTGGGTAAAAAGTTGGGTGTAATGCGGTATGTCAGGAGCTTATGTGCACTGTTCAGCAGTATTTCTTGGACAACTGATTTGGACTATCTGTATGATGAGCTATTAATTGCAACGCTGGTGTAACATCAGTTGGCTGCCAAAAATGTGATCTGGATTTTTTTGTATACGCTGATTGAAAAGGCCTGGAGACTGGGAATTCTACAGCAGGGCTCTCCCAGATTTTTGTTAGTGAGCCTGCAGAGACTAAATTCAAAGTGCGGTAATTGCTGTACTTCTTCCATCTTTCTGTTTTGCGGCAATTCCTTTATCTGCCTTCAGTTTCTGAGAGAGGTTTTCACAGGCATTTTACCAGCATTGCTAGGGCTGGGCAATATCAGCTTTTCGACATCACGGTGTATCACCAGCCAAACACTGTGGTTTGGCAATATACCGCAATGTTGAAAAAACAAGATGCATTGTCCTCTGCGTGCAAGACACCAGGTGAAACTGCCCCAGCTCTCACCTCAAGAGGGTGAGACAATTCAGCTTGTTTGCGGCACTCAGCTGGGAGGATGGAAGGTCCTCCTGCCAGCTGAGACAGACCCAGTGCTCTTGCCGCTCTCACACAAGCAACAGAAGCATCAGGGCTGCTTTGCGCAGCTCAGCTGGGGGGAGGGAACGTCCCCTCCCCCAGCTGAGATTGCCCCAGTGCTCTTGCGCAGGCAGAGCATCGGGGCTCCTTTAACTGTTCGCTACAGAGAACGGCAAACACACTCTCCTCAGCTGAGCAGTTTCACAGAACCCCCACGCTGTTGCAGGCTTGTGTGAGCCAGGGCTGGGCTGGGGCCTGGCAGCTGCACACTCCTCAGTCGAACAGTTTAAAGATGCAGAGGGAGGAACAAGCTGTATCGGGGCCGTCGGCAAAGTGGGATGGCAATTTCACTCAGTAATATATCATTGGGGAAACCACCACCGCTCCTGAGTCCCTCTGCTAGTGGATGCTGCTAGTGGATGCTGCTAGCAGAGGGACTCGGGAGCGGTGGCGGTTTCACCAGTGATACGCCTCTGAGTGCAACCGACGTCACGGTCTGCTTCTCATACTGGTCCTGGGTGATAAATTGATACATTGCCCAGGCCTAGCATGTACAGACTCTTAAATTCTATATTCACACATTCTGCTGTCATGCAAGTCCATTTACTCAACTGCATGGTTTGAAAGCACTCCATGCCCAGTTACCAAATATCCTGAGATAATCGTCTCTTGCATTGAGACTCCCTTATCATGTTTACTCTGCTGGGTCCATGGGAAGCCAAGTTCCTGTAAAGCCCCTCTGGCACAGTTTGCCAAACTATCATTTTGTGGGGAGCTGGAATTATCCTAGTGGTCATTTCCAGTGTTTTCTCATTTTGCAGGATGAGGTTTTTCCTTATTGCAGATTTTGCACAGAATAAATTTGGTGTGCATATAATTATAGGCTTTCCCCTTGTCCTTTTCCAAAGATACACCAACATTTAATTCAGGTGAACTTAACATTTTATTCAACAAAATTGACTGCTGGAATTTGTTCCAAGGAAAATAGACCCAACATGCATGCACACTTTCACTTGATCTCTGTGCAGTCACTGGAGGAGGGAATCCAGTTTAAAAGTTTAATCTCCTGTATACTGTACTAAGAGGTGCTGTCAGAACAAACAAAAATACTATAGAAGATGACTACCTTGCTCGTGTGCTATCTTTGTTTGCTCTCATATCCTTCTCAATCTGCTGCTAATGAGCCACTCCTGGAATATTCTGAGAAGGTTGAGAGCAAGAAACTAAGGAGTGTGATGGAGAAGATATAATCCTGATAAATATGGACCATCAGTTTCTTTGCATTGTTCAGTCAAGGAATCTTTCTGCTTCATCCTTTCAGGTTACAAGGCGATGAGAGTTCCGAAGCAGTTACTACAGTGGGCCAAGTGGTTTGTCTCGAATCCACCCGTCCCCGGATGGGCTTAGGCTGCCGTTTCCGCCGGGCACTGAATACAGCAATTACTAACCTATTTATATTCTTCTGGAGTAAGTTTCCCCCTACTTTTATCTGTGACAGCCAAGATCTCCCGACAGTCTTGTACAGTGTGAGATTCTGGAAGGTTGAGGGAATAATGGATGAAATTGCTGAATATTTAACCTTGGGCCTAACAGCAAGAAACAGTCTTGAGACTGACTCACACACTGTGGGTGTTTGCCATTTCATGAAAATCATCCCGTGGCGGTCTCCCTGTGTGCACCAAAACTTCATGCAGTTGTGCTCTGGCATTTACCCCAATGAATTCTGCCCTCCTCCTCACAAGGCACTATTAATACCCTACTTCCTTAACAGTAGCAGTTTTACTTAGTCATGCATTGCTGACTAAGCACAGATCATGCACACACATTAGTTGAGATCCAAGTAGTGTGGTTAGGCATACATTCATGCAGCAGGGCTTCTGCTTCCTGTTTTTCTCCTGCAGCCATCTTTCTCCTCAAACCTCCAGAAGGTTGACCCCCCCCCCCAAAAGGAAATTTTGGGAGCTGCATGAAGAAGAAGCAAAACCTGCAACCCCCACTGTGCAAGAGGATTTTTGTTGCGCAAGTGGGCAGACCTCATTGGATGTCTCCTGTTTCATGGGGAATACCCCGCAAAGAATGTGCATGTGAATAATATAAATGGGAACAGGTTTTACGAGGAAAATACCAGCAGTCAGCCTTTACGCAGCTGGTGTGTTATAGTGGGTGTTGTTTGGATTTAGACTTGGGAGGGGGAGACAAGGTTTCAAATTCCCACTCAGCCATAAAGCTTGCTTGGGCCAGTCACTATGAATTGTCAGGATAAATTGGGATAGCTCTGAATTTCTTTGCTGAAAAAGTGAAACACTGTGATGATCTGCCAAGTTGGTGAAAACAAAGTGTTATGTTGCCATATTTGTAGCTCAATCCTTCACTGAAGTCTTCAGCTAACAGTAACTTAACTGTGTTTGCTAAAGCATAGAGATACCCTGTGAACTGGCAAAGCTAGTCTGATTTTATTTTATTATTAATCTACAAAGATTGCAAATGGTGTTCAGGCTTTATTGGGTCTCCAAGAGAAGAAAGTCTCATAGCTGTGTAGCACCTTCCAAAAAACACGTCTCTACATAATGGCTATAGCTGGGTGCATGGATGGGAATTATTAGAGAGCACCTTTGATAACTGATCTTAAGGATTGCAATGAAATATTTCAGGCTAGCTCATGTGTATTCAGAAGATTTCATCTCTGTGCTTCCTTCCTCACAGGTTTAGCTTTCCTTTGGGGGATTCTGATTCTTCTAAAGTATTACTGGCGGAAAAGGGAAGAAGAGGAACGGGACATGTATAAAATGGTGCAGAAAATCATAGGTAGCATTCACCTGCTAGTCAAATTATAAGTACTGTAAAATCATCTCAGTTTCATCAGTTTGCTTATTTGCCTGACTGCATGTGTTGTTCTCTCAACAGCTGCCGTCCAAGGTCACTACAAAGAATGGGAGCAGAATCTGGAACGGTACCCATATGTAGGCATCCTTCACATCAGAGACACACTCATCCCACCACAAGACAGGTGAGTTTTTCTTTGACTTTATTAATGGTCCTGATTAAGTTACCATGTAGATGTGGGGGTCACTCTTCCAAAATAATGGCCAACCAGTTGTCCCTGAGAAGCAGGCTGAGGAAGCAAGCATCCGTTCATATTTGCCACCAATATTTGGAATGCCTAAGAACTATTTTCCTCCAAATATAGATGATAGCCCCTGATAGGACCAGTCCTTCATGGATGTGCCTGAACTTTTCAAGCCATCTACATTCGGGACCACGATGATAACCTGCAGCAATGAGTTCTATAAGTTGATTGTTCAAAGCTCAAATGAATATTTCCTTCTGCTTGGCCCTGACGCTTTTGCAGATGATGTCTTTTGAGTTCCAGTTTTTAGAGAGAGAGATCTACAATGACACACAAGTTGGAAAGGGGCCTTTTTTCGCTTTTGTAGCTTCAAATGTTGGCTGCTACAGAAATGATCCTTGGTTGATCGTGCTCTAAGCATTAGATTAGACCACCATTTTCCTGCATTGCACAAATGCTCAGCTTTGGTTACAGTGCTCCTTTTTTATCCCCAGGAAAAAAATGAAGCGGGTTTGGGACCGAGCAGTGGACTTCCTTGCTTCAAATGAGTCACGTATTCAGACCGAGTCGCACAGGGTGGCAGGAGAGGACATGCTGGTGTGGCGTTGGACACAGCCTTCTTACCTCTCTGATTCAGATCATTAGCTCTGACCAGAGGCCAAGCCATTGGTTTAACACTGTGCAGGGCGATGTTCCCTCTTCTAGCTAGGGAATGTCCTGTTGCCCAAACTCAGGTGAACCCCTGATACTACTGTACATGTGTGTGAGAGTTGTACAATGACTCCTTGGGGGTGATCATTTTCTGTAAGGAATATAAATGTTGAAATGCAGGTGCACACCAAAGTTACTCTCATGGCATATATTTGGCTTTCATTACGTAACAATTAAAGAAGAGGAAACAGGATTCCTTGCCCTAATTGAAAGATGCCATTGATAGCTTTGCTTTGGTATTAAGGGAAGTCTGTATCCGACCATCTACTCAGAATGTCGGTGCTGACCACTAAAAGATGCTTTGTAAAGGTGTTCATTACAGAAGCACTGTGGATAAGAGTGGACAGCAAATATGCAAGGTATATTTGTTCTTACAAACTGATCAGGAATAATCTACTGGCATTGTTTATTGGGTGATGGGTGGGACTGAGAGGGCCAGGTCTTGAAACTTTGGAGGCAAGGTGGGAGGGGCTTAAAGCTTTTTTTTCCTTAGGCAGTGGTAGGTGAGCACATTTTTTTCCGCAAGCAGTAGAAAGCATTCAGTCTTAAAATGGCTTGGTGGGGAGCACCGGAATGCAAGAGCAGATGGGGCGCCAACAGTGTTTGGTACAAAAACAACTCCTCACAAATCAAGTGTTTACAGGATTGCCCAGGGAGTGGAAATCTTTTATTCAGCCAATATAGTAACATGTTTTGTGCATATAGCACCTTAGTTGGTCCAAGTTCATGCTGGTTTGTTTGTGAGGGGGAGAAACGCACCAAAATGCCATGCACTTCCTCAGTGACGTCATAAAGTCTGAGGCTCTGGCATGATGGCACGTCATTCCATTATTGGTTCAGGGCACCCACTTAACTCATCATGAACTTCGCCTCTGTCCAGTGGATATAGCAAGTTGCATATGAATTTGGAATAAAGTGTGCACATTTGAGCCTCTTTAAGTAAAATGAGCTGAGCCTTTATGCTACCTTTTGTGACATGTTTTGTTTCAACTGGCATATTTTTTTGCAAGTGGGTGGTAGCCTGAACTTGGAAGTTTGCCCTTTTACTCCCCCTGCTGGCAGAGCTGAAAAACTGACAGATTGGAGTTTTCACCTAGGTGCCCTTCGAGGCTGTTTTAGCAGCATGTAGCAATTCATTATGTGCCTCCTGCTGATTCATCATTGCTGAAATCAGTGCAAAGAAAAGCAGCCTCCAAAAACAAAGCACCAGGAGGTCTTATTGGTTAAGTAGAAGAAAATCTTGCATTCATTTGAATTTTATCCCCACATGTTGCCATCTGTAGCGTAGGCGGTGTCTTAGAGCAAAAGAAGAGATGTAACAGATGTCTCCGTGACATTAGCCATCCTTTTTTTTTTTACACAAACACTCCCCTTATACTGTTGAAGCCGATAAACAAATTATTGCTTTTAATGTATTCTTAATTTCTGCTGATGTTTGCAAAAAAATCCACAGTGCCTGCATTCTTAGGGCTTTAAAAGAAACATTTGTGGGTATTTTTTACCATCAGACTCTCAAGGGGAAATGCCAAACAATATTATGTACAGTTGACTAAGCTGTTCATTTATTTTTATGTAGATGGGCTGGTGCTATTTATTATACATTTTGTCTGTCCATTTTATCTTGCAAAATAAAAATTTGCTACAAATGGGACTGACTGGTATTGGTAACTACCGTAGTACCATCTCCTGACAAGGCAGACGCAGGCAGTTTGATTCCCTGGATATTCAATGCTGAAAGCACTCCTGAACTGAACTTCATCTGATCATATGGGGTTGCCATGAGTTATAGACAGCACTGGACAAGCACAATGGTACTTGTAAAAACTAAGGCCTTAGGGTGAGGTCCCATCATCCCTGACCATTGGCCATGCTGGCTAGGGCTGATGAGAGCCTGATTCCAACAACATCTGGAGGGCACTACATTGGCTACTCCTGCCCTGCAAATAACCAAAGCTAAACTCCAGCCTTCAGAAACAATTTACAAACATTCACAATGTCTGAGGATTTTAAAAGTTGAAAGGAAATCATAAGTTTCCAGAATGGATTTGGAAGAGAGATCACAGATCACTCATCCTACTTTTGCCCCTGGTAAACACTTGTTAAACCTGTTTGACCAAGAAGTGATAGTGGGATAAAAATCTCTCAAACTGCTTTAAATTCTTAAGATGGTCACCTGGTTTCCCACAGCACCCGAACTCTCACTAAGCTTAGTTGAGAGCATGTGAACATGCTGGCTCCTGGGGAGGAGCTTGCAGCCACGTTGCTCTTTTTTGGTCCTCCTGGCTAAGGTTTGGCTTAGCGTGCCAACCAGACAAGTTTGTTGTTAAGCCCTTTACTCTCTAGCCACAAGCTGTAACAGAGATTCTCATTTACAGTTCATGGTTAGTCAAGAGAGAGCTTTAACCACAAGTGTCAGGTTGGATGGCACACCATCATTGTCATGAATTTACTTGTATGCCAGGTTTCCATGGCAGAACCATGCTCAAACTAGCGCACGACAACATACAGAATATAATACAACAACAACTAAATATTATACATTAACAGTTACAAAATAACACAATTTAAACAAAACACCACACTAATAATCACTAGGGCAAACAAACATCTCATGTTAATAAATGCTGAAACAATGCCTAAAAATAAAATGCAAAACATCCAAATAGCACCACGCCTTGGCCATGCTTAGTGCAGCTGCAAAAAATGACGAGGAGCAAAATGGATGCAAGCTTCTACCCATGGGCCCTTACATCACACAGTCATGTTTGGCTTAGGGTTAAACTCTTTGCAAAATGAAAATACAAGCAATGAACTATTCCCTGAGAGATGGTAACTTCTAAACATAGCTGGGGATCTGAACCCAAGGCCAAGTCTAACCCCTTCACTGTACAGAAAACATTACCTAAGTCACTAGCGAGGGCTCGAAGAGAAAACAAAACAACTGAATGCAGACAGCACTGAGTTTTTATTTTTGCCCTCCTTCGCCATTAATGAAATATTGGGGTAGCCCCTGCTTCTACTTCATCGCCCCATCCTGATATGTGATGTAGCGGACAAAGTTCTACAGATCTTAGTTTAAAATGGTTTGTGCTTCAAAGGTACTGTCTGCAGCTGGTCTGTTGAAAGTTATTTCAGGGTGTCAGATGCGTGCACTGTTTTTATGCCTTTTTTAAAAATACTGAGATGCTGATGTGCTTTGAGTGTGTATTTTTTTTCCTGTGGCAGAGGCAGGCACATGCATTAGCCTGTTCATCCAATTGCACCTTTTCAGCAAGAGTTGCCTTGTGTTGGGGCAGTTCACAGTTTCCATTGACTGTTTTCTTCTGTCATTGTGACACACGCTAGGGAGACTATAAATCTGAGAAATCTGGGTTGATAATGCCATTGTGTCCTTTTACTGTCAAAAAGAAAGAAAAAATATGCACCAACTAAGCATCTAAAATAAAATTTGCCCTTTATCTTTTTTTATTTTCCATTTCCATTAAAGGCTTTTCATATTAAATGTTTTGTCTCCCACTGACATGACAGCTGATGCTGTTTTCTATTTATGGGAGCCTAGTTTGGGAACAGTGCCAGTTCTACTGGGAAAATCAGCATGAAGTAAATAATAAAAAGGAACAGGCGGTGAAATGTGCCCAAAGCAGCTCATTTCCCAAAGCCCTGGACTGTAACCTTCAAACACTTAGGCCGAATTAGATGGTACGCAAAATGCATAAATGGACTTTACATTTTTACACTTTTGCTTTAAATAATGGGGCAGGGGGAGTCAGAACCATGACATCCAAAGGGGAATGTTCACTTGCCTGCTGTCTAGTAGCCATCAACAGCTGTATCTTCCATGACTTTGTCCAATCCTCTTTTAAAGCCTTCCAGGTTGGAAACCGTCACCACATCTTGTTGGGAGCGAAGTCCATAGTTTTATGTTCTCTGTGCAGAAGGTACCTTCCAGCAAAACGTCAAATAAGCAGAGTGAGCTTAAGGTTTGTCCCCTAAATGGCAATGGCAGGTCCATTGTTCCCTTTCAGATAATCAGTCTTCAGTGTGATGGCATGGGATGCAGCCCTCTTTCCCAATGGTAGTCCTTTTAACCTGGGGATAGCTCACATTCTCCCACCAGCATTTTATTGTTGGGAAAATGCTGTTCTTTCCTCTCTGGAATGTCTCCATTGTTGCAAGTGCATATGTTTTCTGCTATTATAGGCATGTACTGGGTAGTGCCTACTTTATACCCATCTCTCTAGAAAGACTATTGGGGTAGCCAATGTGGTACCTTCCCATAAACCCCAGCCAGCATGAATCGTAGCCCAAAACATCTGGAAAGTGCCATATTGGCTACACCTGCTATACCTCCTGTTCTTTTATAGGGGATAGAATAGCTACTGCCCCGGTGGGAGCCATCATAAGTATAACATTGTGTATGTAATCTAATCTTGCACGTAAAGGTAAAGGACCCCTGGCAGTTAAGGCCAGTCGCAAACAACTCTGGGGTTGCGGTGCTCATCTCGCTTTACTGGCCAAGGGAACCGATGTTTGTCCACAGACAGTTTTTCCGGGTCATGCGGCCAGCATGACAAAGCCGCTTCTGGCTAAACCAGAGCAGCGCACAGAAATGCTGTTTACCTTCCCGCCAGAGCGGTACCTATTTATCTACTTGCACTTTGACGTGCTTTCGAACTGCTAGATTGGCAGGAGCTGGGACCGAGCAATGGGATCTCACCCCGTCGTGGGGATTCAAACTGCCGACCTTCCAATCAGCAAGCCCTAGGCTCAGTGGTTTAGACCACAGCGCAACCCACATCCCTATCATACACAAATATAAATATAAATAATCTGGAAAGGCTATCATTCAGGGCATTGACCATTGGAGTGTTTGGGTAGATATCATAACTCAGACTATTTTCAAAATTAGTGTCAGATCATAAAGACAACCCTTGTTCCCTACAGCTGTAGACAAGTCGATTTTAAAATGGCGGGAGTCCCATCCCCCCAGCCTTTTGTCTTGAGTTTTCTTCCTGAACTCCAGCAGTATGGGGCTTGTCTGCTCCTTTACAGATTTTTTAAAAGCTGTTTTAAGAGAACTGTGGAGAATTTGCACAGCAGAATATACAGTTGTACAAAGAACCTCAAAGACGTTTATATTACAAACCTAGCTAGCGGATCCTCTTAATTGGCAGCAGGCTTAGCAGTTCTACAGAGGTTTATTTCCCCCCAATAACAATCAAACTGGTAGGGAGGCAATGCAAACCTACTGCAATAAAAGAACACAAACCCATTAACACAAATTCTAAAACCCCGTCCACAACCCCAATGCAAGCAAAATATAGCTATAGGCTTTGGTGCTTTGTCAGCACTGAAGGACTTGCTTGCCGTTTAGTATTTGATCAGACAAGAGGCAGCAGATGCCCCACGTTTCCATCACTGAAGAGGAACTTCTCCATGCGCTTCTTACTGGAGCTACTGCTGAGTATGTGCCGTCCTTCCACTTGCTTCTGCCAAGGCTAGTGACAATTATTCTTCCTGATCAAAAAATGAGGCTCTTCCTCAAACCTCTTGAGTGATGCTGGGAACCAAGCTTCAGACTCTGCACAGGAGAGATAAAAAGACTCCGCATCAACGCCAAGGATTTCCACACATAATGAATCACCGCCCACTTTGTCCCTACTGCTCTGTCTGTACAACCAAAACTCATTCATTCTGGTGGGCAGAGAGAGAGCGGAAGGTGGCTTGTTAGATATTAGAAGCAACGTTGCCCGTGGTGAACATTCATCCCACACGTTTCTCTGTTTGCAGGGAAGGTTTTTCCAGGTGGTGTATACAACACAAGACGATGCCCCTATTGTATCACTTTCTATACACCTTAAAAAGATGGTCTGTCTCTGCTCTCTAGGCAAAAAAATACTGTCATCCTTGGACCTACGGCATTTTTTTCATATGGTTGCATATAGTTAACCCTAGCAGAACTGTCTTACTGTGTTAGCAATGCTCATCCTATAAATGCTCAAGCTGTAACAGGGTTAGAAGCCCAAGCCAAGCCTCAGTAAGTTTTCTTCAAGCTTCTAGTAAATTTGCAGACACTCTAGTAATTTTTGCTCCTTGTACATACAGGAACATAGGTCTCTGCTGTGATGTCTGAGAATAGCACATGGGTCGATCATAGAATATTTGCAGCTGCTCTGAAGGAAATTAATGGATCTTTGGGTATGGAAGGGAAATTATCTACACAAAAGAGAAGAACTGGCTAGGACAGGCATCCCCAAACTTCGGCCCTCCAGATGTTTTGGACTACAATTCCCATCTTCCCCGACCACTGGTCTGTTAGCTAGGGATCATGGGAGTTGTAGGCCAAAACATCTGGAGGGCCACAGTTTGGGGATGCCTGGGCTAGGACTCCAAGCAGTAGGTCAGCAAAAATAATATTTTAGTTCCATTAGCTGGCAGATCTTCATGGGGAGGCTACTACATGTGTGTATAGATGCATTAATGGCAGCATACAGTTGTTGTTGTTGTTGTTGTTTAGTCGTTTAGTCGTGTCCGACATAGCAACATACAAACAGGTGTTAGGTAAATCATGCTTGGAGTCTACATGTGAATTTGAGCCTTAAATCACTTTCCCTAATAAATTCTTGCCATTGCGCAAGGCCACGTGTCAGTCTCATTTCACTTGCCTAGCTATGAGGAGGACCTGACTATACAATTACGCAGGCTTGGCAGCTCACTGGCAGCCAACACCATCTGCAAAAGGCATCCCTGCTGCAAAAGGAAGGAGACTGATCTGGCTCTGATTTCCTCTGTCTAGAAAGCTGTGTAAAAAGGTAGTGATATTGGTTGTGTGCTCTGCTCAGACAGGGGATTAATGAATCGGTCAAGGTAGTAAAATATGATTCTGGGTGTTCTACATAAGTTGCAGAAGGAATGGCAAAGTGTGGCTCTGGCTTGTCATCTGTTATCCCCAGAGCGTCCTTTCATTCCTGATTGTATCACATTCTTCCCCACCAAAACTGACACTTTCTTGCACCTTAACATTCCTTAACATACAGTACCAGATCCAATAGCTGTTCTGCTAAGCAATACAGTGGTACCTCGCTTTATGAACACAATTGGTTCTGGAAGTCTGTTCGTAAACTGAAGCTTTCATAAACTGAAGCGAACTTTCCCATTGAAAGTAATGGAAAGTGGATTAATCTGTTCCAGACGGTCTGCAGAGTACTTAAACTGAAGCATTCATAAACTGAAGCGAACTTTCCCATTGAAAGTAATGGAAAGTGGATTAATCCGTTCCAGACGGGTCCGCAGAGTACTCAACCTGAAGCGTACTTAACCCGAAGTATGAGTGTAATTGGTTCCGGAAGTCTGTTCATAAACTGAAGCGTTCATAAACTGAAGCGAACTTTCCCATTGAAAGTAATGGAAAGTGAATTAATCCATTCCAGATGGGTCCGCGGCATTCGTAAACTGAAAATTCATAAACCGAGGTGTTCATAAACCGAGATTCCACTGTAGTTCATATGCCTCAAGTTTCTTGCTTCTCTTAATGCATATCTCATGGACATCTGAAAGACATGAGGTTGACAAATGATGCACTAAATCATGTCCTTTAGAAAAGCAAAGCAAATAAAATCCAACTGAAGGGCTGTGAAACTCAGAAAACACTTTTAAAAAAAAATGTCTGTTTGGATTATCTCTCAGCTTAGAACAAACGAGAGGAAAACCGTTAGAGACAAATGCTTGGGCAAATCAAGAAATGCTCATTCCCTTTAGCAATGAGTCAGTACACAGCCTAGGATGAATGTGTTTTGATTCTGGGTTAAATCACAGCAGTCCTCCTGATTCAGAGATGCTCAAATGCTCAGGAAGTCCGCAGCTAGCTGAGTGGAAAAGCTGTGCCCACATAGACATCAGGCGCAGAGCTGGCAGTTCTACATCCACATTGACAGACGGATGCGTAAGAATGCTCCCGGCCATCCTGTATGCAAGGGAGGACAGAACTGCACTGCCTAAATTGCATTGGCCTGCACCTCTGTATGCCCACACCAGCAGTAACCAACAACAGCCTGTATGTGTGGAGTGCAACTACAGTACTTGGAACTGCCTCCATCATGTGAAAGAGGGTTTAGCATTGTGCATTTCCAGGCATCAAAAAGCCTCTACTGAACGCACAGGATGATGATCACTGGGCAAACAGGCATAACTGAGCTGATCATTTTTTTAAAAAAAAAAAAAGACTAATCAAAGTGCCAAATAACAGCCATTGATTATACAGTAGTTCAGATGATGATGATTTTATCATTTTTACAGCTGGTCAGGTGTGTTTAAGGTCCAAGGTTGGTCTGTAAAACAACACATACATGCCGTAATGCAATACAATCGTACCTTGGACCCCGAACGCCTTGTGAGTTGAACGTTTTGGCTCCTGAATGTCGCAAACCCAGAAGTGAGTGTTCCAGTTTGCGAACATTCTTTGGAACCCGAACATCCAAAGGGGCTTCTATGGCTTCTGATTGGCTGCAGGAGCTTCCTGCAGCCAATCAGAAGCCGTGCTTTGATTTCCAAACGTTTTGGAAGTCGAACGGACGTCTGGAATGGATTCCGTTGAACTTCCGAGGTACGACTGTACTTGCTTTCAGGTAATGTCTGCCCAAGTGTGTTTTAAGTTTCCAGAGGGTACTCATCCTTTGGTTTGGAAAGTATTGGAGCCAGGTAGCACCTTCTAAACATATTTCTACAAATGCCAGACTCCTGGCCATAATGGCACCCAGCATAAGACATGGTGGCTGACAAACCTTAGAAGTTAAGCAAATGGATGCAAGCATCGTTCCACTAAACCAGCCTTCCCCAACTTGGTGTTTTGGAGTACAGCTCCTATCAGGCCCAACCAGGTGGAGTAAAGATGAACTAAATCATGTCCTTTTGAAAAGCAGAGCAAATAAAACAGAGAAGGGCTGTGCCACTCAATTAACTTGCCTTAAAAAAAAGTCAGTAGACATGTCCACCGTCCCCTTTACACTAACTAAATTCTCCCTGCAGAAGAGAAGTTTGAACATGATTCTTGCAACGTGCTTTGTCAGAGATAGCACATGGCAAATAGATCTGTATAAACAATTCCTAGAAGGCATTAATCCATGACATGCTCATCACCCAAGGGAAGGAGAGCTTACAAGGCAGATGGATAGCATTGCTGCAGATAATGGCTTCATTCCCATGTGGAAGAGACTCATGTGGAAGACTTCGATGCTAAGGGCTCCTTCACACATTAGATACTGTATACATCTAGGATTTTGTTTTAAAATGTTCAGCTAAAGGAGGAAAGTGTGCTTGCAACAAACAGGTGTTTGGAAATGCATTGGCTCAGGCATGTCTCTGCAGAATGTGTGAACTAATACTTAGCAGTCCAATATACTTAGGAAAAGTTTAGGCCCCTTCTGAACGTTTAGAATGTAAAGCTGAAAATTGCAGGGGATGTTTATTTTACAGCTGTGACAAGCATATGAAAGATCCAAAATATCCAGGGTAAGGGAAAGCTGCCATATTGGAAAATGGTCAATTTCTCACCCTTTAGCTAAAAGCACCCATATATCTGAAAATGACAAGATATGCCTTAATTGAACAAACCTCACCGAAGGATCTTACAGCCCAAATGATAAGGATTGCTCAGAGAATTATTTTGCAGAGGATTTTAAAACTGAGGGTTTGGGGGAGATTTATCAGGGCTATCCAAGCAACGTGCCTTGCAGATTTCAGCTTTTCATTCCAAATGTCCAGGTCATTTGCTAATGTCACTGGAGCTACAGTTACATGTGTTTGTCTATATATGAGTTTTATAGCACATATAACATTGCAAAGGCAGCCAAACATAGATTGCACCCATTTTTGTCATACAAAAATAACCCTTCTTCAGACATTAGCTATGGCAGCCGCATGCCTAGCTAGATACCTGGGCCACAGTCCAACACCACATTAAGCATGCTGAAGCACATTGAAATCAGTGGGCTTCAATGCACTGAACAATGTGTTATCCTGGGTCCCTGATCTCTAAATTTGCCCTTTCAGATTGTGCCTTGGTTTGGGCTGCTATTATTATTATTATCACTTTAAAAATAAAAGTTTTATAGTCCAAATTGTGGGACATATTTTCAGCCCTCTTCTGCCACACAACTAAAATTAGCATTCCAGCAAAACAGGATAGCCACATGGGTCAGATAAGGACGAGCAGACCTGCTTATGAAGCCTAGAAACAGGATTACACAACCCACACACAGCTCCACATCCTGGATAAGGTTTCCGGGGTGGGACTTGATTGTTATTAATAAATGTCCTGAGATCATGCAGACTGAAACCTGGGAAATTAATTTCACCATCAGTGTGGGATGGAATAAAATTTCTGATGGGTCTATAAACCGATTCCTATTCTAATGGCTAGCTTATACTTGTCTACTCAGAAGTAAGCCTTGCTGCGATTAATAAGACTTGCTCCCCAGTAATTGTGTCTAGGACTGCTGCAAATATCTGTTTAAAGGGCTGGAGTCAACCCAGGGCTTCTCCACACTTGTTCTTTCCAGGAAGAGGTCTGCACTTCAATGCTCCATATCCAAGCATTTATTATTATTTTTTATTGCCCAGAGTTCCCCCATGAAAATCAGCTCTTTAAAGCGGAATCAGAGCAAACGTCAATTCAGGTTTCCCATGGATTGAAGTTTGCTCCAATATAGCTTTAAAGAATGGGTTTTTACAGAGAACGCTCAAGGCAAAAAAGAAAAGGGCTCTCAGACATGGAGATTTAAATAGTTGACCATGCCTGGGAAAAGTGAGGGAAAGGTTAAGTGTGGCTAAGCCCCTAGATGGAAGAAGGGTGTGCTTTAGTGTGACTTAACAGGGATGTGGGAAGGGTTCACATTTTTAGGCAAAGTTACCTAATTTGCATTTTCCAAAATGATACACAAACTGAAACACTGCAACCCTGTGAAATTTGGACTTCTCTGAATTTTGCAGTGTAGTTCTTCAGCAAAGCAATGTGCACAAACGTGCAGATACTAAGGTAAAGTTTCCATAAAATGCATACATTTCCCAAAATAGCATATAGAAATGCACTACATTATGGGAAATTGCTTCGCACAACTGTGTGCGTCAGGTACAGTTGCATATAAAGATGTGTGTGCATATTAGGAGAAATCCACACGAAAATGCTGCTGAATTTTCTTGAGGACTTATTTTTAAAAAATTCACAAACTGATGTGGAAATGTGGAGAAATGAACTTAAGAGAGTAAAAATGAGAAACTGAGAGAAACTGAAATTGACAGATGCACAGTCCCTAGTTATCAGTGAATAATAATAATAATAATAATAATAATAATAATAATAATAATAATAATTTATTATTTATACCCTGCCCATCTGGCTGGGTTTCCCCAGCCACTCTGGGCGGCGTCCAACAGAAGAATAAAAAAACCGATTAAAGATTAAAAGCCTCTCTAAACAGGGCTGCCTTCAGATGTCTTCTAAAAATCTGGTAGATGTTTTTCTCTTTGACATCTGGTGGGAGGGTGTACCACAGGGCGGGTGCCACTACCGAGAAGGCCCTCTGCCTGGTTCCCTGCAACTTGGCTTCTCGCAACGAGGGAACCACCAGAAGGCACTGGACCTCAGTGTCCGGGCAGAACGATGGGGGTGGAGTTTAGTCTGCATGATTTCACAATGACAGTGATGCCTTAATAGTCAAAGCTCCAGTTGACAGCACAAGGGTGGTTTGGATATAACTGGTCATTACTCAGAGCACCAATTCAAACTGCCATAACAAGCCAGTGCATATTTGGGTTGCCAGCTTTTGTTTTTGTTTTTTTAATTGTGGCACATGGGCAAGGCCTGGGGTCAGAGGCCAGATTTGACTGAGTCCAGAATCGTTAGGTGTTTGTACAAGTAGAGGCCAAGTTACTTGCATAACTTGTCTTCAGATGAAATCTGGCAACTAAAAATTCTGACTGAGAGTCTCAGCCCAAAATAAGACGTTGTTGCTGCAAACACAGCTAGGATGCTCTAGCCAAATATGAAAGGCTGCACAGAGCAACAGAGCACAAGCTACAGATCTAGCGTCTCCTACCTTAGCAGCTCCAAGTGCCAAGAACATAATGCAGACTACTCCGGCCTGCCAATGGCCAAGAGTAATAATATCTTTGTGCCTATAATTAGTGCTTATTAGCATACTTTGAATCAAAAGCAGGCCTGGTCTCCCCTTAGAGTGCTGTGCTTTTGACAAGTGGCTGAGTAATTGGCTCTGGTGCTTTGCGACTCCTTCAGCTATGGTACTCCGCACGGCCAGCTGCCCCAGGGACCTTGCAAAGGCCACAACCTCCCCATATTTCATAGACTTCTTGTTCAGCAATCCTCAGCTCTGCATGTCTTAATGATATAATAACTTGCAAAGGACACGTCTCTTGGCACCACAATGTACTCGACATAAAAATTTAATCTCTTCAAATAATCATACATTATAAAATGCACACCATGTTACATTCATTTGGCTTGGCACAGGAGCTGCCCCACAAGCGTCTGACCAAGTTCTACAAAAGGAATCGGAGTTCTCTTCCAAGCTCTTCTGAACTCTCAGTGTAGGATTTTCCATGCCCTTAGGCATAGCTGCCAAGTTTTCCCTTTTCTCGCGAGGAAGCCTATTCAGCATAATGGAAAATCCCTTTAAAAAAGGGATAACTTGGCAGCTATGCCTTAGGATTGCTGCTAAATGGAAATAAAGGGAGTGTCTCCACTAGCGCCAATCTATGGATGGTTTTTTTTTTGTAACAGATCCATGCAGAATACCAGAGTAACCAGTGCCACAGATGAGTGTGGTTGCTAGTGCAATTGTAATGTCCAAGTTACAGGTAGGTAGCCGTGTTGGTCTGAGTCGAAGCAAAATAAAAAAATTCCTTCAGTAGCACCTTAAAGACCAACTAAGTTTATATTTTGGTATGAGCTTTCGTGTGCATGCACACTTCTTCAGATCTGGTATCAGATCTTTCGTGTGCATGCACACTTCTTCACATCTGGTATCTGAAGAAGTGTGCATGCACACGAAAGCTCATACCAAAATATAAACTTAGTTGGTCTTTAAGGTGCTACTGAAGGAATTTTTTTATTTTGTAATGTCCAAGTCTGTATTATGTGATGTGAGGGGCGGTGTCAGTAGTAGATGATCTAACACCACATCTCACTGATGTAATAATAATAATAATTTATTATTTATACCCCGCCCATCTGGCTGGGTCTCCCCAGCCACTCTGGGCAGCTTCCAACAGAAAAATAGAACACAGTAATCTATTAAACATTAAAAGCCTCCCTGAACAGGGCTGCCTTCAGATGTCTTCTAAAAGTCTGGTAGTTGTTTTCCTTTTTGACATCTGTTGGGAGGGCGTTCCACAGGGCAGGCGCCACCACCGAGAAGGCCCTCTGCCTAGTAAGAGATGCACTATGTAAGAGATACACTATGTACCATAATCTTAGCGTCATTGGAAGCTACATACCAGTGGAGTTACAGCAATATAATTCCTTACCAAGAATAGCAGGAATGCCTCTTCAGACACATAGCTGCCAAGTTCCGGCCTGAGAAATAAGGGACTGGACCTGAAGTAGCGCTGCTGCCATTTTGGAACTGGGCAGAGCATGCTCAGAAGCGACTTTTGATGCTGCTCTGCCCTGTTCCAAAACAGCGGCCGCACCAGATGTCACGCTGCAGCCATTTTGGAACTGGGCAAAGCAGCATCAAAAGTCGCTTCTGAGCATGCTCCGCCCAGTTCCAAAATGGCCACCGCACCAGAATAAACCGAGGAAAAACAAAAAAAATCCGTTTTTTTCGGCTGGGGACAGCCGGAAAAACGGGGGTTTCCCGGGGAATACGGGAGACTTGGCAACTATGCAGACATTGTGTGGGGGGAATTGTATGAAATCACATTTAGATTATCATGTTATGATTGCACACATGTCTTTTTTCCTGCAGGGAGAGATTCCTTCTGAGAAAAGATGATTAGTCAGGGCTTTCCAGTGCAAACTGTAGCTTGTTCCACATGAACTAGGACTTCTCTGCATGCACACCGAACCACCACCACCAGTGCTGCTGCCACTCTGTAGCCTCCATGTGAGATGGAGTCTGCACCAAAGCCTTTAGGCAGTGGCACATACTGATGTCATTAGTGCTTAAAAACCTTTTTCATTGGCCTCAGCCAATGGAAATCTAACAAAACCTGGTGTGGCTTCTGACAAGTCCTTTGAAAACTCTAGTGGGTTCTAGCTGGGCAAAAGAACGCCCAAATCTAGTTGGAATTCTGTCTTGACTCATAAAATGGGCTGTTGCAGTTTGAGAGAAGAACCTGCTCCATCTTGGGTGGGTGTTGCTTTTGAAACTTAGCACCACCCACCCTGCTGTGAGTTCAGCCCTGCACTCGCTGAGGGGCCATCAGAGGGTGCAATAGAGACCCTTTTTAAGGGGCAAGGGCCAGTGCGGGATTAATTTCAAACCTGAGTAAATCCCAGGTTGGGGTGCTGTGTTGGAGTAGAAAGGTTGGATGGGGAACAGAAAATATGCTGGTCTCCAGCCCTGGCTGGTTACAGAGCCAGAGAGGGGACTCCATGGGGCTCAATGGCATTGCATGAAATTTCAAGAGCATGAGGCGGGGTTGTGCCCTCAATTATGAATGGGGCCAATGGAAAGCTCTCAACTTTGAGGGGGGTTTTAAGCCTAACTTGATAAGAGAAGTGAAATCTCAAGGGGTGGGGGTGTCTAGTTGTCCCTGTGATGTCTGTCACCTGCCTGTTTAAGGGTATGGACTAGGATTTTCACAAGGAATAAAAAGCACAGTGAGAAACTGGGACCTGGACTAACTGAACCCCCCTGTGATAGGTGCTGCTAAGGAATGGGAAGTGGACTCTTGTAGGAGAGAGAGGGCTCACGAAGTCTACATGTCCCCCCCCCTCTCTCTCTCATTCTCACCACACCATTTGTTATGAAGGTGAGCTAGGCAAGTAGACAGACCACATATCTGCACATTGGCAGTTCAAGCCACTGAAACCACAGAGGCTCTGCTGATTTCAATTGGCTGAAGAGAGCCAGCTCATGGCACACAGAGAAAGAGGTGCAGAGTTTGGCAAAGAGGGACTAACAATTACAAGGAAGAAACAGGAGGAGCTGTCCAGCTCAGCTGCACTACAGTAGCTCACCTCAGCTCACATCTTGTAGACTTCAAGAAGAGCTCATTTCAAGGTGTGTTTTTTCCATTCCTCAAATGTAGGAGTCTGCAAATAACACTGGCTGAACGGGGCTCTCATGCAGGTGCATGTTTGGTCTATAAGTAAGCCAGCTTATCACTCATAAAAGCAGAGGGGTTTCCGAGGTGACCATTTTTAAAACAGCACTAGGTGTGCTTAACAAGCTAGACCCAGATCTAATGAGGTGTGCTTGAGCTGTACTTGGCACAACTGTGCCAAAGACACTATATTTTATCTGGGATTCATTTACAGCCTCTAGGGGTGATGTTCCCTTTTACCTTGTATTTCCTTTGAAACTTTGTGCAGGGGATTGTAGGCATGCACAAGCTCACATAAGAGTGTTGTTTTGTTGCATGGATTTAAAGCATGGAACCCCTAAGGTGCCACAACATTCCCTGCACAATACCTCTTAGTGCATAATTAAGCCAACATTTCTTTATACAGTGTGTTTATTCATTATTTCCAACTATACACCACCTTTCAAGTCTTTGGTCTCCAAAGTAGCAAATAATGGGATCAAACAATAAAGCATTTCTAAGACACTTTTTTTAAAAACCCAGTATGTCCACACACACACACACACACACACACACACGGAGAGAGAGAGAGAGAGAGAGAGAGAGAGAGAGAGAGAGAGAGAGAGAGAATATACCTACCAAAATCAACAAAGTCTTGTGACACCTTTACAGCTAAGTAGAAAAGGAAAGGCAGGGCAGGGTGTATAGGTGCCAACTCCTTGGGGCCCTGGGTGGCTGAGCACCCACAAAATTCCCCACAAAGGGGCTGGGCACCCACACATTTTGGTGCCAGGGCCATGCACACTACATGTCAAGGCAGCCCTGTTTAGGGAAGCTTTTAATGTTTGATGGATTTCTGTATTTTAATGTTTTGTTGGAAGCCACCCAGAGTGGCTGGGGGAACCCGGCCAGATGGGCGGGGTATAAATATTATATTATTATTATTATTATTATTATTATTATTATTATTATTATTATTATGTCACTCACAATCCCAGGCACCCACAGTTGCTGGCACTCCTGGCGGGGTGGTTTTGCTGAGCTCTGGCGGAAGGGCTCCAACACATCAGTTGCACCAGCAGAAACTCGTTGGGCAGCAGATTGCACAATCTATTGTGCAACAAGTTTACCAGAAACCTGCTTATGCTTTCCCTCATGCATTAATATTCTGCTGGCACAGGGGAAAAAATCACCAGTGTTTTCACTGTGTGACTCTAACTTAGTGCTGCAAGAAGTCTGGACTCACCCCGTTCAAAGCAACTGAATCAAGTTGGCATGGGCACTTTTGCTGCAAAGAATTGCTTCCACACTGTCTGTTTCTCAATGGGAAATGTTAGAACCGCCTGTCACCGCCATAGCAGGCAGCAGGAACATTTAAAAAAACCAATCTCATCCACTCACGTGGTGACACATCTATGCTTGTTCTTCCATAGTGTGGAGGGAGTGGGAGAACAATCAGTGAAGAAATGTGTGCTTATATCAGTACAAGCATGAGATGATGGCAATGCCACAAGCTCATCTCAGACTCCTTTCCAGGGTGCTTATTTGATGTAACAAAGAGCTAATGACACTCTGGCAGCCAGAGCACAGAAGCTCATCATCATCATCTCTTTTTACCAGTTTATGTGAGATTGACTGAAGCAAGCTAGAGTTTTACGGCTATTAATTTATCACTTGCAGGGCCAGGGACTATGGTTATTCTGAAGCCCACAGCATGCTGCAGAATCTGAAGTGGCAGCAGAATTAAAGTTATCTCGTGACCTCCCCCCCCCCTCCGGAGATTTGCAGCTGTTTTACCCAGGAGGCGATTGGTAGGGAGTGTTAGACTGTCAAGTTAATCTATAATTACATTCAGGCAGCTTGGTGGGTTGAAGGAGGCTCTGACGAGGTGACAGTTACATGTGGGGTGAAACTGAACCTCTGGCGTTCATAATTCTGAGCCCAGGGCACCTGCAGCCACCATAATGAGCCTTGTTAGGGAACTTTTTCAGCTTCCAACTGCAGCAAAAATTCCTTCCATGGCATGTTTGTGGGGATGTTTGTAAGCCAACTTCGAAAACAACAGTTCAGAGCAAATGTAGATTACATACTGATCCCAGCCCAGTTGATATGAATCAGGTGGTTCTGAATCATAGAATCATAGAGTTGGAAGAGACCACAAGGGCCATCCAGTCCAACCCCCTGCCAAGCAGGAAACACCATCAAAGCATTCCTGACAGATGGCTGTCAAGCCTCTGCTTAAAGACCTCCAAAGGATGAGACTCCACCACACTCCTTGGCAGCAAGTTCCACTGTCGAACAGCTCTTACTGTTAGGAAGTTCTTCCTAATGTTTAGGTGGAATCTTCTTTCTTGTAGCTTGAATCCATTGCTCCGTGTTTGCTTCTATGGAGCAGCAGAAAACAACATTTCACCCTCTTCTATATGAAGAGCCACTGTTTTATTTGATTTTGAGGCTGTAAGTAAAGCTTACTATTTCCCACTGAGGTGGCCATTCTGGCAATGTGAAACTTCTCAGCAGCAAATCCACATCAATGACATGAACAGGAAGATACTGGGAAAAAAATGTGGTGGTTTTCCCCCCACACACACATGTTCACATCATAGGGTGCCATGACCAAATTAAGGACATGACAAAACTCAACGGACAACAGCGGGCTGGCTGAAGCCTGTGTTTTACCATAAAGCTCTGGATATTGGAATATGTGCAGTTGGCTGGGGACATGATAAGGCGTGTGGTGGATGGATCCTACACTCCCCTGCTATTTAGCTGTTCAAACACAGCGGGAAAATGGAGGTAACTGGCTGGCAAGGGTACCTGCCTTTTCCCTTGATGGATGGCAAGGGCAGACCTTGGTAATATGCCGCCCTGTGCAAGGCCCTGAGACACCTTCCTCCAGCCTTGTGGCACCAGTTTAAGCCGTGCTTTGGGAAGGAGGCGTGAGGTTCTGGCAGGGTCCTGGTAAGTGCTTGGCTGGCTTTGGAAAGGAGGAGTCTAGGACTTTGGCAGAGCCCTCACGCCTCCTTCTCGAAGCTGGGCAAGCGCTAACTGGCCTTTGAGAAACACGCAGCCCAACAAGATAATGACAAAAATTTACCAACAGCATACAAATCAGTATGGCTAACCTGACCCAAAAATACCCACCCACCCCACTCACAAATGAAATCAAAAACCATCATAGCCAATCACAAAGGAACAACTACACCCCTGGCCAACCCAAATCTCTCTCACCATCAAAAGACCTCCTTCTTTGGAGGTCTTTAAGCAGAGGCTTGACAGCCATCTGTCAGGAATGCTTTGATGGTGTTTCCTGCTTGGCAGGGGGTTGGACTGGATGGCCCTTGTGGTCTCTTCCAACTCTATGATTCTATGATTCTATGAAAAGAACACAAGCGAATAAAGAGGTACCAACACAAAAAAACTGACATCAAGCCCTACATATATTAAGCAAAACAGAAACATCTTCACCTACTCTCACCCCCATCCACCCTCCCATCCCCTATCTACTTCGTTTTCCCTCTTTCTTCTTAGTGTCTTAACAAATGAAACTGATTTGCAAAAATGATACATGTTAAAATATGAGTGATACTGCACACACCTTTGTAATTCAAGAAATCTTTAATAAAGAATTTTTTTTAAAAAAAAACCCTGGGCTTCGAGAAGGCGTCCTCCTCTACTGTGTGGCCAGTACAACTGCAGTGCTCGCATTTCCCCCAAATTCGCCTCTGTGCATGGTCACTTGGCATGCTGTCCCTCCTGCCTCCTCCTGCATCTGAGGGAAACTCTAATGGTTGGGTGATAGGAAAGTGCTGGCAGGTTTCTTCCAGATGAGCAACTCTGCAGCAAGTCTTTAAAGTGAAGCTGGTCCGCACGTCTAATTTTCCGAGACTAGACTTGCTGCAACAGCTCTTTTTGCTGTAGTAATGCAACAAGGTGCTGTGCTATTTCTTTCCGCGTCCAACAGGTGGCACAGGTATTTCACAGGTCATTCATTTTAGTCTGCAAGAAGCATCCCTCATATTAGGAAGAGAAAGAGAGATAGTGGATTTGACTGGACTGGCTAGTCCATAAAGTAACGGAGGCAAGCTTTTGTTCAGAAATTCATCTTCAGAACTGTTGTTGATGTATAGTTGTTGTTGCTGTTAATAAAATTAAAATTTTAAAATAATAGTTAAAAATGTTTTTATTGCATAACACCATTAATATTAAGCTATGAAAGCAGAATAAGGAATTGTTCGCTCACCTCCATCTAAACCTTAGCATTACTGGTGTAGAAAGGGAACCAGTTCTCAAGTTAGCAATAGCAGCGCATGCGCCACTTACGATGTTTCATGGAGGTACCAGGGTGCTAGGCTGGAGGCAGGAAGGTGGGGAAGCAAATGTTTCATTCTGTGGCTGATTCCTGTCAGCTGGAGCCTGTGATGGAGCAGTTATGGAACTACTCTGTGTACAGCTTGCAGTGGTCGGAAAACCTTCATTGTGAAGAGACCAATCTCTTGGCGCATTAGAGGAACTGCCTTCTAACCGAAGCACCTTCGATTCCGTCTGACAAGACTGCTTTAAAAGCCCAGTGGCTGATATGGGCAAGTCAGGGATTATCACCAGTATTTGGCTTAGTTATGTACTATAGTTGCTTTTTCTTGGCCTGCATAAAGACCAGCTAAAATATCACTGTGAGCAACACCTCAGTGCTGTCTGGTGGCGTCGTAGTAGCTGGACAAATAAATGGCCCAGAAGCTGTCACTAGGGGACCCTAAGCAAGCTGTTTGGTGCCTGTGATTCTAGTTGCCGTGAGAGAAAATGTCAAATTATAAATTAATAGTTCAGCTAGAATCAAGGAAGCAGTCCTTAAATAGAATGAGGCAGCCACCTCAGGCAGTTGTTTTTGGATGTCCTGAAAGGGTACCAAGGTGTTAGTTTTTAAATTTGTGAAGTTGTTGTTGTTGTTGAAGTTATTATTGTTCTTTACTTGCCTCCAGGGAAGAAGGAGAAGCATTGGCGTGTCTATCTGCCTCAAGGGCCAAAGTAACTTGACCAGACTGAGGTACATCCTGCATCCTGACCTGAGGGGGCAGGGAGATTGACAGGGGGGCATTGCTGTTTCACAAGAAAAATGTCTTCAGCCAGCTCTGGTAAGATCATGCAACATTGTTATAGCACTGATACACCACCGGTTCTACTGCATTTGGGTGCCACCCAGAATTCCAGTCACTGTGAAACAACAGGAGGTGTTCCAGAATGGCATCTGTTTGGCTGCTGTGAGAAATAGGACCAGATTGGCCTTTTGTTGGATCCAGAAGGGCTGTTTTTATGTTCCTTAAATGCCACTGTTGTTGTTGTTTAGTCGTTTAGCCGTGTCCGACTCTTTGTGACCCCATGGACCAGAGCACACCAGGCACTCCTGTCTTCCACTGCCTCCCGCAGTTTGGTCAAACTCATGTTTGTAGCTTCGAGAAATTGCCACTATCATCTATCAAAGGCACTCAGGGAGCACACATGTACAGAAAGATTTATGCCATATCAGAAATGCGAAATAAGATGAAGCCCATGCCTGTTGCTCTTGTGCTAAACCTGTTATTTATATGTATCAGTTTCTCCTTTGCTGACAAAATGGCCACCCTCTCTGTCTATGTCATACCATGCTTCCACTTGTGGGGAATTTCAAAGGCACCCAGCCACATGGTAGGATAGGGAAATCTTAAGAATTAATCCAGTCTTAAATAGAGTGTGATAGGTAAAATGTAGACTCAAAAGTAGAAGGATGACAGCCATTTTAGGGACACGTATTATTGGGTCACAGATAATAGCTTTTGGGGAGCCACAGCACAGTATTAATAGAAGCATAGAAGCAAGAGGGTACTAAGCATGCTGTAATTTTAACACTTGGTTGAAATAACCATCTAAACACCTCAGATAACTTGGAGCGAACTATTAAAATGAGCCCGTCCTTTGTTGTTGGCATAGAATGTCCCTGTGCAGCATTTATAATTAGATCACAATATCACCACAATTTCATTCCAATTTGCTGTTTACTCCCTGGCCAATGACAGATTTATCAAATATTTCCCTGGTATGTTCAGACCAGAATAAGGCAAAACTGCTTTCACCTGAGGAAATGATTATCTTTATCAAGCGTAAATCTCTTCGCCCATGAACAACTTCTTCCCCGTTGCACTTAATTTCTGCACTCTTTTTGTGAACACTTGAATAGTCCCAGCCACCCTTGGACATTACTTGGCATTCGTGTTACGTGGAATAGACAAGCATAGCAATTTTGCACTGCTGCACCATGGGAGTTGTTGCAGGATTAAGTATGAGCTCTGAATTTGCATGCTACATTTGTCCACATGACTTCTTGCCCCAGGATAGCTAGGACTGCTCACACATGGACAAGGAAAGAAAGAAAGGGGGAAACATGCGTGATTGAACTGGCCCTGAGAGGAAAGTTGTCAGCCTGGCTCTTTCTGCTTGTGTTGGCATTTGTGGGGTTGGATCATGACTCAGCATACAGGATGTAAGGCTTGGTATACTAGAATGAGTAAGCCTGTAGCTGGAAACAGGGGCGTGGGTTGGGAGATGATGGGGAATTATTTGTGCAATTTCTAAATGCAGAATGAAGCTCTATTTAAAAAACATTTTTTCTTAAAGAAATGAAAACCAGGCTGTTCTATGTAGCAATTATTTGACCATTTAGAAGATTTTTGAGGATAGCATTTCCATTCATGCAGTAAATAGGGTTTAGGGCAGGAATCTGGAACAATTGCTTTTTACAAGAGAAGGCAATGTATGGGGACAATGTTCTGTTATTTAGCTGTAATCCAGTACTTATAGTTTTGCAGCTCCGGTACTTATCATTCACATGCCAGACTCTGAATGTGGGTTGAATTCTCCTTAACATAAATCTGCAAAGAACTGTGGCACAAACAGTCCTTAACACAAAAAAGAATAAAAAAGTATTTTAAAAACTACAGATTTTATTTTATTTTTTGCAATAACATAATTATAATATCTACAAATGTTTCAGTAATCAATCCTTAACAGGCCAAATCCTTTGCAGTATATTTCAAAAATATGCAGCACAGGATCTGGCCTATTAAGGATTTATTAAAATCCTTCTAAAATATACTGCATAGGATTTGCCCTAGTAAGGCTTTATTATTCGCCTTTTTGTATATATGATGATTGATTGATTGTAATAGAGAATCCTGTATTTTTAATGCATTTCCCCCTCAACTCTGATTTTGGTTGCTGAGTTTTCCTCAACCTACACATCTGTTGCAGCCCTATGAAGAAAGTATAAAACATGATGGTAATTTTCACACCTATCTTGCATAGTTATTAAAGAGCAAGGGGAACTCTGTTCCTGCCCCAAGCCTATAGACATGAGCCTGAAAGCCTTTTAACACCTGTTTGCAAGTTTCAAAGGGACCTTTGTCTCCCTGTGGATCCTTCCCTCCCACAGCATGTGGCGAATGTTGAGCTTTGCTGATTCAATAATCCACCAGCTGCCAATGTGTCTGCTTCCTTCTATCACAGACATGTGAGTTATGTCACTGCACAAGTACAGAAGAGGACTGGCATGTGTTAAGTAACAGTTGCAGGCTAACATAGTCAACAGCGGAAATAAAAAGAAACATTGAAGACCCTGGTGAAATATTAATTGCAACATGGCAGATTTTGACGGGATCTTCACTTTCAGGGGTCAATACAAAATACAAACATTGCTTTAGGCTTAGATCTCCACATAGAGGGAAATTTCTCTGACCAGCAAGCAGAAAATTCCATCCATTGAAGGGTTTCTTTTTCTAACCTGGAGCCCTCAGCCTAATCTAGGCATGGCCAAACTTGGCCCTCCAACTGTTTGGGGACTACAATTCCCATCATCCCTGACCACTGGTCTTGTTAGCTAGGGGTGATGGGAGTTGTAGTCCCCAAACAGCTGGAGGGCCAAGTTTGGCCATGCCTGTGCTGTGGCATGGAGGGAGGAAATGGGGAGAAGGGAAGTAACACAGAGAGAAAAGGAGCATTTGTGTCACTCCCTATATGGGCTCTGGCTCCCCACTACTGGCAAAAGATTTCCCGCAAGGGTACACAGCCTTCAGTGAAAAAGAAGGTTCATCATATCTGAAATAGGCTATGTAAAAAAGAAATTTAGGGACAAATTCCAAATAGCTGCCTTGTTTGTTTATAGCAACTTGGTGGGAGAAACAAAACACCCCACCCCTGTATGGTTCTAGAGATGTTTACTCATCATTTGACATGAGCTTCTTGTAAGCAGCATGCTAGATGTATCGGATGCATGTACATATGGAATTGAGCATTCAGTGTGATGGGTCTTCGGCTGCTTCATAATAATGGGAAGCCAAAGTGTAAGAAAGAACAAAAAGTAATGGGAATACAAAATACCATCCGACAATACATACTCTGTACGTTTAGCGGAGTACATAAACCAAGCAATTTATGCTAGACGTGAATGCAGTGCATTGCTGAATGGGAGACGGTGACTTTTTAGCATGAGAGAGTCATAATGCTCTTTATTCAGCTCATGAACAGGACAGTCACATAGCTATGCAATGATGCAGAAATATTGGTTCCCCTGGCAGCAACTGCATTCTGAAATATTTCCGTTTAGGTAAAGCAATCCGGAGGTCCAAGATGGAATGTCAACAGTCTAGGTTAGGGGCAGGGCCGGCTCTAAGGCAAGGCTGGGTGGCACAGGGCGCTGGGGCGCCCACCCGCCGCGCCGGGAAACGGGGCAGGGGGGCGCCGGAGGGATCTTGGAACCATGGCACCAGGGCGCCAAATACACTTAAGACGGCCCTGGTTAGGGGGCTGTTCCCCCTTTGGCTGCATTTATGAAGAATATGTTTTAGAGATCATTGTAATCTACACATGGATCCCTTTCCTGCCTGTGTAGATTGAATGCTGACCACCCTTTGCACATAGAATCTGCAGACCCCTTGAATGACATGGGACGCCATTGAGTCCTGCTAGTAGTGTATATGTTGTTTGGCTAGTCAACACACCAGGAGACCAGACCAACAAATCCTACAGCCAGCCTTCAGCAAAGCGGGGGTGTGTGTGTGTGTGAAAGAAGAGGTCAGAAACCTTTGTTAGAAACTATTTAGAGACTCGCATTGGGTTAACACAAGTGAATGCCATGGAGAATACTGTGAAGTGCTGTCTGGGATCTCCATTTCTCTATTCTGGTCACTGAGATATAAAAAGAGATGAAATCACTAGGAAAAGTACTGGGCCACAGGGAAGGATGCTCACTTTCCATAGTCAGGCAACATTATCCTTGAGTTGCCAGCGTCTATTAAGGAAAGCAAAAACACTGTCACCTTGACATTAGTGGATGCTTCTGAACAAAGATA
Organism: Zootoca vivipara; assembly: GCF_963506605.1. Lineage (NCBI taxonomy): Eukaryota > Metazoa > Chordata > Lepidosauria > Squamata > Lacertidae > Zootoca > Zootoca vivipara. The sequence continues at coordinate 50,817,264 of NC_083282.1, read as the reverse complement.
AATGAATAGAGCAGCTGTGGTGGTCTTTGTTTTGTTTGTGAGTGGGGTGGGAACAACCATATCCTAGGCCAAGCCCAACATCTCTCACCATCAAAGGAAAACAAGCGAACAACAGAGAACCTACACAAATGTTGCTGACAAAAAAAAAACCCCCACACCTATTAAGTAAAATAAAAACATTGTCACGGCACCCCGCCCTCCCCCATCTACTTTCCTTCCCCTCATCTCACCAATGTCTCAACAAATGAAACGGAGTTGTAAAAAATGCTAAGAGACACATTGCTCTTATCTTTGTAAACCAAGAAAACCCTTAATAAAATAAAATGAATTGTAATATATACAATGTTTTTCCTTTTTAAAGAAAAGGCCGGCTTGATTATTTGGACTAAATAAATCACTGCTGGCTGCATTGCAGGGGGTTGGATTAGATGACCCTCAGAAACCCTGCAGTTCTATGATTCTGTGATTCTACAATTCTATGATTCTATTATCTATGCAGGACTGATACATCTTTTGCAACTTTCAGGTATGAAGCTTTGTTATACTGTCCAGTAAACTTAATGCCAAGAGCCTCCTGCTGTAAATTGTATTTATTTCTAATGTTAGTTTCTATTTCTTTTCAATAACAAGCAAAAAACAAATAGTGAATAACAGGAAAATCTTATACAATACAGAGTAAAAAAATGTTTGCGGCAAAGAAATATGTACATAAAGCAAAACAGTCAATCTTTATAAGCTTTTTGTAACCAAATAACTTGACACACTGTAGGGATGGGGTGGTTGTGTTCAAATTTCTTTGTATAGGAAAGAAAAGAAAACCAAATTGGAAAAAGTCATACTTTGTCCTCTGGCTTCTTTTAGTTTCTTTTCCAATATGGTATTTGCTATACTGGAAGTCAAGAAGTCAAGTACCAAAAGTCAAGATTATTCAAACTATTTCCCCCCCCCAAAAAAAAATAGTGGCCAAAAAAGATAGGTAATTAGTTCCTGTTTTTAATATTAGGGTCCTCATTTGAAAAAAGGTCATGTAGGCAGTGCAATGGGGCCTTAAGGCTCTCCCAAGCTCAACACAGAAAACCACATCTATGGACTACACAGATCGTATTAGCACTGCATTGGACCTCATCAGCCATGACATTAAAGTGGAACATTTTATCCTCAAAGTGAGAGCTCTACCTTTAGATTTAGGCCATACTACAGTGGTGGAATACATGCTTCATACAAACAGGATCCCAAGCTCAATAACAGGCTAGTTGGCAATAACCACTGATTCTACTAAAACTTTGCAGAATTGAGCCAGCAGTTTGAGGAGAAACATTTCAGTGAATTTAGCAGCCCTACCTAATTGAGGAACATCCTGGGGAATTTAGCAGCCCTACCGAATTATAGCAATGATTGAAGTGATTTTGTCACTCACACCCAAGAAAAAAAGAGGGAAAGTCAGACAGAACATGTGGAGGTAGGTGAACAATATCTAATTGCTTCTTGTCATTTCAAGGCAGGCCTTGGACCAGTGTTTGGCAGTAAAACAGATGCAGACCCCTTGGGTTTGGCCATGGCTAATTGGCATGCAAAATAAATTTGGATTGAATAAAATTGATTAAATGAATCCGAGTCGCAGTGCATTGTGACTTTGGCTGCTCTGTGCAGTAAAATGAAGAATGCTGTGGTTGAACAACAGACTGCAGTACTTCAGCTTCTAGGTAGGAGATTACATTTTTTATTTTTTATTTTTTTAAATATATTTTTATTAATTTTTCCAATTAAAACCAATTATATCACATTCATTATTTCAAATTATACACATATATACACATATATATCAATCAAACCGAATGTTATGCCAAATCATGAGAAAGAAAGAAAAGGAGATTACATTTTTTAAATGTTTCTTTAAATCAGTTACTCCCTTTAAATAGCAAGCAAGCAAAGGGCTACACTAGAACACTTCTCCCTCATATGCTAGTTTTCTATCTGTAGGGAATTTTTAAAAGCTTTCAAATGAGGTATCCCCAATCTACCATTTGAAGAAATACTGTCTGTTCCGCCATCTCAGTCTGATGCATGTGGTAACATCAGAAAATATGTATTAATGTCACCTAGAGTCCTCATCATTCCTTTTCTTTCCAATGAGTGATGCTGTTTATTCAGGGCAGCCAAATTGCCACTGCCACCACCCCAAGCAGCATTTAAACCAAGCAAAAACCTTGCTCTCCCTCCCTCTGTAGCCTGAGGTAAAGTTATTCAAAGGGAGTTCTCCAGAACCACATAACATAAATGTTTAAAAAGTAATTCATAGGCAAAACATTAAAGGTAAGGACTGAGGAGTCAGATCAGAAATGACATCTGGATATGAGATGGGTTCCTCGGGCTATGCAGAGGGGAAGACATGGGTTCGGTTTGATATATTTCCCAGCAAACGAACAAGGCATCCTAGTTCAAAGAACTGTTTAATCTGTCGCTGTGTTCCCAGAGCCTAGCTTATATATGACCTCTCCCTCCCACCACAGAATACTTTTCTTCCCCATCATGTAAAACTCGATTTGCTTCAGCCACATGAATCATTTTGTGTAGTGCTAATTATTAGCAGTGATCCATGTGTTATGATAACATCTGGGAGTCCCAAAACACAATGTGGACTTAATAAGAAGGTAGAATATATATATGTGAAGAATATTTAGTTCAAAGAACTGAAGGCTAGTAGAGCCTAACCGGCTAGAGAACTAACGGGAAAGGGGTGTAACTGGCAATGAAGAGCAGGATTGTGGAATTCTGCTCCAGCAATTTGTCTCCTTGTTCATCCATGTGGCCTAGGCTGGATGCAACATCTTTCTTTAATAGACTCTTGACCGCAGCACCCAACAGACACTGAGATTTAATTTGGGTGCAATCTCTCTCTGGGCTCATCCACAATTGCACTTGTCTTGTGCCTCATATGCATGGATCTGGGCAGTTTTCTCTTTGTCCCACCACTTCCCCTGAGAAAATGAACTCTCTACTGCTGAATTGGAGACAGGGCTGGCCCACCCATGTGGCAAGGTGAGGCAATCACCTCAGGTGGCAGGATCCAGAGGAGCAGCAAATCCCAATGTATATCTTTATTCCACACACACACACACACACACACACATGTTCCTGATGTAGAACTTTACTCACCCTGTCTTCCCTGATGGGGAGTGGGTGCACCATTTTGTGGTTTGCCTCAGGCACCAAAATGTCTTGAACCAGCCCTGATCAGAGCAAATATCAGTCTGCAGAAAACTCAACTGATGTTTGCGCCGATTCAACATTAAGGAGTGGGTTTTCAGGGGTGGGGAGTGGTGGTACAAGCAGAAGTGTGGATGAGCTCTCTGTCTCTCTCACTACTTGCGATACACCAGGATTATACATCTATAGTCCTACCTTTCTATCATCGCAACAGCAGCAACAAAATCTCAGGCCAAAATTCCTATTGAAGTCACTCAATTAAATTTGGATACTTTTGCTTCTCAGAATTTTTATGTAGTATTCTATTACTAATTTTTGGACTAAGAGCCCTCACCTATTTGAAATGTGTTTACTGGGGACTGAGAAGGACTAAGAAATATCCACGCCATACATTTGAAGCACATGGTTTCCTCCAAATAAGCATGGGAGCTGTAGATTACCGCTCATGGAGCTACAATTCCCAGGATTCTTTGAGGGAAGCAATGTGCTTTAATGTTGCAGGTGCTACCTTATATTGTTTTGCATTCCTCAAGCTACCTCTAAAAACCATTTTGCCATCCTGTCTGGGATCAGTCAAAGTTGTGAAGAAGTATGATGTTTTCCCCCATCCTTTCAATGTGTGTTTAATGGGTGAAACTGATATGCTAATTCACTTTAGTGTCAGAAAGTGCAGCGTTTAGAGGGCACTAATTCAACTACATGAGTGTGATAATGTGAAGTCTGGTTTTTGTTTTTACTTTGGATTTGTTTGTAAAAGGTAGGTTTTAAGCACCCCCAAACTTGTGGGCAGTATCCACCATTTGCAGCCACCTGGAATGCACAGAATGTTCTTGAAATCATGCCTGGCTGGAAGAGCGGTAGGGAGGACAAGTATCAGAATTCAAGTTTGCAATGACTCCTGAATTTGGAATCTGAGGGGTGGCAGGCAGATTCAATCTGTGTGCCAGCACCAGCTCCGTCCAAAGAAGAAAAGTTCAGGGTAACCAGCAAGACGAGCAGAAAAGACCCTTATAAAAGCATGTAGGTCACACTTGCTGTCTGGGTGTAAGCTACTGCTTTCATTCAACCTACAACTACACACATCTCACTTCTGTGGCTGGGGCAAGGAAGGGATGTTTAGGGAGATGCCAACTGTGAAACTGAGCAAGAACCTTCATTCTGACTGTGCTATTTTAATCAAGCCTATCCACCCATCTGCCTAAGAGGCTACCAGCAACTTTCAGCAGTTATTACATTAACCATCTCTGAGCTGCATCAGATGCTTCGCTTTCCCCCCAAAGACAAGCAGTTCTAGGTAACAATGACAGTCTTCTTCTTCTCCAAACCTTTATTAGGAATTACAAATATAGGCCATCATAAAACACCCATATATAAAATTTTAAAATACTGTATATACAAATAAACAGCCATGTAAAAATATGTAAGAACGATGGTTTTCATTGGTGTTTCTTCCCACCACACTAAGAGATACTATTGATAAAAACTCAGCCACCCTTGCAGTTTCTTCCAGGTTAATGTCCTCTTTGCCGATCACTCGTAGCCAAGTGAGATTGTCTTCGATAAACACGGTTTTAACAATGAGTCCGTAAGTGACTAATGGAGGTCAATTCTGGATCCACACGTCCTTCCACAGTGGGGACATTGGTTTCTGGGCGGGAGTTGATCACGGTGTGGATTTGCCAAGCGTGCCTTCCTCTTAGCACGTTTCTCCCTTGCGTCCTGAGTTCGAGTGTCTTCAAAGCCCATGACACCTTTGCTAAAGGCTGTTCTCCAACTGGAGCGCTCGCAGGCCAGTGTTTCCCAGTTGTCAGTGTTTATACTACATTTTTTAAGATTTGCCTTGAGACAGTCTTTAAACCTCTTTTGTTGACCACCAGCATTACGCTTTCCATTTTTAAGTTTGGAATAGAGTAGTTGCTTTGGAAGACGATCATCAGGCATCCGCACAACATGACCAGTCCAACGAAGTTGATGTTGAAGAATCATTGCTTCAACCCTGGTGATCTTTGCTTCTTCCAGTACACTGGCATTAGTTTGCCTGTCTTTCCAAGTGATGTGTAAAATTTTTCGGAGACATCGTTGATGGAATCTTTCAATCAATTGGAGATGGTGTTTATAAACAAGCATTCTGGTTTCCCTGCGAATGTCCCGGTCCTCAAACACTCTGCACTTCAATCAGGAGAAAGCCGCACTTGCAGAGCTCAGCTGGATTTTGGCATCAATGTTAGGATAGATGAACAGCGGTCCCGCATCAGAAATGCGGTCCTGAAGGCACCTCTTGTCGAACACTTTTTATCCAGTTACAGGTAGGTAGCCGTGTTGGTCTGAGTTGAAACAAAATTTAAAAAATCCTTCAGTAGCACCTTAAAGACCAACTAAGTTTTTATTTTGGTATGAGCTTTCGTGTGCATGCACACTTCATCAGATACCCTTTTTATCCAAAAATCATTCAGACTCAGATTTACTCTTTACAGTTCTGTGGATTAATAGGAGAGTTGTAAACACTAGGTGTGACTATGTAAAATGGTTTAAGACAAAAGGAATCCCAGTTTATTTTTATATTCAAGACGCTCCATCCAGAAGGGCTGAATTGTGAGTTGGACCTGAATTGTTTTATTTAACAGTATGGTCATGCATCCTTATTTCTGTGTCTTAAATCAGAGTTGGTCTGTAGCTTTAAATGTTCTGTGTCTTCACGATTAGCAGGAGAGTCACCTGTGGTCGGTTTGGTGTATATTAGACTTTCAACATCCTGGGTTGGGTAGCAGTGGTTACATGGTTTTATGATCACTGCTCCTTAGAAGTTGACTGTATACATTTCTGAGGTATGCTATTATTTTGTTTACTTTTGTGTTGTTTACCTTTATTGTATGGATATTAGTGTTTTTTATTATTAAGAACCTTGTTCATGCTGGTTATTGTCCTTGATATCTTTGGTAGTTGAACACCGAAGAAGACCACGTCGAAACAGTGTCATTATCCAGATCACTGTCTTATTATTTGCTATGATTTGCATCAACAGATATCGCTAAGCTATTCAAATGATTATATCACTGGATGAATTTCATTTTGATACTATATGGACTGTACTCTTGAATATCGCTTCGCTGCAACTGATAAAGATATACACAAAGATATACATTTATGCCCTTATTCTTCGGTCTACGTGTTGCCGCTGTTGTTTTTAGGTAGGAGAAGTGATCAACATTTTCCAACGTTACACCACTGAGTTGGATTTGTAGTGCTGCAGAGGGGTTATTTTGTACTTGTTGGTGCAGCACTTTGGTTTTTTGGATGTTGAGTATAGGCCAAGGTTTTCGTAAGCGTCTGCAAAGATATTTAGGATGGTTTGAAGGTCGTCCTCTGAGCATGCGCACACTACGTTGTCATCAGCATACTGAAGCTCTATGATGGAAAGTACGGTAACCTTACTCTTTGCTTTCAGCCTGCTCAGATTGAAGAGCTTTCCATCTGTTTGATATGATTTCTACTCTGGTGGGGAGTTTCCCTTCGACAAAGTGTAGGATCATGGCAATGAAAATAATGAAGAGAGTTGGGGCAATAACACAACCCTGTTTAACACCTGATCCCACTGTGAATTGTTCACTTTGAGAGCCATTGTTATCTGTGATTGTTGCTGATTGTTGTTATATCTGTCTTACAGGTTAATAATGTAAGACAGATAGAATCTGATATTTTCATTGTGCCGTGATGTTAGACTACCCAGAAAAGGGAATAGCATGTGTTTGCGTAGCTGGGTATACAATGGACAGTAGAAGAGAATATGTTCTACTGTGTCCGGCACATTCAGAAAACATCCGCAATGTCTATCGTTTCTGGGGATGTTTAAATATCTGCCCTTGACAAAAGCTACGGAGTAACATAAAGGCCCTGCATTGGACTAGAATTATTCATTTTTGCAATATAAGTGACTTCGTTATCTGTTGGATTTAAACCATAAAACTTGGGGGAGCAAATTTTATTTACAGCTGACTCGATGTTTCGTTTTTCAATGTCCCTTAATCTGATTCGAATATTACGATAAATATATTGCTCGCTTGAATTATACTGGTAGAAGAATTCCAAGTAACAATGACAGTCAGTGGGTCATTAGGTTTGACCATAATGCCCATGTCTTTATGTTATTTCATACACATGAGCTGCGCACATGTTAAGGAAGCTGTGGCAAATGCCAACTACATGCGAGCACATGGTATACGGCAATCTGCATGCAGTGTTCATTTTGTCACCAAGATCAGTGCTTCTCAAGCTGTCTGATGTGGTGGACTAGCAATGCCCCCCAAATGTGCCAGGGACAAGTATCATATTTGGTCCCTGAAGTGTCCCACCCGTGGTGGAGTTGCCATGGACCAGCTCAGAGGCTGCCACCAGTCCATGGATGACCACTTTGAGTAGCAGTGACTTAGACAGAGCAGTGTCCTTTGTAGGAAATGCAAAATATTTAAAGCAGTCCACAGTCACAGGTTTTCCCCCCATCAATGTCACAAGTGTTTTTCTTCCTTCTCGTTGTCTCCATTTAACTCCCTCCAAGCCCAGTTGCGTCAGCTGTCGGCTGCACATAACAGATGCTTGTCAACAATTTCCAAGAAGATCAGGTGACACCTTGTGTTCCAATTCGCTCCCTTCCCTTACAGCCCAACTCACATACTGAGGCTGGACTTCCAAGCAAGGCTGCATTTGAGCAAGCAAACCAAACGGATCAACATCTCGGATGAATCTGGGATAGTTGTGAACCACCATAACCTTTGCATATACTGGTGATTATCAAACGGACAGCTGGGTGAGTAACTATTTTGTGCATCCACCAAGGTCTTCTTTTAGCTCTAGAGGGAAAGTTCTGATTTTGCTCTGAAATTATAGACTGTTGGGGTTCATCTTTAAACTTGGGTATACCTCCTTCATTTGGATCAGACAGGGGCAGACTTGGACAATGAGGATGGAATATGAATCAAGAGGTTGAATAAGTGAAACCTACTAAGTTCAGTTCTGCAAAAGTTCACTGCGTTGCTGTTCATGTTAGTTGAGAGAATTTAGGGCGTTCTGAATATTCTTCTCTAATTCCCACTGTGTAAGTGTTTCTACAACATCCCCATATTGCTCCTGAGTGGGGAAAAGGCTGCCAAATATTTGCTGACCTGCAGGTGTATTTCAATCTTAAGTGCACAGAATTTAGAATATTAGACCTTGTCTTCTATAAATATATTATAACGTGCACAAAAAGGGTATTATTTCCATTGAAAATTATAGAAGGGTCTCTAAATAGCAGGTCTTTGAGATCGAAGCCCAAGGCCATGAGATCTGCTTACACAGCTGGGTAGATTGTTTGACAGCAGTCTTTGGCTGAAACACTAAACTCTTAGGTGGAGGGGTACCGGTATGTTCCTCAAATCTTAACCTTAATGTTGCTGTGGCGGTGAAGAGGGAGTATTTGTTATGATGTGACCAGTTCATTCCATTAAAAAAACTCTCTTGGTGATGGAACGTTTTGACCAATCCGCTACTCTCCGGTTAAAAAAATCACTGCCTTTGAGATCAAATTTGTTTTGCAGTATAACAGGAGAGGTTGCTATCTGCTAGCCTAATAAATCTGTGTTGACTGTCAATAAACCCATGTTGTAGCTTCTGGTTCATAGCAGAATATTTCAGACCCAGCTGATGCTGGAGGAGGAGGGGGGGGGAAGAAGGGAAGCACACACCCACACATCGGACAAGTAACTTAATCTCCGCTACTTGTTCTCCACGGACCCGTACTTGAAGGAAAGTCACTTTTCACATACTAATTATACACTGGGAATTAAAGCTGCAATTGTAAGCATGTTTACTTGAAAGTTGGCATCTTCAAAATCAATATGATTGACTACAGAGGAAAATGTGTTAACACCAGAGTGTTGAAGTGAAATATATTTTTCTCATTCAGAAATCTGTCACTGGGGACAAACTTCTTGCCTTTTCTATGCCCCTACTCAAAAGTGATTTCCCCACCCTGGTGCTGCCACCAAATTCAGATCACAATTTGGTCTGATTGCAAGCATTATTAAAGTAAAGTTACCAGACATCCCCGGTTCCCGGGGACAGTCCCCAGATTTACAAATCAGTCCCCTGACAAAAGCCTGTCATTCCTACTGAAATTGACAAGTGGCCCCGGATTCATTGAAAAAGAATCTGGTAACCTTATATTAAAGACAATTAAGACTAAGGCACAGAAAAGCCTTGCAATTGGAGAGCGGCTTCACAGTACCTTTTGAGTTCATTCCAGGCCATACTGAGTTCATTCCAGGTTAGGGCAAGGGAGATTCCTATTCGTAGTTCTGTACCATATGCATATTTGCAAAATACCCTTCCTTTTCCTAAATTAGCAAAGGGTGATCACAGAACTTAGTGCCGAACTGGCCTAGATCCATACTGAAATGAAAAAAGCTGAAAGCCAGAGGCATTTTTATGAAGGTAGCTAGAAGTGTCTGCCAACTATGGTGCAGGATGTGGGGGGAAGCTTTTATAACCACACACCCCAAAATATTGGCACTTACTCAGATATATCTTATGTCGGGGGGAGACCGAGGGACAGCTACAGAAAATTTACTAAAGGTACACAAACCACCCGCCAAAGCAACAGCAGTTCCTCCATTATCCCAAATGCCCAAGCAATCACAGGCAAAGAGATGCAGCATTTTAGCAGCATATCAATCCTGGCTAATGCCTCTCCCATCCTTGCTGTCTCCAATCCTCCAGCTTTGCAGTGCAACCATATAAATCCTTCAGTGAAGCAAACTGTATCTTTGCTTCTTGTACATGAGGGATGCTGGGACCAGACATAAACTTTATGAACATCATATTCTTTCAGGAAAGGAAATACAAGATTAAAAGGGCTCAGAGTCTGTGCACACAAGGATTTATGGCCTTGGTGCTGGAACTTGACTCCTCACAGAGAATGAAGCTTTTCATTTTCAGCACTCTGTCACCCAAGACAGTTATTCTTTCAGATGAAGGAAAAGGAGCCAAAGTAGATTTAGAAATACACTGAGGACTAATGCTACACATCCTGGCTTTGTGCATGAACTGTCTGTATGGAAATAAGCAATGAGCTTGCTGAAGTCAACCAAATCTTTCCCCAATATCTGCAGGGGGCTTTCGATCAGATACTAGGGCAATTTTTCAATAAAGCAACAGAGAGACGTGTCTGTCTCAGGCTGCAATGAGAGGCTGAATTACACAATGGGTGAAGCAGATTTAAGGCAGATTGTACAGAACCACTTGCGTACATTCTTGCCCTCTACTGGTTAAAGTTAGTATACATATATACAGTATTTTCCATTACTGTTTGGGTGACACATTTGCTTCTTTCTTGACTTTAAAACAGAACACTTTATAACATCTGATGGATCTATACATATAGATATGTGTAGGGTAGTTAATGTTTTCAAGAAGCAGGTAAATATTAAATCGGAGGGGAGGGAATCAAAATTGTTCCCAAAGTGGGAGGATGTTTTATGACATGAGCAAAGCATTCCTATACACCAGTTTTTGGTGCTGGTGGAACAATGCCCAAAGAACCTCTACCTGTGTCAGTGGACAGTGGAGGTGCCACTAGCCCTGAATCCAGCAAGCTCCTTGCCTGCACCACTCCAAGACCCACCCTAAGGCCAGCTGTAGCCAAATCATATTGGTTGTCAGTACAGGATTCTGATAAATAATAATAATAATAATAATATAATTTATTATTTATACCCCGCCCATCTGGCTGGGTTTCCCCAGCCACTCTGGGCGGCTTCCAACAGAAATATTAAAATACACTAATTTCTTAAAGATTAAAAGCTTCCCTAAACAGGGCTGCCTTCAGATGCCCTCTAAAAGTCTGGTAGTTATTTTTCTTTTTGGCATCTGGTGGGAGGGTGTTCCACAGGGCGGGTGCCACTACCGAGAAGGCCCTCTGCCTGGTTCCCTGTAACTTGGCTTCTCGCAGCAAGGGAACTGCCAGAAGGCCCTCGGCACTGGACCTCAGTGTCCGGGCAGAACGATGGGGGTGGAGACGCTCCTTCAGGGCATGTTAGGGAGACACTCCCTAACAATGTTGAAACAACACATGAGACAAAGTCAAAGCATCTGCTGAGCAGCACCCAACGTGAGCCAGATCTCGAATGGAAAAGATACATGGGTGGGTTGCCAACTAGTTGACCCAGCCGGGCTCTTGCGCCTTTGACAGTGGCTCAATGGACAACAAGGATAGCGGGTTCAGTGCCTCTTGTGGCACCAGCTCCACCTTCACCTGTTGCATGGAGCTTGCATAGAATAAGTTGGCGAGGAATCTCATGGAAGAACAGCCAAGAACATCCTCTAGTCTAGTCACTGCTGCTGGTCATGGGGTGGGCCTTCCTTGTGGTCAGGGGTGAATGCTGTATCTTGGGAGGGTGCCTTGAGGAGAGCAAAGGAAGACAGACAGTCCACCTCTCTCTCTGTACCGTATGTGTGCCCTCCTCGGTTTCTCTATAAAAAAATCTCAGATCAGGACACACCACCCCAGTCAATAAAATGACATCAGCAACCATTTTCCTTTCCCCCTTGCCTCACGAAGTCACATCAGGGCATATATAAATATATTGTCCTTGCAGGAGGAGGTTAAAAATAAAGAAAAGTACTGTCCTGTGACTTTACAAGGAAAAGGGGAAAAGGAAACCTTTCCCTGTGCCCTAGTGTTAGCAGATGTGGAACATCCTGATCTGAGGTTTCTTTCGGGAAGATGGGGGTGCAGGGAGGTGAAGTGAAGTGATTCCCTGAGGGAAAGGCGAAAACCACTTTTGCTGACGCCAAGATGTTAATGGGTGAGGAATGTCCTGTGTGGGTTCCCCAATGCATCACTTTATTGACAGGGAACGTCCTGATCCTGGGGTCCCAGAGACAAAGTAGAAAAGCTCATTAGCAGCTCCCCGGTAAGCAAATGGAGATTGTTCTCCCAACCAGGAGTCTCCATAAGGAGAGAGAAGGTGCTTATTAATAACTTTATGTTAGCTGGCAGTAGGAATGCCCTGATCTAGCTGCTTTCAGGGGAGCCATATTAACCTGATACCTCTCCTAGGTCATGTTTCCTTACCTTTCTGCTCTGCCAACCTTATCCATGCAATCTAAATTGGGTCCACCTTGGATACATACCTCAGGCCTTGGAATGCAGCCTGTAACTATGTCTCTAAAAGTGTGTTAGGTGGAATATGCATTCATTTTCTGGCTATATAGCCTTCTCTTAGCCCAGAAACCAGTACATGCAATGCTTGTAAAGTGTAGGGACTATTGCAATAGATGCCTGACCTTTATGAGAATTGCACTGGACAGTGGAGAATTGGGAGCGAGGAAGCAATTTGTTCCTGTTTTCTGACCTGCTGAATTTCTGCTTTAGGTTACAGGAACGTTCTCAGAGGATTACTCAGCAGCCGGAAGGCACAGGCACTTTAGAACTTGAGCTCACTTGCTGGCGTGAAGAGCCTCAAGCCATCTTCTATTCCCAGCTAGAGAGAACGAAAGTTGGGTTGTTTCTCCAGTCGTGGCTTAGCATCTAAGAGAGTCGGGTAGAGACAGAGAGAGAGAGGTGTTCCAGTGCCTCTGCTGCACCATGGTGGTGCAGAATAATCTGGACCTTGGGGATTCTAGAAGATGGACTGTGCTGGAGCCATTTATCCACCAGGTTGGAGGCCACATGAGCATGATGAAGTATGATGACTACACCGTCTGCAAACCCCTCGTCTCCCAGGAGCAGTGGTTCTACGAAACTCTCCCTGCTGCGATGAAACGATTCACACCTCAGTACAAAGGTAGGCTCCAAGACCCCAGCGTCTACTGGAAAGTAGGTCCCTTTGCATGTTGAGTCAACATAAATGAGATCGGGCCGCAAGATTCAACGTTAACGCAAGAAAGAGGGTTTGCATTCAGTGATTGGTGTTTATTGCATGGTTCCCATCTGTTGTTCCTCATCATCAGTTACCAAAGCTGATTGGCTTTGCCAATAATGCATTTTGGTGAGGGAGGCATGCCATCCCCTTCTTCCCCATGCAGATCAGACCACTAATAATTTTTATTGCCGTCTGATCAGGGTCACAGGATCGTCAGTGCTCAGTACTCCACTGTGGGGTTCAGTGCTGTGCCTGCGTCAATCTCACAGTCACAGCGTGTAGCTGAAGACATTGTGCAAGCAGAACTAGAAACTGCTCAGTCTACAATTACACGATTGCTTTCTGCAGTCTACAATTACACGATTGCTTTCTCCTGTGCCGTGGAGAAATTATTTGCTGCTGAAAAGTAGCCAAAATATGTAGGCCACTTGTTGTTTGCTGCTTGTGAAGGAAAATGAAATTTGATACACGAGTGAAAACATGGGGCTAGATCTAACATTCGTCTTGCTAAGGTTGTGTACGCATTACTGTTTACTATGACTCCAATGGGCTCCCGCTGCTGGTGTTTGAAGCCATGTATGTGTGACATTAGCCACCATCCAACTATATCCTGTAGTTTATTGAGAAGTACTGCTGATTGGTGCACTTTCTCTCAAACCAGCTTCCATCTGATTTGAAAACAAAACCATGATTAAGCTGTGAAGGTGAAAGCAAGAAGCAGTGACTTCACCCTTATAAAATGTTGCCAACTTTTTGTACAGCAGGGATGGGAATTTGTAGCCCTCTGAGCAATGGTCAAGGATGATGGGAGTTGTAGTCCAGCAGCATTTGGAGAGACACGGTTTTCCCATTGCTGTTTTATCAGGTCAGGCTACAACCCATATTACTTTCATGCTAGCTGTGCCTTTGTGTGAACAAACATCTGCAAGCCCCAAAAAAGGTTGTTGTCAGGATTGCAATCCCAGATGGAAATGGTGTCCCAGTTTGAAAACTTTACCTCGGTCTAAGAACAGAATCCGAATGGTGGAAGGGCACTGGTGGAGGGAACGCGCGCCTTGGTTTAAGAATGGTTTCGGTTTAAGAACGGACTTCTGGAACAGATTAAGTTTGCAAACCAAGGCACCACTGTAGTGTTCTTATGCAGTTACACTGTTACATTGCCATTTCTTTGTGATCTGGCACAGACCTTTCATCAAGCACACTGAGATTTCCAGAAGCACTTCCATCCCCTTGCTCAGCAATAATTTGATCTTTTTCTTTAATGAGACCCCAAGGGTTCCCCTACAGAGCTAGGCTGCCACCTTGAATTGGATTAGAGAGAAACAGTTGCTTGTTTGACAGTCTCTCTTCTTGGCAGGAACCCCCCCACCCATTTCAGTGAAGTCTTCTTGCATAAGGTTAATATATTCATGTTGCTGTAGTCAAATAAGCTGGTGCACTGCTGTGACTAAGAAGAGCATGACCTGGGAAGGCCAAATGATGCCTCTTCTATTAACTCACTAGGCTAGGTGGTCTTAGGCAGGTCAACCACCTTCAGCTTCAGCTACTCCTCCTCCCAGCTTGCAGCATGGGGTTGTTGTCAGGATTACTGATAATACTGGATTGTATCCAACTAAGGTCTGCTCTGAGTTGGACTAGCATTGGATACAACCCTACGTATGTGATGTAAAGCTTTAAAATACTCCATTAATTGCTATATACATGCTATTTATTACGAACGAAAGGTGAATGTGGGATCTCACCCCCCCCCCTCCATTAGCAACTTGCTGGAAGGCTGTGCTTGTTTAGATGTGAAATCCAAGGTCTTAGAAAGCAAAGCAAAGTCATGGGGGCAGGGCAGGCAGATGGAATCATCATCAGCCTAAACAACATTAACACTCAGCCTTGATCTTTGCCCATTTCCTGCTCTCCTAAGTCACATTGTAAGGTGAGCCAAGATACATGACACCAGGCATCTTGTCTGAATCTAACTGGCACTGGGGATCATGTGTCTAGAGCTGACATCATCTCCTCTCTCCCAGAGAGGTAGCACATGCTCCAGAAGGCAAATTCCGCCATCTCTCAGCTCACCAACAGTAAAGCTTGCTCTAAAGTGCCAGGTGGAGGAAGTTCTGACTTCTTTTTAAGCCTGGGAGAAGGAAAAGTTATGCTAAAAAGACTATTAGAAAGGTACCAGGCAAACCTCTCAGGGGAGGCGATTCCATAGCTAGGGGGTTTGTCCCTAAAAAGACCCTCTCCCTCACTTCACTGGGTGGGGGTGCTCAGAACTGGGCTTCTGAAGAGGACATCAAATATATACATGCATGGGCATAGCCAGTACTTAACTGAGGTTCTGCCCCCTCTAAGATGAAGCCTGCCCCCCTAACATAAATCCTGGCTACGCCCATGCATACAGGAAAAGGTGTATATGAGCCTATCACACCCGTGCTTCCCTGTCCTCACTAGCTCCCAATCTGTTTCTGAGACCAATTCAAAATGGCAGTGTTGACCTTTGAAAGACCTACTACACAGTTTGGGACCAGGGTACCTGAAGAACTGTCCATCACCACATAAAGCTACCCTTAAAATTCTCTTTGAAGGGACATCTCCAGATGCCCTTGCTGAGTGAGGAAAGTGCTTTTTCAATGGTGGTACCCTAGCTGTGAAACACCAGCCTTGGAATAACACAGTATCTTTTCTGATTTTTGGCTGTGGCCTGGTTTTGGGTATTCATCCTCACATGGGCTTCATGGCTGATTTTATGTTCTTTGTTTTCTGTGGATGAACATGTTTAGTGTGTTTGTTTTGCTTTAAAGGATTTTATAGTGTTGTTCTTGTAAATTGCTTTGGGACTTTTCCTGTGTGTAGCAATTCATAAACTGAATGAGTTGAACCGAACTGAATTTTTGGTGCCAAGCAAAGACCTTTTCCTGGGATTTTTAATCGGCTAGTTTCTGAGTCCCTATTACCGGTCCCACATTTTATTCAAATGTATGAAATTTTAGCTTGTTTTTAATTCTATTACAAGCTGTCCTGAGAACCAGCTATTGGAAGGCCTATAAGTACTTGGGAAATCATAGATAGGCATATACATAGTTAAGAGATTAAAAAGAAACAAATTAGGCATCTAGAAGCATGCTTCTTAAAATCTAAAAGCAGAATTTTGTTACTCTAATCTACACAGACCCACGATAAAATGTGTTTCGAATGAAACATCTGTGAAAGAAGAGAGAGCCTTAAAGATCTAAAAGAGCTTGTAATCAATACGTACATTTTCAAAATAGGATCAGGGAAGTGAAATATCAATATGTAAGCATGGGATAAGAGGCTCTTAAACTGATATTCTTCTATCAAACACTCTGCTGCCTGCCTTAACCAAAAAGTTATTATTTCGCTCACTCCCATTATTTTTTCTAAAGTGTGTTAAAAGCAGTTCAGCTCACACACTTCCTCCACTGTTGTTAATTAACTTCCCCCTGGTGACTGTAAGTAAAACAACAGAAGAGTATGCTGCCCCAGCCAAAACCTTATGCCTCCACCTCTCTCTCTCTCTCTCTCTCTCTCTCTCTCTCTCTCTCTCTCTCTCTCTCTCTCTCTCTCTCTCTCGGGCAAGATAAAAAGCATTTCCCTCATGCCCTGGGCTGGCAGATTTCCATGGCAGCATAACATATAGTGGTTTGAACACCTGCATTTTAAGGCTTCTCTTTTAGCTCAGCCACTTGCCAATATTTTGTCTTGCATATGCAAGGTGTTCCCTATATGACCCAGTAAAGGCAACTAATGCTCCCTCAATGGCCATTTGAGAAACAGCCTCAGCTTGTATCTCTTTACTTTAAAAACAATTTTACACCTCCACAATTCCAGTGACAAAGCCGTGAACCTTGTCTGAGGATCAAGACCCCTCTGCAGATTTTTTTCTTGTCTCATGTCCCTTTCTTTAGTTTGTACCTTATTCTTGGGTATTCTTGTGCTGCTGTTTGCACGCTGACATTCCCCATCTCTGGAGTTGGGGAAGGTAGAGGGATTTTCATGGCGCAAGTCTGCTCCCAGGATGGGTTGTACCCAGCCTGCTGCTTGAAATGGCAGGCATGATTGTTTACTCATAAGTAGGTCTGCCATCAGTTATTAGATGCTTCAGATAAAGGTAAAGGTAAAGGGACCCCTGACCATTAGGTCCAGTCGTGACCGACTCTGGGGTTGCGCGCTCATCTCGCATTATTGGCCGAGGGAGCCGGCGTATAGCTTCCAGGTCATGTGGCCAGCATGACAAAGCCGCTTCTGGCAAACCAGAGCAGCACATGGAAACGCCATTTACCTTCCTGCTGTAGCGGTTCCTATTTATCTACTTGCATTTTGACGTGCTTTCGAACTGCTAGGTTGGCAGGAGCTGGGACCAAGCAACGGGAGCTCACCCCGTCACAGGGATTCGAACCGCCGACCTTCTGATCAGCAAGCCCTAGGCTCAGTGGTTTAACCACAGTGCCACCTGGGTCCCTTTGATACTGTATAAATATTTTGGGTCAGTGACCAGTAGAGAAGATAAAAAGGAAACAAACCACATAAAACACAATAAAATTTGTTAAGTATAATATTAAATGTGTAGTTTAAAAAGAATGTCAATATTTTTTATTAAAAAAACACAATGAGAAATATAAAATAATTATTTTTAAATGGTATAAAACAAGGTAAGGTACTGATAATTCTAAAATTAATACAAGATAATGTGCAGCAATTTTTAAAGTTTTAATTGTATATTTTACTCCCAGGGAGAGGCACTTTTAGGATTTCCTGCCTCAGCTGCGAAAAACACTTGGCCAGCCTTCATTATTATTTACCTTAACGTGGAGGGAGGGGGTGCCATTAGCTGTTCAGCCTCAGATAGCGAAATATCTTGGGCTGGCTCTGCTCTTTTCCATTAGGCAAAATGGTAGCCTAAAAGGAATACCTGTGCACTCCCTGGCTTGGATTCACCAGTGTGGCTGGACCTTGGGTCTATTTTTATACACCCTGAAGGCTTCACAGAGGCCTAGGGACCATTGCGTAAGAATGCCATTTTGCAAAACTTTGCTTGGCTATCGCTACAATCTAGGCTGCAACCATATGTACTTAGGAGTTCAGTGGGACTTACTTCAGAGTAAACATGCATAGAATTGCAGTGCCTGTTTACAGAGAGGACAGCTCCTTTTATGCATTTCCAACAGGAAAAATGACCTTGAGACAATTTTGCTTCTCTCTCTCTCTCTCTTTCACGAACACCTCCCTTCCCCAAAGCCGCCTGCTGAGAACTACTGTGAAATTACAGATTTGTTTTTCAGGCCAGGTTCTGCCCAGATTCATATTGCACATGGCAGTAAATAAATGTGCCTATTAATTTAAAAATATACACACGAGAACGGAGCTAGGGAGCTACATAGCAAAACAGCTTCTGAGAATTGCTGAGATGCTTCTAGCATGCTGATACCTTCTATAAATACTCTCTGCCTGACTAATTTGCTATGCACATACCCCAACTGAATCATCAGGGGTACCAAAACGAAGGCTAAACCAAGCCTTCAGGACGTAGAAATCTGGTAACAGCTTTTGCCCCTTCGGTGATACATTTCTAATCTAAACTGTAGCAAAGCCCATTGCAGAAGCTCATGCACTGAAACCGAGTTGCATGTGCTGCTGGGTTTTTTGATCATATGTTGCACATACCAGTGAAATGAGGTGCCATGAATCTCTTGGCTAGTTTTGTTGCAACAGATTAACACGCCTCCCCTCCCCTTCTCTGGGAATATGTGACAATTAATCCACTAGCCCATTCTTCCACTGAGCTTTGCCCATAGCTGCCAAGTTTTCCCTTTTCTCACGAGGAAGCCTATTCAGCATAAGGGAAAATCCCTTAAAAAAAGGGATAACTTGGCAGCTATGGCTTTGCCATAAAAAATACTGGTTGGCCATTCCAATTAGTATACACCAATTGCATCAGGTCAAGAGAAATAGGTTGTATTTGCAAAAAGTGTGGGTCCCAACCAATTGGTCCCAAACCTCCAAATGTAACTGTTGAGACATGCAAATAAACTATAGGGAAGTGGCTCCCTCACTGCTGCTTTAACCTATGAAGGGTCAACTGGCTTTGGATATCTCAGAGTTTTGCCACTAGCTTATTGATCATTGGGAACAAAGTTTAACAAGTATAGGTAGGATACAGAACCTCTCCTTCACAGGTTTTCAAGAACAGTTGAGCTGGCATTCATTACAGATGCCAACAGAATAGGATGCTTTGCCTCAAGTTGGACTGCATGGTCCTTCAGATCCCTTCCAAAATTTCTGATTCTGTTCCAGTGCATGAGTTTTAGGTTTTGTTTAAGACTTCTTGGTCTTGGACAAAATAAGTGTTAGGTTATGCAGCCGTTCTGTGTCTATTCCCTCCTCCTTGTTTGGCAAACACACACAAAAAACACTGATTGATTCATGAACAAAAATAGATCTGGTGTTTCCTCCCACCTCTTAGGGTATATAGCCAGAGTCAGGACCAAGAATTTATACATGTTGAGAGCAGGTTAGTTCAGCATTCCCAACACCCCATAATCAAGAGGTGGAAATCATACTGATCTCAGATTGTCCAACACTGGCCAATTCTGCTGAAAATAAGAGACCTTTACAGGAAAATCCCACAGTGACTGTTCTTTCAAGTCCTTCTGTCTCTTCTTTTGGTTTAACTCTGCAGCACAGAAGCTATCTGCTATGGGAGCAGCCATTCAAGCACATCCATATATCTGTGCTGGTCTTATATTTTGAGCAGCTGTGAAAAAGAGGAGGGTCCCAACAGTCTTAACGCTGATCACCAAGAGACAACAGCTGCTTAGGATATCAGAGGCAGGCTAGGGAAGCATCTTGAACGTGAAATACATGCAGAACTAGGTTAGTAGAGTAAGAAGATGCTGTGCTTATTATGAGCATCCCCCCCCCTGTAAGACAGTGGACAGATAACAGCTCCTGGAGTTAACGGTGCAGGAGATTACCTACAAAAATACTTTTAGGGTGCAATCCAAACCCTCAATCTGCCCTGCTAGAGAGGGGTGTTGGATGGGGCAGAGGTCTCCATCCACCCAGCCCACAATAGCTCTGCCAGCGTGTGCAAAGAGAGCTCTGTCTGCTGAAGCCACAGGCAGGTGGAAGTTCTGCCGGTGGGCTTCCAGCTTCTGGCAGCTTAGAGAAAGCCCCAAAATGGGGCATTGGGGGCAGGTGAGGTACTGAGCAGGCTCAGGATCTGCTGCATCCTTAGCCAGACTCACTGTTGCCATCAGACACCATCCAGGCTCTGTTCCTCCATCATATCCCACCACTGCTTGGCCGGGGTTTGGATTCCTCTGTCATCAAATATTGACAAAATCGGGGGTGTCGGCTACCTCCAGGTATTGGAATAGAGAAGAAAACCAGGTCCTCGTGCTTCATCAAATCTCTCACACTCAGTAGCTGTGGAAGGGGCTAATATGTGGAGCAACCTCTGCAAAGTGGCTGCCAACACACAGCCGCAGGGTAGAAGGGCATCAGTTGGCAACCCTGCTCTGTCCCAAGTTCCCACCAGAAGATTTGGAAGCCTCTGGGCACTGCTGAGAGCAGCTCACGTGGAAGTCGGAGCTGGGGATGAAAAGCGCCATGCTGTGCCTGAAGGAAGAGGGACAACTGCCGTTGGCCTTTCATCCAAAGGTCAAAGCTGCCTCCTCTGCAAGCCAGGCCCGAAAGCAATCTGTCATTTGAGATGTTCTGGGCCGCAACTGTGATCACTCAGGCTTTATTGGGAGTGGAGTAAATATGTAAAAGGTTACCCAGCTGGCACTTCAGCCATGTGAGTCCCGTTAAAGTCAGCAGGAAGGAACTTCGCTGAAATATCAGGGTGCTTTGGCGCAGTAGATTAGGAGGGACTCTCTCTTTGGGGCTGCCTTGTCACAACCCATGGCTTAATCCTATAGCTTAGGCCTGATTTTCACATTATGGGATGGCTCTCCAGGTGGTTGCCTTGCAACCCCAATTTGGATGTAGGATATTGAAGGTTTATCCATTCATACAGGCCACAATTCTTGCAAACCTGAGGTTCTTCTATCCGGGGGGGGGGGCGGGGCGGAGAGGGGGAGAAAAGGCATTTGGTCTGGAATTTATCTGATCTCTACAACCACCCGGGGGGGGGGTGGATCCGCAAAGTACTCTGCCACTCTGCATTTAGTGCAAGGCAGCTTTTTAATTGTGCAAGCATGCATTTCAAAAACCACTTCGATACAGCATCTGTTTGTTTCTTTTTACAACAACAAACAAACAACCTCAGCTGCAGCACCATAGGTGTAGCAGGCAACTAATTTGGAACTACCGCCCTTCCAGTATTACTGTTGTTATTATTGCATTTTAATGCCATCTTTATTCCAAGGAGCTCCAGGTGGCATACATGGTTCTACCCCCTCCTAATTTAATCCTCGTAACAACCCTGTGAGGCAGCTTAGGTTCAGAGGCAGCGACTGGCCAGGGAACTTCATGGCCAAGTGAGAATTTGAACTCTGGTCTCCAGCACTCTAACCGCTACACCACAATGGCTTTCATGGGTTTAAGGATCAAGGATAAGAGCAGGGATAAGAATTCTGCCCATGGACTATTCTGAGCTTTTAGCCTTTGGGACATGGCAAGTTAAAACCCAAATAAACAAATGAACAATAAAGAGGGCTATTTTGGTACGATACCATCACACTTGTTCCTGCTCGGAATATCCTGCTCTAAAATATTCCAACAACAAGATCCACTGACTTGAGTATGCCAGACCTTGCTTTCGTTTTCCATGGTGTTTTATTTTAGGGCAATACCTATTGCCACACATGTGAAATCTGAGCAATGTGGATAAGGGCCCGTGCTATTTTAGAACATGCAAAGCAGCCGATCTCATATATAAAGGAAAGGCTAAAGGGTAGATAATAAGACCACTTACCACTGCTTTAGTCCCAGTTACAGATGAGCAGGGCCGTCTCAAGCATGTCGGGTGCCCTGGCGCCGAGATCGCTCCGGCACCCTCGCCCTGGTGGGCGGGCGCAGCACGGCTTCTGCGCTGCTTCACCTCGCAGCGCCCCCCTGCCGGCCCGGCGCCCTGCGCCACCCAGCCTACCCCTAGAGCCGGCCCTGCAGATGAGAGGGCAGCCGAGGTGTGTGGGGGGGGGGGGGCGACAAACAAGCTTTAAGAACTCTTGTAATTTTCCTGATTTCAGGAACTGGTTTTTTTTTTATCTGATTGCCTTATTTGAAGGTTTGGGTTCTGCACAGGAACAGTTACTAACAGTGAAGTAAAGTTGTGTATGGTGGGAGAGCCGTACCTTAAAATCAAACTGCTGCTGAATTCCTGTAAAGCAGGAGTTGGGATCAATTTGAAGTGCAGGAAGAGAACACTGAACTCATACTTTATTCTCTTAAAACAACTCCCCTAGACATTTCCCCCAGTGGAAATGCTGGATCAGGGCAGTCTCGAGCAGGTCGCGCACCCTGGCGCTGAGGGGCAGAAATCGCTCCGGCGCCCCCACCCTCGCAGGGTGCAGCATGGTTTCCTACCGGCCCGGCGCCCTGGTGCACCGCGCCACCGGGGGTCTACCTAGAGCCGGCCCTGTGCTGGATATAACTTCCACTGAGAGAGACAGAGATAGGAAAAGCAGCTTCAGGTTAGGGGAGGATTCATCACTCCCTTCTCACCCCCGGCATGCTGCACTTTAAGTCATTTGCCCCACGCTCCAGTTTATAGGATAGATTTCATATAAAGTACAGTGTTGGAATGGAGATGAAAGGAAAAGGCATTTCAGAGAGGTCAAGTACTGTTTTCTGATGCATGCCAGGGAACATGCTTGACTCCTGAAAGTCAAAGATCTAAATAGAACTAGCTTAGAACTGCCTGTAGCTTCCTATGCAACTACAAATGGTATCGTAGGTTCTCTTCACACAATATAGCCACACTCCCCACAAAGAGCAGGATCATAGTCTGAGGGTGCTTCTGGATCCATCTTTGTTGCTAGAGGCCCAGGTGACCTCCAAAGCGAAGTGTGCTTCGTGCAATATTGCTGGGACAGCTCAGCTGGTAGAGCATGAGATTCTTAATCTCAGTGTCCTGACTTTGAGCCCCACACTGGGCAAAAGATTCCTGCATTGTTGGACCTTTGTGGTCCCTTCCAACTCTACAATTCTATGATTATATGATAGCATCCCAAGAAACCACAGTCATGTCATTTTCGCCCTAACCAAACGTAGATAATGGCTTCACAAATTATCTATGGCGTACTAACCAAATTCACAAACTAAGGGTGGGATCCAACATTGCATTGTGATGAATATTCCATCTGCACAAGCATTGAAGCCCCCCTTGTCCCCTTCACATGCTATTCTTAGGGGTTCCCCTGACTTCCCCAGAGCTAATTTTGGGGGGGTCCATTGGGGGAGGGGAATCCCTGTTGCGCAAGTGGGGCTTATTAGGTGAATTCTACCCTAAGTAATTTGGAGGAAACCAATATTTGCAGAAGTTCTCAGAGGACGTAAATTGGAACTGTGCCTGACTGACTCATTAAAAGTACTTAATTGTGAACTTTTTTTGCTCCTCCCAGCACCGATATACTGTACTTCAGGTGAACTTATCTCTCTCGCTTTTTCATTTTTGTCTTTCCTTTAAAGGTATTGTTTCTGTACACCTCAAGAAGGACAGCATGGGCAATTTGAGCCTCATAGCCTGCCCGCAAACGGATGACCGCAGTTCCCTGGACAATGCCTCCAAGGAGTCTTCAATGACAATTTGGCAGAAGCTCAACCAGGCAAACACCAGCAGTGGTGACCACACGTTTGTCAAATGGAACCATGGCCCACTCACAAACACCGCCAAAGACAGGTGAGGAGCCCACCTCCAGCAAAACATGCACCTGTGCAATGCCCCTGCTTCACAAAGCAGCAGTGAACACACCTGGGTGGAACTCAGGTTGTCCTCATCCTTGAGGGTAGCTCAAGAAATGGAAATAGGAACTGCACATAACATTAGTCTATCCCAAGGGATGCAAAAGCACTGAGAGCAATTGGAAACGCATTCAGCTCACCAAGGGACATAAGTCTTTTCAGTGGCAAAGTCCTTATTTAAAGCATCACATGTTGAACAGAAGCTAGTGCACTTGGCTTCAGTAAGGGGGCCATATCTCCTTCCATCATAAACTAAACCAGGAATGAAAAACCATGTTGCCTGAGGGCCGCATTCCTGTCTGGGCAACCATCCAGGCTTAGAAATATGCACCAGGTTTTACTGGTGTCACTGGCACTTAACGCATGTTTAACTTACACAATTTCAACTTTACATGCTTGCAAACGCAAATCAAATGCATGGAACACAGAGAGCTTCAGAGCTCTTTCTGTGCAGGGTTTTCCCAGTGCGTAAAAAATCCACTTGAGAGCCCTTTGGGCAAGGTGGAGAGCTTACAAGCTTTGCTTTTTTGGGGGGGGGGGGTTAAGACCAGAATGCCATCTCCATAAAGTAAGATTGCCCATGTGGCAGTTCCAAGGGGTTGCTTGGACTATACACGTTTTTGTGTATACATGCCATCTGTGAGTTACCTGCAAACATGTTTAGGCTGAGGGTCAGGTGATAGGCTTTTACTTCTAGATAGTAGGCTAATCATATTTCCCCCCCCCCTTTTTTTTCTTTTGCATTGTGCGTAGCTGCCAGGGGAAAGCAGTATTACAGACAGACCTTCAGTACCACAGAGACGTGTCTTCAATTATGGAGGATGCCAATGGGAACCAACCAGAAAAGAACAGCTATAATCCCTGGGGACTATACTGCCATAAACAGCATCTAAACCGCATGTCTTCGAAGTATAATGAGAACAAACTTCATCGTATCTTTTTCCTAGCTGTTTTTCTACATTTTATTTCATTTTTATAATCCCAAGGTTGCAATGCAGAACTCCCAGTATCCCTTTCACTTTTAATAATAGATGAGCGTTTCAACATACATATATATATTGTGGATAATTTGTTCTAATTTTAGGCTCTAGTAGTACTGGATAAAATAGAAATACATAAGGAACAATCTAGTAAAGTTTAGTCATAATAAGTACTGGCATTTGTTTCTGTGGGACTAGGGCTGGAACACTTACTTGGGAGTAAGCAGCGGCGTACCCAGGATCAAAACTAGGGGGGGCAAGGGGCGGGGCCAAGGAACGGGAGGGGAGGAGCCACAAAGTGGGAATGTGGGCGGGGCTATGGAGCCCAAGTGAAACTGACTCCGGTCTCACCTAGGCGCCGCGAAGCTTTTTGCAGTCGGAGGCACCGGGGCTCCGCTGACAGCACGCAGCCAGGGTGCTCGCTCTGGCCCGCTGGGCTGCCCCTGGTGCACTATGGCCAGGACCCCAGCGGAGCGCACAGCTGTGGGCAAGAGCGGCGCTGCCGGCGGGGCTGGTGGGCAGAGGCGAAGCACAGCCCAGCGGAGCGTGAGTTCGGCGTTCCCGCCCGCCCCACTGCGTCCTCCAGCTTCCCGTCACGCTCTCTGGTTCCCTGCCACGCTTGGCCTTGCCGGAGGGCGCGATGGGGAGCTGGAGGGAGGGTGCAGCCGCCGGCAGTGCTGCTGTCGCCCACGGCTGCGCCAGCCCTGCTTCTGGGGGGGCAGCTGCCCCCCCACCCCGCGCTGGGTACGCCCATGGGAGTAAGTGCATGGAACTCAATGGGACATACTTACAAGCAGGCAGGTATCGCAGTGTTAGTCACAACTAATATATGCTGGATTTTGCCCACATTCCCAAGCTCTGTATGAGCCTTGTCTCAAAAATACTGAAACAATAAATCGAAAAAATGCAAATAAATGTTTATTTATATTATTTCTAATCCACCTTATAACAGAAGTTCTCTGTCACAATGTGCCATGTTCACAATGTTGGAGGGAGGAGATTTGCATCTCATAGATTTTTAGCTTCACTGTTTTATTTCATGTATAGGAAGCTGAGTTTCAAAATATGAAAAGCTGAGTTTTGCACTCCTCTAATACCACTTTGGCAATATTTAAAAGTTATGCATTCAAATGTAAAAGTTTCAAAGGGAAGTTTTAAGCAGTCTGGATTTGCTCTGATTTTCCTTTCAGCTCTACTTTATCTCACTCAGTGAAAAAAAGGGGGGGGAAGAGTCTACATGCACAAAAATCTGTCTGAAGTCATGTAAGACCCAGCTCCTGATACACATCTCAAAGCCCAATCATGTAATAAGAACTTTCTATCAACCTTTATGCATTGGTTGGTGTCCTTTATACCCGGAAAGCCTCCACCGGCCTTTAGCAGTGACTGAAAATGATGGGCAGCTCAGAGGCAGTAGGACCTTCCCAGGATAAATGAGCAGAGATGGAAACAAAAAGCTGGTCAGGGGAGCTAGCGCAGGTGGACTGCAAAGTTTTGCTACAGTTGTAAACCTAAATAGAAAAAAATTGATTTCCTTAACTCATGTGTCCAGAATTTTTGTTGCTTGAAAATGTGGTATCCAAATATAAATGCCCTTGCATTCTGGACTTAAAGATGGGAACCAGACAGCATGGTGATGATGCATCAGAAGAGAAGAAAGCACGCCAAATAAAGAAGTGTGAACAGAGTACATCAGCATCCCTTGGAGCCCGTATTTGTGGGATGCAGGTAAGAACAGCTCATTCTAGTGTTTCAAAAAAGAAGAAGCGAAGCACACGGAGGTGTGTCATCAAAGAGTACATTCTTCAACGGTACAAGGAAATAGGGCTTGGAATGAAACTACAATATATACCAACTGAGAATGTAGTGTTAGAAAAAAAAATAACATTATTGATTTTACAGCTCAGCTGTAGCCTGACTCTTTCCTTTAAAAAAGAGAGAGAGATAATAAACCTGAAATATTTGTTGATTTGTGAAGGTTGTCTAGCATACAGAGGTGAAAGGTACCTCCTAAATATTATAGGTTAAAAAAAACAAAACACTTCCTACTACTTGTTGCTAAAACAATCAAGATTCCTGTAACACCCTAAAAATAAGAACAGCCTATTGAAAATAACTTCTCAAACAGCTAATGTGTTGTCCTTTGTTTTTTCCCCCCAAGGTCTACCAGGCAGACACTGTTCAATATCTCTGCAAAGATAAGTACTATGGGCGGAAACTCTCACCAGACGGCTTCAGGCAAGCCCTCTCACAGTTCCTTCATAATGGGAATCGCCTCCGAACGGATCTTGTGGAACCCATTGTGTCTCAGTTGAAGGCTCTTCTGTCGGTCATCAAAAAGCAGAACTCTTACCGGTTCTACTCCAGCTCGCTTCTCATAAACTATGAGGGACTGGAGAAAGCAACGCCTTCAGACAATCACCCTCAGGGACAGGGAAACAGCCACCCGAAAGTGGATGTCCGTATGATAGACTTTGCTCATACAACCAGCAAAGGCTCTAGGTTTAATCACACCATTTATGAGGGACCAGATCATGGCTACATTTTCGGTCTGGAAAACCTAATAAAAACTTTTCAGAGTATCTCTGTGGGAGAATGACAATGGCTGAACTACCGAGAGACCTTGTGGCTGTAAAAGGCACACCCTGTACTTCAGAGCAATGGCTCTCCCAGCAACTATGTCACAGCCAGAGTTTTCAGGGGGTGAACTGATGACATACAGTATTAGGAAAAACTCTGAAGATGCTACATGCTACTGTGGATTACACAGAATCCATCATACCGGCGATCCATAAGAAGGTTATTGCCCTTCCTTGTTTTAACATTGTCCATTCATATCATCTCTCAGCTAGAAGGAAATGTTACTTGAAAATCATTTTAGGACTCGTTCGTAAAGCACCATTTAGACTTGCAAGGCCAACAGAGGCCAAACACATGAAGTGCTCCTGAAAAAGGGTGGTGTAGATAGTTTAGCAAGTCCTTAAAAACCTCCAGCTTTACATTTTAGTTCACTGTTTGATGGGCCAAGGACTTTCAAGAAAGCAATCAGATGACAACCATGCTCCACAAGCTCAGCCGCCACCAAACTCTGGCACTTTAAAAATGGACTGTAGATCAATTCCTTGATTCTTTATATTCCATACCAGAGGTTGTGGGAAAGTATTCTCCAAGGAATCTATGTGTCAGCCAAAAGGAGTGAGTGAGTAAAGCGATAAAAAGCAGAAGCAGGCAGGGGCGAGATAGCCCCTCCTGGAATAAGGCAGTGCTTTCAAAGGTTCTCTGATGGAAGAGCTAGAAGGGCTGTTATGGAGAGGGTGCAAAATCTGTGGAATAACAGTCAGAAATGAATTCATGTCATGGCTTTTTATATTGGAGAGATGCCACCTGAGGAATTAGACAGGCCTTGAAGACATGTGTGCACAGATATCAGGGTTAGGGCCCAGAGGCGGAGCTAGCTGCTCCGGCACCCAGAGCGGCGCACATGCTGTGCACCTGGGGGGCGGGGCCATGGGGGCGGGACGAGCGTCTCAAGGGGAGAGACGCCCATGAGGGCTGCTTTTGGGCGGGGGAAGGGAGCCCCACCACTTTGTCAGCAGCCTTCCTCCCTTCTCTCTTCTTTTGCCAGCTCGGGAGAGGGTGGTTCCCCCCCCCCCCGGAAGCAGCCTGGGAGCGGGGGGCAATGGTGCACTGCCCACCCGCGACTCCCAAGCCTCCCCCAAGCTGTCAAAACGAAGGGGGAAGGCCACCAGCAAGGCAGCGCAGCTCCACCCCTTCCCCAACAGCTCAGGGTAGGCTTGGGAGTCATGGGTGGGTGGCGTGCCGAATGTCACCCCCCTCAGTGATGACACCTGGGTCTGACCACCCCACCCCCACCCCTTCCTTTGCCCCTGTTAGGACCCAAGTGTCATCTAGATGTTTTGAGTTGCATTTCTATGCATGTGTGTGTGCGCCGACAAAACTTGACAAAATGTTTACAGACTTTGTTAATCTTTGTGAATATGGAACCACCAAATAATCAATTCCTTCCTGTGTCCTATGTCACATGGGAAAACTGTTAGAATATGTTTGAATAGAGAGAAGCCCAAAATGGGAATGTCAAACTGTAAATAAATTGCATAGGCCGTGTAACAAACTGGTTAAGTCTGCGTTTCCTTTCTGCTGTTTCTTAAAGATCTGTTGGCATTTGCATAATTGCTATAAAAATCATCGTTTCCCCTTGTTTAAATTTCAGGCCTCCAGGGAAATCCTTTTGCTGCCCATGTGTTGCCTGTGGCTTGCGAATAGCCGCAGATTGTGACAGGAAGAGTAAATCATTAGGCCAAGTACATGCTCCGCTTAGACTGCTACCCAGCTTCAGGAAATTGCTAAAAGAAGTAGTTCACAATACCAAATATTGCTAACATGCAAATGACAGCAAGCATCCGGAGCAGAATCATTTGAGCTGTCAAAGTCTCCAGGCACAAATAGCTGTTGTCTTCATTTGTGCTGCTCATAGAATTCAAATCCTTGTTACACTTAAAAAGAAAAAGAAAAAAGAATCACTCTTCCCCACACCCTTCAAAAAGTAATTAATGCAAATCGAAGCTTCCAGAGGGATAGCCATTTTTGTTGCTGCAAAAACAACCAAGAGTCTTGTGGAGACTTAAAAGCTACAGGTCTCATCTGGCAAAGTAGTACTCAGAGCAGTCATATGGACTCTGCATACATATAAAAAAAAATGCTGTGAAAATGCTTTTTTAAAAAAAACATTTTGAAAAATAAATTGACTTTTGCATAGCTCGGTGTTGCCATCTAGTGTCACACCTGTATATTGCACTTACAACACATTTAAAATGTTTTATTTGCAGAGAAAACCCACTGAAATCCATGGACTTTAGTTAGCCAAGTTATATATATTGATCTTAATGGGTCTACTGTGACCACCAGATACCATCCTAACACATTTTATTATGGCATGAAGTTTCATGGATTTGAGCCCACATCATCAGATGCAAATGTAGTTCATTTTCTGCCAAGTTTCAGACAACTGTGCATTTTACATATTGTGGGCTATCCAACTAGCCCTTCTGTGTTAACCATATGATTGCATCTTGGAAAGAAAAGCCTAAAAATTATCTGTGGATGTGCAGATTAAGGCTGCAATTTTGTCAACATTTACTTCACAGTAAATCCCAATGAATTCTTACTTTGGAGTAAGCATGAATAGGATGGTACAGCATAGCTGCAGTGCTGAACTTGCTTCGGAAAGACTAATAAAAAGATCACATCCAACTAGCCATGTAAAGCAAGTGGCTTTCCCCAAAGAATCCTGGGAATTTGAGTTTAATAAGGGTACTTGGAATTGTTGCTCTGTGAAGAATAAACCACAATTCCCAGAATTCTTTGGGAGAAATCATGTGTGAATCAAACTCAAGCGTCTCGCCTTTGCTGCTTTGCATAAGATGACGCCCCTACCAATCACTCTCCACTCCCAACACGGGTAAAGGGACCCCTGACCATTAGGTCCAGTCGTGACCGGCTCTGGGGTTGCAGCGCTCATCTCGTGTTATTGGCTGAGGGAGCCGGCGTACAGCTTCCAGGTCATGTGACCAGCATGACAATGCCGTTTCTGGCGAATCAGAGCAGCACACGGAAACGCCGTTTACCTTCCCGCTGTAGCGGTAGTCTTCTACCTATTTATCAGATTATCTACTTGCATTTTGATGTGCTTTTGAACTGCTACCGGTAGGTTGGCAGGAGCTGGGACCAAGCAACGGGAGCTCACCCCTTCACGGGGATTCGAACCGCCGACCTTCTGATCGGCAAGCCCTAGGCTCTGTGGTTTAACCCACAGCGCTACCAATTCCTCTCCACTCCCAACACGGGTGCACCGGCAAATACCGAAGAATGAGCTCCATTACTAAAGTCTTCCCAATCCAACGAATCTTCATAGAGATATGAAAAAATAACAATGTAACATGTTGCCAGATTTCTGGTTTGTATGGACTCCGCCCCCGCACCCCTTGCGCAAACCCACAGAAACCTATAGAGAAATTCTGAATTTTACCGTAGCTGTCATTTGGGCGGCCAAATAATTTTCAAAAGATAGCAGCAAAGATAGGATTCGTGCTCTTTGTAATTCGGGACTTGTTTCTTATTCTGACAAACGAATGCAGTTAGTTTCTGAACATTTATAAATGCAAAGTGTCTGCAGGCAAGCTTCTGTATGCTACTGGAGGAATTTAGGGAGATCGACTTTGGCTGCAATTTGGGGTGTTTTGCGTGAATCTTTCTCTTTTCTTTTCCTTTCCTCCTCAAAATCCAAGCAAGTCTCAGACCGAACCTCAAACTGCAACCCTGCAGAGCTGTCATAAAGCGCTGGTCTCAGCCACACATTTTCCAACTTCGGGAAAGGATGGTCGGCATTTGGAATTTGCATTGGCAGAGCTACTTTTCAAATGCTCAATTAGTCCCGAGTCAGGAGGAGGAGGAGCGTGAAGTCCCTTTGCCGCTAACTCTTAGTTTTCGGCGGGCACGACCCAGCTGCTCAATCACAGCTAAGGCTACCGTATCCCAGATTTCTTCGTTCATTTCCATGAACCGCGATCCATTTCGCCAATGTAAACCCGGAATGTTGTCATCCTGAAAAAGAGAAGCACCTCTCTCATTTTTCTTATCTCTGCGATCCCGCGGGTCTGGGCCGCTCTCGCGTTCCATCTGCGCAGGTTCCATCTGTAACCAGATTGGAACGAGGGAGCAGGAGGAGCCAATCGCCCCGCCTCCGGTATGCTAATAACGGGATTAGCATAGCCCGGACCACGTGAGCCACGCTCCAATGGTGTCGCGCAGGCCTCTGCCAAGATGGCGCTGACGCGGTACCGGCGCTTCTTGAAGCTCTGCGAGGAGTGGCCCGTGGAGGAGACCAAGCGCGGGCGGGACTTGGGCACTTTCCTTCGGCAGAGGGTGGCGCAGGCCTTCCGCGAGGGAGAGAACACGCAGGTGGGGCGGGGGCAACGCCCGGAGGGGGAGGGGGAGGAAGGTCGGCGTCCCGGGCAGCTGGTGGTCTCCGCATTATTTAATCCACATTTATGTGGCGTGTTTAGAGTGGCCACCATTGTTCTGGTAAAATACAGGGCGGTTTGTTTTTTTCATCTGGTGCTGAAGTGACTTCAAACCATTACAGTCTATTTCAAACGAACAGGATGGCCCCTCTGGAACGTGCACACATACCCTTGAATTTGTAAATCTGTCTGTGCTTGGCTACCCCGAGCTCAAGTACATGACCTTTTGCGCAGCCTTTCCAACAAGTGCATTTGGAGAGGATCCCTATCTTGGGGGGGGGGGAGCTCAAATACAGGGTGTAGCTGCATTTTGCATGAAATATGGGACAGTCCTATATTATACAGGACGGGTAGCAACCCATGTGTGTTTGTGCCTGTGCATGTGATGTGTGCATAGTGAAATGTTGAAGAGATGGCACAGGCCTTATTCCCAAATATAGTCATACTTTGGAAGCCAAACAGAATCGGTTCCAGAAGTTCGTTCAACTTCCCAAACGTTCGGAAACCAAATCACGGCTTCCTATTGGCAGCAGGAAGCTCCTGCAGCTAATTGGAAGCCGCGTTGGACGTTCGACTTCCAAAGAACGTTTGCAATCCGGAACACTTCCGAGTTTGCGGCGTTCGGGAGCCAAAACGTACGAGTGCCAAGGCAATCGACTTCCAGGGTACGACTTAGTTCTGTGTCTGCATTGAGGCTTACTCCCCAGGTAATCGTGCACAGGATTGTAGCCTGAATCAAGCAGGCCCTAGGGTGAGTCACACCTGTGCTCAGGGCCAGCCCAAGACATTTTAGCACCTGAGGCAAACCATTAAAGTGCTGCCCACACATTCCAGGCCAGGGAAGAAGGGGGGGGGGTGAAGATCTACACCAGGGACAAGGGGAAGACAGCTCTACATCGGTATATCGGTTTTTTTAATGTGTTGTTTTTAATTTTTTAGTTTTTATGGTTTTTATTGTGGGTATAATTGAGGAGTATTTGGTGTTGAGGAAGGTGCGGAGATGTCCATTTGGGCAAAGAAAAGGATCAGGGGTGATGATGCACCCCGGGACCCAGAGAACTACTTTAAAAATCCCAACCGGGGGGAGGGGAATCAAATAGCGAAGCCCCACAGCCCCATAGCAACAGAAGGCGCGTTCTGAAGCGCCCGAGCTGTTCGGGTCCATAAAAAACCCAGGAAGTGGCAAGGGGAAGGTAGGGGACTGTAAATTGGCGGGGGGGGGGGAGAGAATTGGCCACTGCAAATATCCGAGGTCTTAAACTGGGGAGAGAAAGTGTATGGTTGTTGTTTTTTTAAAGACGCAGAGGCTGGCAATCAGTCATAGTATAAAGCCTACGTTAAAAGGGGCACGACTGCCCTTACTTAAAATGGCTGTAGTAGCCTCGCATGTGACACAACGCCCACTAAATTAAAAAGCAAAAACCCCTCCCCGTGCCCCCAAGTGTGTGTTAGGGGAAATGATGAACGACTGCCTAATGCTGCCAGGCATTTATCAATGCAGCTGGCCGGGAGAGGCTTTGGGCTTGGGCTTTGGAGGTGGAATGGCCGTTTTGGTGGTCGGCCTACTCAGTTTTCCCTGTCCCAACTCACCTCCCACTGCTTTGGCTGACTCAGGGTCCTCCCTCCCCCACATGGGTATGTGTTTTCCCCTCCCTTTGTTGTGCCTCATCCCTGTGCCCCCCCCATTGTGAAAGGCCCTATTCTGTTTGTTTTTCCCTGCTTGGCAATGCTGCGGCCTATTGAAAAATCTGGGCCTTGTTGCTGCAAAAGGACTGTTTTCAGTTGGTTGCTGTGGAACTTAGTGATGTCATCTGGCGGCGCAGCTTTTGGATGCTGCTGGAGTCTTCAGAGCTTCTGGTGGTGATGTCTAATTTGGGCGCCACTTTTTTGTGTTTAATCATTATTTTAGGTGTGGCAGGTGTAGTTTTTTTTTGGGGGGGGATTTATGCCAGATCCCTCCCTGATGGGCAAGGTACGTTGTGGCCAAATTTGTTACATTATGGTTCAGCGGTTATGGAGAAAGACTGTTTCATCTGTGTGCACAATGCCTACATTTATATATATACTAGCTGGCCCTGCACGCGTTGCTGTGCGTTAGTCTGTGAAATGGAGGGTAATAGCCCCCCTTCAGGTCCCCCTGAGCCGAAGCGAGATACTGTGGAGAGGGTAGGTTTCATCCCTGTGTGTCCCGCCCCCCCCCTGTTCTGACCCATTACCTATCCCTGCCCCCTATTCGGCCCCCCATCCCCTCCAGGCAGGCCCCTACCTCCACTTGGCAATGTTGGGCCTTGTTGCTGCAAAAGGCCTGTTTTCAGTTGTTTGGGCCTTGCTGCTGCAAAAGGCCCGTTTTAAGTTGGTTAGGGCCCTGCTGCTGCAAAAGGCCTGTTCATGTCGTGTGTCTCTGCTGAGGTCTTCAACACCTGCTGGATGGATGGATGTGAGTGGTGGATCTGGTGGTGGAGGCGGGGTTTGTGGGTGTGGTGTAGATTTCACAGGAACTGTGTACTGTGGGAGGAAATCCACTTGAGGGCGCTGTTTTACTTTGTTGAAAAAGAGGCTTGTACCTGCGGAGGTGTGAGATGTGTGGGTTTTTTTTCCTAACAACACTCGGGGAGTGGCCTGGATTGTTGTGTCAAAATTTCAGGACGATCGGTCAAGCGGTTACGGAGAAAAGTAGAACCCACACTTTCATGATTTTTACATTTTTATATATATAAAGGTAAAGCTAAAGGGACCCCTGACCATTAGGTCCAGTCGTGACTGACTCTGGGGTTGCGCGCTCATCTCGCATTATTGGCCGAGGGAGCCGGCGTATAGCTTCCAGGTCATGTGGCCAGCATGACAAAGCCGCTTCTGGCAAACCAGAGCAGCACATGGAAACGCCGTTTACCTTCCCGCTGTAGCGGTTCCTATTTATCTACTTGCATTTTGACGTGCTTTCGAACTGCTAGGTTGGCAGGAGCTGGGACCAAGCAACGGGAGCTCACCCCGTCACAGGGATTCGAACCGCCAACCTTCTGATCAGCAAGCCCTAGGCTCAGTGGTTTAACCACAGCGCCACCTGGGTCCCTGTTTTATATATATAGATACCGGTAGATATATTGTTTGAGACCTCACTCTTTGTTTACTGGGACTTGGTGCCAAGGGGCAGAGCAATCTATACCCCACTTGCAGTGGGCTGGGAAAACTAAGCTAAATGGGCAGGAGTGCCATTGATGGGATATCCAGTAACAGTGCGGAAGATCCCCACATGGGGTATTCCTGGGCTTGAGCCAATCTCACTGCTGCTGTGCAACAGCATCAGGCCCAATCCAATTGTATGTAGCAATTGTACTTCCCCCTCCACCTCAGTCACTGTTCGTACCAGAGCTCTGGATGCAGTACTAGCCAGCAGGAGCGAGGATTGAGTTATATAGCTTTAATGTGCAGGTTGCTTCACTGTGTGGGTTTTTGACCATTCAAAATGAGAAGATTGCATTGGAAATGGGGTGGCAAGTTTGAAAGTTCTTCATGTTTCTTCCTATGTAAAGTGGGATTGATCTCCACTGCAACATGTGGCAAGGAAGGATATAAATGTAATTATGATATCAGTTGCATGAAATGCTCTGATAAACTGTTCTATGCAGGAGTAAATGATTGAAGTGCCGTATAAAAATACTTAGATAAATTCACTACTCCCCAAGCCACTTACTATGACTGCTGGGTAATGTCCATAGACTCTGTTTTTCTCTGGATTATAGCACAATTTTTCAAAAGACCCATCCCTAGCTCTCAAGAAACAATCACATGGCTGTGGCTTGAATAGCAAATACCAGTATAAGAGAGAATTTTGGCAAGTACATTTCAACATGCAGTGGTGAAAAGAGATGCACATGTTGAAATCCCCTCTTTTGACTGACTCCAGTACAATATACTCTTATGTGTATTATCATCACAGTGCTCTACAAATGGGTATAATATTAATTCTTACATGGAAGTTCATTTTCAAAAATTTAGTATATGATGTGAACCTTGGTGCAGTGAGGATCTTGAAGTTAGGGCCAGATGAAATGAATAGTAGGTATCTGGATTTGACTTAATGCACCCAAAGGCTATATACAGAGTAAAACAAAGACAGTCTGAGCCAGGTGGCGCTGTGGGTTAAATCACTGAGCCTAGGGCTTGCCAATTGGAAGGTCGGTGGTTCGAATCCCCGCGACGGGGTGAGCTCCCTTGCTTGGTCCCAGCTCCTGCCAACCTAGCAGTTCGAAAGCACGTCAAAATGCAAGTAGATAAATAGGAACCACTACAGCGGGAAGGTAAACGGCGTTTCCATGTGCTGCTCTGGTTTGCCAGAAGTGGTTTTGTCATGCTGGCCACATGACCTGGAAGCTATACGCCGGCTCCCTCGGCCAATAATGTGAGATGAGCGCGCAACCCCAGAGTTGGTCACGACTGGACCTAATGGTCAAGGGTCCCTTTACCTTTTACTTTACCCAAAGGCTATATACAGAGTAAAACAAAGACAGTCTGAGCCCACAAGGTTACAATCTAAAAGACACAACACAAAAACAAAAAAGGGGAAGGAAAGGAAGAGAAAAATAAAGAAACTCAGGGACCAGTTCTTAAAGTTAGGTAGTTTTTATAACAATCAGTTTCATTGGAAACAATTCAGGGAAGGAACGTGCCAAATGGCAGCTGGTCTCTTAGCTGAACTGATAGCCCTCTTTCTGTGCTGCAGTCAAGTGCCAAAAATTGTTAGGTTCCCCAACCCTCCAGGTTGATGCCGGTTTAAAACCAGGTTCACATTGTTTGCGGGATATATCGGCTTTTCCAGGTTACCAGTACTTAAGTGATAAGAGACCATTTCTATGGCTTTGAGCTTTTCTTGATTTCAAGTCATGATTTGTTCAGCACTTAAAATGTTTTGGAGTCAATTCTTAATGCCTGGGACATCAATGTATGTATGCATTGAGATAGTACATCACCACATAATGGTCTCCATGGAAGAAGAATGCATACTTTGCAAATATTAATGAAGTAAATCTATGGCAGACACTCATTTGTAAGAGTCACTATCTTCTGAGCATCCTCAGAGCAGGACTGTTCTGTTACTTTTGTCTTCTGCATGCATTTCAGAACATGCTTTCCCACTTTTTTTGTGCTCAGAGCAGCTGATTCCTACCTTAATTTTCCAAAACTGGCATCGGTTTTGAAAAAATTAAATTGATGCTTGCAGCGCTGATATCAATTTGTATGTATAAAATACTTTATATAGTAAAGAGATTATTATTTTTTGCCAAATAGCAGGAGGGATGCATAAAGAGCAGAGTCGGAGATATAAAGGTACTTTGTAAGTCTAATGTCTGTTTTATTCATGTGTAATGAGATGTGCTGGGGCATTTTTTCTTTTTTGAAAAGCTATTTCTGCTTTCCACATGATAGCTGCAACACTATCAGGGTTTTTCAGTGTGAATACAAAAATATGTAAAACTCAATATTATACAAGCGGCCTGCCCCATTTTTCTGATTTGAACACTGGCCAATATCTTGGGCTGTGGAAGAAAAGAAACGTCATATTATTCTGACTTGCATAATTCATGCAGCCGATTATTGCTTTCCAAGATGCCGTTTGGTCATTACATGACTAGATATCATTCTTGTAGTTTGTCACATCCCACCCATCTCTCATTAAAAACATATATTTATGCATCATTTTTTTCTGTCTGAGAAGACCAAGTACAATATAATAAAACTTAGAAATGAATATGATAGTTACCTTCCACATGACCTTGTAGTGTGCTTTGTCCTCTTATCTAGTACATCTGGGCCACAGTTATTGACAGTATCTTGGATTGAATGCATTTTTTCCCCTCTGTGAAGAGGTTTGCTCATGTTTGTTGATCTGTTTGGCATATTTTGGAGCTGTTTATTCTGCAAACACTTCTTTGCAGCACATCAGTGTAACGCAGTGTGAAGAAATCCTGTTTATTTGAATTAAGTTGTAATGGGTATTGTGTAATGTGTTCTGACACTCGTATTGTACTTTGCATTGTAATGTATTCGATGTAGGAAGTTTTCTGTCTGGTCTGGTGAAAACTAGTTTTAACTGTTGCATGGGGCCTTAACTGACAGCCGAGAGAGAATCCTTAGTATTCGGGAGGGAGGGAGATTGATTGTGCATATTTTGTTTGTTGTGTGCAAGCTTGGAATTTTCAGTTAGACAGTGGGATTGGATGGATCGGGGCTTGAGTGGTCAGAATAAATGTGTGCAATATTGTGTGTGTATATAGATATATAAATGGCTGGGTGCTGGTCAGCAGTTAGTTAACTGGAAATTGCAGTGGGCTGGAGACTTGGAGTTAAGGGTGGTCAGTGACAGCAGAGGAAGGGGGTCAGGGAAGAAGGAAGACATGAGGGAGAGGTGGAATGCCTTGTTGGCTGATAACTTGCTGTGGGTAGCTGAATCCCTTGGCTTAGGCTGAGGAAGAAAGGGGAGAACCTGAATGTTGGTCTCTGGTGACTGGCAGGAGAGGGCAGATTTCCAGGGCAATGCAGCAAAACAAATCTCTTCAACAGGTCAGTAAAGGGTTGGAAGAAGAGGCTTCCAACAGTCCTCAGTTATAGTGTTGGTGAGGCTTAACTGGGGTGTAGAGAATACAAAAACAACTTGGCTAAAGGGCTTTAATCATAGAGCTCTAGAGTTGGAAGGGACCACAAGGGTCTTCCAGTCTAACCCCCCTGCAGTGCAAGAATCTTTTTTGCCCAATGTGGGTCTTGAACCCACAACCCTGAGATTAAGAGTCTCTTGCTCTACCAACTGAACTATCCAATTTACTGTTCCTTTAAAGCTATCTTAGCTGGATATAAGCTATTTGTATTTAAAGTGACAGTAAGAAGTTTAAAAAGTATAATCTAAAGATTAAGCGCCATTGTTGAAGTAACCAGAAAAACCTTTGCACTTGATAATCTTATAATAAATAAATGTAATTATCTTTGTTAATTATCTGTATCTGACTGGCTTTGTACCATGCCTTGTACCCCACAGTTA
This sequence comes from Zootoca vivipara, assembly GCF_963506605.1. Taxonomy (NCBI): domain Eukaryota; kingdom Metazoa; phylum Chordata; class Lepidosauria; order Squamata; family Lacertidae; genus Zootoca; species Zootoca vivipara. Next base: position 50,778,188 of record NC_083282.1, on the reverse strand, counting down.
TGGAATATTGGTAAGCAGGGTTCAAAGGAAATACAGTAAGTGAGACTGAATGGTGGCAGGGCCTGGGTTTAGAATTTGCCATTGACATGGGATTTGGGTTTTGTCATTTTTGAGTAAGTAAGAAAATGCCACCTTCTCTCAACAGACAGCTTCATTTGCTCACAGTATACTCAGGACTTTTGGGTTGATATGTGAAAGAGCTGAAGCTTAGATAGGTTTTTCCTCAAGGATGGACTTCTGATTGTATTTTAGCTCAGTGACTCTGTTAGAATAGATATGAAGAACAAAACTAGTTTGCATTTTAAAATGCAATGTCTAAAAAACTGGTAATATAAAATTTCTGTTCAATGGAAGTGTTGTTTACACTCTAGGAATAATTTCACTGTACTTTTGTACTCTTGCAGATTTCTGATCCAGTGACCTGCGATGAAATGTTTGAGAGTTTAGCCAAAATCCATACCAATTACTATAAAAACAAGGTAAGTCCTATCACTGTGGCCTGGTACCCAGTGTTAGAATCTGACAGCTGCCTCTGGGTTGTGTTTTGTAATCTTGATGCTAAGACCTTTATTATTTATCTTTAACAGGGGAAGCCAACATGGCGCCTTCTAGATCAGGCATCCCCAAACTTCGGCCCTCCAGATGTTTTGAACTACAATTCCCATCTTCCCCGACCACTGGTCCTGTTGGCTAGGGATCATGGGAGTTGTAGGCCAAAACATCTGGAGGGCCGCAGTTTGGGGATGCCTGATCTAGATGTTGTTTGACTCCAGCTCCCATCAGCCCTAGCCAGCATGTCCAATAAAATCATAGAATTGTAAAGTTGGAAGGGACCACAAGGGTCATCTAGTCCAACCCCCTGATAATTATCCCATTATCAGGGTTAATGGGAGTTGAAATCCAATAACATCCATAGGGCACCATATTGTCTACCACAGGGTCTTTGCTTTTTCTTGAGCAAGCCAGTTCACCTTTTACTGTGTAAATTGGAGTGGCAAACCTGTGGCTCTCCTAGTGTTAAGACTACAATTGCCCCAATCTTTTGCTACTGGCTATGCTTGCTGGGGTTGATGGGAGTTGTAGTCATGCATTAACCCTGATAATGGGATAATTATCACGGGGTTGGACTAGATGACCCTTGTGGTCCCTTCCAACTTTACAATTCTATGATTTGGAGGACCACGTTAGCCATCCCTGCTATTTCAGAAATGCATATATTGCTGAAACAGCAGTGAGCATGTTCATGCTGTAGCATTCAGCAAATTTACTTCAGCATGCAATTTTGATGCCATTATGAGAAGAAAGATTAAAAGAACATTGTTCTCAGGGGAAGCGGGAGGCTGCTGTATTTATACAGTGGACACTTGGGTTGCGAATGTGATCCATGCGGGAGGCACGTTCGCAACCCGCAGCACCGCATCTGCGCACGCACGTGTCGCGATTCAGTGTTTCTGTGCATGCGCGAGCGCCGAAACTCGAAAGTAACCCGTTGCAGGACTTCTGGATTCGGCATGGTGCGCAACCCGAAAACACACAACCTGAAGCGGCCGTAACCTGAGGTATGACTGTATGTTTTTTCTGTTTGTTTGCATAGTATCCACGTTTGAAAGATACAAGCTTTACTGGGGTGACAGTTGAAGAATGCAAGCTAGTCCTTGCAACAGGTATTTGGGCAAACTATACTTTATCCCTTTAGTGTTCTGTGTCTGGTTGGCTAAAATGATTCAGCTGCCCTTTACATCCTCTCTGCTTTGCGCACAGGAGTTTCCTCCCTCCCTCCTTCCCATAAATAGCCTTCCCATGAGCAAAACATTATGCAAAAGCTGCTTGTAATGCACCAATTTGTACTATTGAATACTTCCATGTCCACCTGACCATGCTAATACTGCTCTCTTGTTTCTCATTGGCCCTGTTTTGCCTCCAATCCTTTCAGTACAGAATTGGGGTTTTCAGCGTTTAATTGCCCTGCATTTGAGACACACAATTCTGAAGAAGGGAGTGTGTGTTCCCAGAGCTAATGAGCCTCAAATTAAGACTCCCTGTCACTCCCAGAATAGACATCAGTAATCAACTGTTGCTTTCCATTCTTCGTGCATTTGGGAACAAAAAAATATGATAAAGAACAGTCTAAATTAACCCGTGTAGAAGATGCTTTCTCTGCTTGCTTTCACTTTTTACAGATCAAGAGTTTTCTATTATACTATGATTTATCTAAGCTAACTGTATCGAGACAAACAGCCTTCATAGAACAGTAAATGTAAACATTTCTGAAGTGTCCTGAAGCTAAATAGCGGTCTTATGTTCTAGCTGCAGTGCATTAAAAATGCTAGTCTTTGCTGGCTCGACATGTACTGTTCTGACTAAGGAGAGCAGGTCTGCCCCGGGCAGCGAAACATAAACTTATTGAGATGGAAACGAATGGTCGTTTCACACCTTATGGTTTTTAGAGTGTACTTTAAATGGAATGGTTGGACATGATTAATGTGAGTATTCAGGCATGTGAACTGCACAGGCACATGCGCCAGGGAACTAGGACTGGCTGTGGCTTCCTGTCACATGTACACATGATGGCAAACTTGCATATATCACCATGTTACTGTTTAAGCAGCTTCTTAAAGAAAATTGTTTTTATAATGAAAACCCTATTATTTTTTGTCTGTTCCAACTTCCTCTAAATGCAGCTAGCTTGAAGCAGATGGAAGAAGCAAAGAAAGGAAAATGGACAAAGTTACGTGAGAAATTTTCTGCCAAGAATCCTGAAGAAGATTCCAAATGATAACTTTGTGACACTAGCCAATTTCCCTAAAGCATTATATTTTGCCTCCTTGAAACAGAGGTTTGTTTGTTTGTTTCGTTTGCTTACCTAGGGTGCTGTCAGACTTTTTAAAGCAAAGAGATCTGGTTTTGACATCTCATCTCAGAACCATTTCTATCTCAGGGAAAAATGCTTCAGTATTGGTGAAGTTTTCTAGAATGGGACAAGGAAGCCCCTCTTGATGACAGTGGTTTATAGGAAGATGTTAGAAAGTCTTTAAATATATTGATGTGGTTGCCACTCTTTGGTATGTCTAGGTTTTTGCATGTTCTTTAGGGAAAGGATATATGCTGTTGAACACAGCTGGTATGCTGGGACATCACTGAATTGTATTTCATGGCTTTTTTAGAATTGAGGATTCCCAAACAAATACAGGCACTATAGCATATAGATATGTGGTCTTGTGTGTTTTACTGAAATGCCACCACTTAGTCAAGGAAGGCACAACTGCCATATGTTGGTGCAAAATTGTTGCAGTAGAGCACTCGTTTTCAAGCTATTTGTTCTGAAGAATACCAGTTTTTGCTGTAAAAGAAAAAGGGTAATAGTGGACAAGTTTCTAAAAACAAATGGTTCACCATATTCTGCCCCTGCAATACAAGCAACATCTGTTCTCATCTAGGATGAGAAAACAGTTAAGAGCCAGTAGGTCTTCCAGCATTCTGAGCAAACATGGAATTCACCCCAGAATGAGCCTAGGAACACCCTGGAATCTTGTGGCAAGATTAGTTGGGCTAGTCAGAGCATTTCATGAAAACCTACCGAAAATGATATGTCTGAAATATTTGCTTAAATAGCTTCAGTATCAAGCAGAATCCAACTAATCCAACAAATCTTTTAAAAATCTGCTCAGTCATATTAATGTCCGACAAGTTTGTAGCTTTACCAACAAGCATATCAAGAGATGATTCCTTCTCCCTTCCATTTTATTTTATTTGGTTCTGTTTGTGTTAACTTAAAAAAGTTATCACATTAAAACTTAAAACAATATTTGTAAAATATTCCAGAGCAAGACAAATTGCAAAGCTGCATTCTTGATTAATGAAATCCCCCCCCCCCTCTTTCAACCTGCACTGTAAAATGTACCCTTGAGGAACACCCTGCTTGGGTCAGAAAGGAATGGAAAAGTATATGCAGGCTGGAACAAGAAACTGTCATAATCTCTCCCTAATCATCTCCCTCAAGTGGCCACCCTCACAGTTAGACAAACCTGTACCTAATGTACTCTGTTTTATATTATAGTTGAGTTTGAGTTGTAGCCTGGCTGTTGAAGTCGAACTTGCAATGCTTCTAAATGGTTGGGGAAATGCTCTGGGGCAGTGTATGTTGGTTAGGGAAATTCTAAAACAGACTTTCACAATGTGGTGCCCTTCAATTCACAACAGCCCCAGCCAGCATAGCAGGGCTCATAAGAAGTGTGGTTAATTTACATCTCAGGACTTTATGATGTACTCTCTTTTCTCTCCATCCTTCTCCCCAAACCTGTTTTCGTACACTAACTAATGACCCTTCAATGTCCATTCTGATGATAGTTGAAATATTACTGCTACCTTGCATTAGCCAACTGAAATAATCCAGTTATACCACCTTTTAACCTCCCTAGAAGCAGGCTAACGCCTACGTGTGTACTGTCTTCTAACCTATTGTGTGGGAAAGGGGGGGGAGAGATTGCTTTTTCACAGTGCAGCACGAACATGCAATCTTCCGCTAACGCTGATAAAAAGTCTCTTCTCTCCATGGTGCAAAATGCCATTGCATTTCTCAACAGTGGAGTCTGCCACTCATCTTCAGTTGAAGTGTTACGCTAATAGTAGATTTTCTTAGTTTCTTCTTGGGTTAGATAGGATTCTAGAGATGAAGAAAAATGCCAGTGACTCCAGGAAAAGTGAGATGACAAGCTTGTAAAGAGAGATCCATGTATGTTGAATTTCATGGACTCTGTTAAAATAAGTTAAAATATAGCAACTACTACTTGCTAGTAACAGTGTCAATCCTATTTGCACCTGGCTGCGAAGCCATCAAAATGTAGTGCATGGAGACAGATAACCCATGTTATAGCAACAGAGCTATCATAAGGAGCAGCAAAGCTCCCAAATGTATGGTAAACTATGAATCCGCACGAAAGCAACAAATCATACTAGTTGTCAGCTTCAGGTCTCTCTCTCTCTCGAATAAAATGCAATCAGCCCTACTGGAGATGAACAGAAGGTGGTGCCGGAACGCCAAAATATGAATCATCGTGACATGAATCGGCTTTCTTTGATGGATGAGATCTGTGCTGGCAACTTAGTACCAAATACCCTCTGCAGGAACTGCATATGTAAAGTAGTTTTTTAGCTTGGTGAAGTTAATTCTTCTGTCTCAGTGGTTCAGACTGTTCTGGACATCCACAAAGCCCATCCGCTGCCTTCGCTTCCTTTGCTCTGTCATCTGGAATATAAAAACGGGGTGTTTAAAAGATGATTTTCATTTCTTCAGTTGAATTCATAACACCATTATTTTATCAAATTTACAAGTGTTCTCTGCCACAAACCTCTGCAAGTTGAAGCTTGTGAGGTCTTTTGTTGGGTGTACTCAGCTAACGCATCACTCATGTAGAAATGTACCCACACTTCCCTGACCTACATGTTGTAGAGCAGGGAGGGAGGTAACAGCCACAGGCCAGGGGTGCCAACTTGAATAAAATATTTGGGGCGGGGGGCAAGTAAGCCCCACCCCGATTAATTACAAGACGCTGCAGGCACACACTATTTGAATGGCAATGCCTTTCAACTGGGGGGTGCTTAAAAATTTCAGGGGGGATTAAGCTGTCCATTCATCAGCTGATGCACAGAGAATTCAATCCATAGTTGCTCTCTCCCCCTTTGCCTGTGGGCCAACTATGACAGATGGGTGGTCCTGTTGGGTGGGGGAGATGAAGATGTGGCCCATCAAGGATCCCCACCCCCTGTTGTAAAAGGAGATCATTTAAGGCAGATGGTATGTTTGGGACAGTGCATCCTCTACTTTTAATCTTTTTTGGGCAACCTGCTATTAGCTTCCACCAAATAAAAGTTCTCTGCAGAACAGCATTTGAAAAGAATAACGGTGGCAATAGCTACAAGTTGGATTGTGTGCTTGGAATATATGAGAGAAATACTTTGAATCTCAGGGCTGGCAAAGGCTAGCTATTTGTCACATTGTGATTTGCAATCCTAACGTTTTATTTATTTATTTTGACAGTTATTAACCATGCCCTCTGGACAGCCCACACAAAATTCAAAGCAATAAGATACTTTTGTATTTCTACGAATGTTGTCAGGGCTGCTCTGTGCTTCTTCTAAGAGCAATTGCATTCAAACAACAGGATCCACCCCCCCCCCAAGAGCATTATTTAGTTGAAGGGTTAGCAAATGTGGTCTAATTTTATGACATCCCAAAGTTCCAAAAAGGCACTGCTTCTCTTTAATTCATTCCCTTAGTCCAGGGTCCCCAATTGTGTGGCCCCTGCTGACCCCCACCGCCGCCCGCTCTTATTGGTGCGGTGCGGCACCAGAAATAGCATGTGTGGGCCGGAGGAATGCGCTCCATACTCATGCGCACAAGCTATTTCTGGTGCCGCCCCGCCCCGGAAGTGCACCGGAAATGACGTCTGCACATGCGCAGAAGCCATTTCCGGCGCCGCGCCAGAAAAAGCGAGTGCGCATGCGTATTGGAGTGCATTCCTCCGGCCCACCGCGCGATCAGCGCCGGAGGAACCGGCCCGAAGCTGGGTAAGTTTGGGGACCCCTGACCCCTGTTCTTAAAGTTTCTCATACCTGCTCCTTCAGCTCATTCAGCTGTGATGTGAGATGGGATACCAATTTCATGGTGGAATTCAGTTTATCCTGTAGACACCGGATCTCGTTCTGCTCCCCTTCACCTTCGTTGCTGACCAGTGACATGGCTCGCATCCGAGGGAACCAGTCCAGGTTCTTGTTCTGGAACAGTCGTTGCAGGAAACAACAGTTTTAAGGGAAGGAATAAGTAATCAGAACAAAAGTAACCTGGCACCGCAAAACAGGGCAGAACCTAAGAGAGGGCGGTTAACTCAACTGTCAAGAACAAAGACTCTGGTGCCAAGTCCTGCCTGTTTGAGCAAGAGAGAGGAGTTATTCATCTACTGATGGAGAAGCGATTCTGCAATAAAGCTAGGGCACCCAGTGTAATAATAGCATCCCTTCAAAAGCACTATACAGAAATTAAAAACCAAGAAAGTCCTTGCTTACAAGCCAGTACAGGTACCAATTCTTGAAGTTACATCCTCTCGGATACATCTGGCCACTGGCAGAGGCCAGATTGCAAAACTGAAGGGAAGTAAACCTGGGGCAACTGATTTTATTTGAGATTATATACATCACACAGAGGCTGTCCACTAAAACTGCATTTTTCCAAAGTGAAACTCTTCCCATCATGCAAGAGTATTGATCGCCTTTACCTTTATCATTTGTGCTACGTAGCTCTCGGGCCCCGTGTAATCAGTCTTGTTTTTGACTCGCACCAGCACAATGAAATACAGGTAATTCCACATGTTGTGTTCAAATTTAATGTGCTCCTCAAAAGATACAGTCTTGTTGTCAAACTTGTCCCTTTCGAGTCCTAAGGAAGTAATGAAGAAAAGGAAAATGCTGTGTTATCTTGCAACTGCTGCACCCGTCCATAAGTCCCATTAAAGAGACTGATTCTGCAAGCATTTTTCTCTACCTGACCTCCACTTGTAGCAGACAGAAATATGAACAGCATAAGTTGGATCGGTGGGGTGCTAATGGATGGGTGGTCATATTCACAGCAGGGAACTGGAAGAGAAAGCCTTTGGGGTTCTTCCAATCTAATTTTAGCAGGTCTTGAGCAGAAAATGGCTAGTGCCTAATGTTCACGGCTGAGCAGTTAAATTTCAAATTAGTGTACCTGTTTTGGACACTTAAAAGAAGTCTCTGTAAAATTGAAAACATGCCTTAAAAGAAAAGATGGATGGAGTAGTTTATAACCACTTCAAGAGACCTCTTGAAATTTAAACACCGTTAATTGTGTAAAATAGGAAAGATGTGATATTATGCATATTATCTCAAGTGATATTGCACTTCTGCCATTTTGCACCCACGGATAGACCATCAGAAGCCAATAAAAATTAGCTTTGAAAGTAAAATTGTGAAAACTTAAATTTGAATGCACTAAGATGGATACATTTCTGCTGTGTTTTGGATCCTGTATGCAGGCCAATGAATATCTGAAGTACAACATATGTTTGCATTGTGGGCAGTTTTAGCTGCTGCAGTCAAATGAGCACACAAATCCTAACTCCCCTTTCTGTAGGGGTCTGCAGAACATCCCCCGAATACTTAGTTTACTTTCAGGGATAGTTCCTCTACCAGATAGTTCCTCTACTTTCAGGGATAGTTCCTCTACCAGATAGGTAATGATCTTGTTGGATGTTTGCTGAATATATGGGAATATTTCCTGGATAAATAGTTTCTCTGGGCAATTACCACATATAAAACATGTCGTCTTCAGGATTTCTTCTTTCTTCTGCTTCTCGCTCCTCAGATCTGCAAAGGTGTCGATGATGACACCAAATATGAGGTTGAGGACTATAATTATGACAATGAAGAAGAACAGGAGGTCGTAGATCACTCGAGCAGGGAAGAGAGACTCCTTTAGGACAGAAAGACAAGGACAGCCATTAAAAGAAAGCATGGCTTCTCTGATCCGGTGCTTTGCTGAAAAATGCCAAACATTTCCCTCCAGAAATGGGCAGACAAGTTGCCAACATGCCAGTGGCTACAATAGACTTTTTTTGTAATCAATGAAGAAAATATTTGGAAGGATTGATTGAGTTAGGGGTGCATAATGTTGGAATTGTAAGATCTGACGAAAGGTGAAATTGTGAGAAAAGATCATCTGAAATGTGAGAAGGGAAGGTAGCAAACCAAGGTGAGAAGATCTATCACACCTCTCAGGTTGGGGACCTCATTTGCCCCATATAATGTTGAGTTCGGCATTTGGTATTTAGCATAGGTGCCCTTGCGCTATGTCACAATAGACAAACTATTGGAAAAATCCAAATATGCACATCACGATGGTATGCACTGATTTCAGTAGGGCACAGGCACCCTTTGGTGCGCTGGTTTAGACCCCTAGCCAGCATTGACTAACATGGGTTGCCCCCAAATTAACTCACATCTTTGGACGGCTTCCTGAGGATGTCACCCACACCACCTCCATTTCTGAGGCCATGATTCAGGACAGTGACTATGCACATGAGCAATGTGTCGCAGGCACGCTCTGAATTATCTTCCTCCGCTTCTGGAATGCAAGCAAAAAGTGCACTCAGCAGGAACACAAGCAGAGCACCTATGATTAGCTTTCAGTATTTTGAAATCCATATTTTTTTGCTTCATTGGCTATATGCAGAAAATTCCTGGCTGTTCTGCCTCATCCTCCCTTTTTTTGAAGATGGAAGAAAATAGCAGAGACATTTCCAATAGCCACGGGCAACAGCCCAGCTTGTTTCTAAAATTCACCCTGCATTATATTGTTAGGGCAGTATCCAACTCTTTCCATCAGTGCAAGGATCTCCACTTGTGAAATGAAATTTCCCCTATTCCTCTCCTCCCGTGTTTGCCCCCAAAATCTTCTCTGAGAATACTCCTGGTCCTCTGAAGCAGACCTGAGGGGGACACAGGGGGATAAGAGAGGAGAAGAGTTCCATTGTGCAAGCAGAGATCCTTGAAGTGGCAGAAATAAGTTAGTTGGCTACCATCCTGACTGACTTACATAGAGTGGCTCCTAGTCCCAGTAAGATGCTGTGGATAAGTACCAACAAAGTAACTTTGCATCTTAACTTGGACATTAGATCTTACAGCATCTTGTGCTGACTTCCGAGACACAGATCAATTTCATCCTATTTGCCCTCTCAAGGTGCCAGATAAAATATGCAAAGTTTCTCTTCACTCCTACAAGCATCTGAATTAGAGAAAGATGCTTCAGCCACCCCACCTACCTTCTATCACTTTGGGCTTAGCAACACCAGAAGAGCAGCTCACTTTGTCGCTACTGCATGTCTCCATAAAAGCGTCCATGTCAGCTTGCATCCCCAAAGGAGTACCTGGAAGGACAGGAGGCAGCAGAATTGTCAAAACATCATCTTTCAATTCGTAACAATGACAAAGTCCTTTGTTCCTTTGACCGAAGCCATGTCAAAAAGTATCTCCCATCATGTTCTTCTTGTTCTAGGTTGCACATAGCCTCACCACCACAAGCATCCTGTCCACACCCTCAAACTAACCGTTCCCACAAGCTGTACTTGAATGGTGCTCCAAGGACCTCCAACAAGCACGAACTAATGGTGGCACTGTGTTCAGCACAGAGCCAACTAATTTTACCCTCAAACTAATTCACAAATCTCTTGCAGGAGACCATTGAGTGGTCTGTTAATAACGCCACACTGTTCTGGGCCAACCACTTTGAATAGCTCTGCTGCACAATTCACTGAGGATGCACAAGAGATACACCATCTTTGCTCCCATCACTGCCATGTGGCATGAACAGCTATGTACTTGTACCTCAATTCAGTCAGATTCATGCCGGGACTTGCACTCCCTGCACTAGCTGATGTCTGGCCTGCTTCATCACTCAGGGCTCCTCAGTAAACCAAGGAGCCTTCCAGATACCCCATGGCTGTAGAGAGCACTTAGGAGTGATTGTGTCAATAGAAGAGGGGAAAAATGCATCTACATCAGCCAGCATTGAATTCACACACCAATAGAAGCTCTTTGCATCTCTTCAGAACAGGAGGGAAGGAGGGTGTCCAGTCCAAGCATTCAATGAAACAAGCGTGGACATGTTTAAGGGGTGTCAGGGACCATGCTGAGGAGGGCTGCACTGAGGAGGAACGGGAGCGACCCCTGACCCTGAATCTTCCCAGGAGCAGGAGGACAGTACAGATTTGGAACAGTGGTTTGCAGAGGGCCATAGATCAGAAGGCAGAAGCTGGGAAATACTGGATGGGGAACAGCTAGGAGAAGAAACACTGGAAGAGAGAGGGTTAACAGATTCACAATCTTTGGACAGCATTCCTCTGATCGCCCCAAAGTCATGAAGAGCTCAGAAAGTCTCAGAACAGAAAGCGCAGAGGGTACAAGCTCAGATTACAAGACGTAGGAGTGACTTAGATTAATAGGGATTCTTAATCGGGAGCACCACCATTTCTAGGAGATGTGTTCTTTGTTCTCTCACTGTGATTATTAAAGTTTCTAACTGGTAAGACGTTCCTTTCTTTGATCTTTTTATCTGCTGACATGAGGGGAGGAAGCCAATTCCCAAAAGCCTGACAGGGGAGCATGTTCAGTCTAGGAGAAGCTGATCAGGTGAAAACAAGAATGATGGAGGAAGAGCAAAGTCAAGCATTGAAGGTTTTGAGGAGATTATTTACAGAGACCTTCTGCAGGTGCCTTTTGGGTACACTGGTGCCCAAAGATACCATGTTGGCAACCCCTGAAGTGAAGCATCTGAACCCACTGAAATCTACACACTTGAACAGAAGAGTCTTTATACGTCGTATTTTGAATTGGGGGAAGAGACTGCCATGTTAGCCCGCAAAACACATACAAGCCAGTTCTTTCACAGTTGCAGTCCTTTGCTAGTAAAAGCTGCTATTTATACACTCATAAAAGGTGCCCAATCCAGGAGTCTCAAATTGCACTTCCCTTAAGTGCAGCGCTGAACGTCAAGGCTTCCAAATTGCAAGCCTTAAGGACATAAACAAGCTGGAGTAAATTTAGCTTGCCCATTATCAGTTATTCATTCTCGGCTGAAAGGCCTAGTACAAAATCAAGGTGAAAACCAATCCTTAAATAAACGCAGGAGGGAACTTAGAGGTTTCCAGTGTAATTGGATGAACCCCGGTGAAGCAACACCTTCCCATCGAACGTGCTTAGAAATAGATTTTCCAATGGACAGATATCGCTCTTATGTGATTGTAATTGTGGGGCACCGGAATCATTGCATCACATAATCCTTGATTGTGCTCTTCACTTATCGGCCAGGAGCAAGTTTCTTGCTCCATATCTAAAGGGAATCGCCGATGATTCGAATGAAGCCAAACTGAGATATCTACTAAATGATGAAGACCCCTTAAGATCACTCACGGTTGCCAGATTCTTGATCAGCGTCCTATCCCTAAAGAAGAAAAACGGACTCCTGTGCGGCTCGGATAACCCTTTTAAACCATGATTTATGTTTTAGGATGTAATTAGGTGATATCATCATTGATGTCTTTTATTAATTTATGAGCAGAGGGCGATGGTTATGTTGCAAATTTATTGTATTGTATGTTGTTGGTCTTTGTTTGTTTGTTTTTTGTAAGTTTTTGGCTGTTTTAAATTTGGAGGTTTAAATACATATATGTTGGTATGGGAATTGTTGTGTGATGGGCCAATGGCCGTAATAAATATCAATCAATCAATCAACCCCGGTGAAGACAAATGGGTTGCTTCAGAAGTCAGCAAATCTTAAAATCCTTTCTATTTAAACCCCTATTGTTAAATATCAAACTTGAGAGGGGGGGGGAGCAAACCTTTCGATTTGATGTTGGGCAATGGGTCTACTTCAAGGATGAAGTCATCTTTCAGAAAGAGAAAGCCTACAATGGAGAAGAGGTAGACGAGGATGAGAGCCAGAAGGGCTGTCAGAAGAATGGAGCGTCCGTTGCGTGTCACACTTTTGATGACATTAAATAAGGTCTCCTCCCGGTAAATCAAGTCAAACAGCTGAAACAGAAAAATAATAATAACTTACTTATATAGAATCAGTCTGAAGAGAACAGGCATTCTGTGGCAGTCCTTCAGGCCTATAATATTTATTAGCAGGAGAATGATTGCCATTCATTCATCTGAGCACCAACACCCCCACTTTTCTGACAGATAAATGTGGGCGTTCTTTTCCACAAAGGAACAAGAAAGAAATCCTTTGGACTTTTGCTTCAAGAGCCTAGCTACTTCTCAGAACAGGAATTGGTTTCGGTGTTGCTTGACAGTACCAAACCATCCCATCTAGTCAATGATTCGTATTTCTTTCTTGTCCACTTCATAAAATGAATAATTGCAATCCTAGCTAGCTAGCGAGAACAAGGCAGGCATAAAAAGAGGTGAAATGCCACGCATACAATAGGTAGATAATACAGAAGAAATTAGCATACCAAGATGCTGTAGAATAGTTCGTGCACAAAGAGCCCCAAGACGCTGGTCACGATATAGGCAACATGATAGAGAAATTCCATATCCATGATCATGGCCTTATATCCTCGGATGAATGTCCCACGGTTGCCAACAAAGCTCACCACAAACACAATCTTATTTGTCAGCTGTGGAACAAACACAAAGCAGAGGGGGAAAGAGGCAAACAGTTACTTTCCAGAGTGAGTTTATGCTGTTTATTATGCTACTTTAGCTTTATTGACAGCATTCTTCTGCTTTCAGTTAACACTGCTATAAATCCATTGCCATTAGATTTGCACAGACAAACTGGTCTTGGCTCTAGGCATGGTGCCAGTACCTAAAGCCCCTTGCTTCTTTGTTTGTCAATCAATCAATATACTTTATTCGACCAATAGTCAGAACAGCTTCTTTGTTTGTTGGTTTGTCTGCTTAATAAAATGTATACACTGCTTGATTGTAATAATAATAAAAAAAAACCTCAGCATTTTAGAAAAGATACAACAGTAAAATCAATTAAATTCCACAACCAAACTTAAAAGCACACAAAAGTTAAAATACTAAACTAGTTTAAAATTACTTCGATTTTCTAAGCATCTAGGTAGGCATGTTTAAACAAGAATGTTTTTAGCAGGCGTCAAAAAGAGTACAGCGAAGGCGCCTACTTGATCTCAGTAGGCAAGGTAGTTCAATGGAACTCATTCCCACCAAATATGTATAAGACCACAGCCAGAGTTTGGCCTGAGGTTAGCCAAGTGACTTACATTGAGAGCTCCCAGTATGTTCAGAGTGAGTCCAATGCCCAGGTGGTAGATGGATCTCAGGATCAATGCCACAAGGAGCGGTCGGATCCCGTAGCGTCGGGTAAAGAGAGCCATGATGGAGAAGCAGATTAAAAGCCAGGAGAGCAGGGGGATCAGTGGAGAATCCAACAGCCCTGGAAATGCACAAATTAATTCATTAAGTAGCCAAGACATTTGTTTGTAGCATAACCTTCAGCAGCAGCTGCTGTGATGGAGCAGAATCGCTCTCCTGACACTGGCATCACTGAGACTTACCTGGAAGGTGCGGGGGTGGGGAAGGGTGAGGTTTGGATGCCCCCCCCACAAACCCTGACCTTGCCACTGTTCTGTCCCACCTCAGCACCTTCTAAGTGAGCTGCAGGGACACTGGTGACAGAAGTGGAGCTCTGCATGCCCCGCTACTGATCACGTTGTACAGCATTAGGTGAGAAGAAACAAGCGTCGACTCAAGAGCACACAGCATTAAAGCACTTGCATAGCAGCAGCCAGCGAGGTAAAGCAGAAGGCAGTGAATGCCATTACTGTTAGGGCTCATCCACACTTTTGTTTGTGATTTCTACGCCTGGGTCTCGTCGGAAAATCTGCAGTTTACTGCTGAACTGGAACAAACGGCAGTCGGATTTTCTGCAAAGAACTGCAGCTGACGGAGGAGAACTCTGTGCCACACAGATGACTCCTTGCCCAGGACGGTGCAGATGTGCTACTAATGCATAACCAGCAATGCCTAGTGGGAACCAAAGATGCCATCACCCTGTACCCACACAGGCACTGCTAGCCACTCCCCAACAGCACAGCTGCTCAGTGGACCACATCCTGCCTCATCTGACTACACATTTACTGCTTTCAACCCCAGATCTAAGCACCCAGATCTAAAGTGAGACATTTCTTTCAGGAGACCACATCAGGGTATGTACAGTCTACTATGAGTGTCATCTACATCAGAGGCTTTCAACCTTTTTGAGTCCATGGCTCCCTTGACCAACTACATTCTTTCTGCAGCACCCCTGTGGGGCTCAGGAGCCCAGTTATGTCACCCTTGCCTGCAGATCTGGCAGTCTCTCACCCTTTTTCAAACAGCTTCCCTTGTGGAGTGCTCCCTCAGCCTCCTCTCCCCTCTCCTTGGGAGTCCTCTGGGCAGCTGCTGCTGCCGCCGCCCCGGTCTCTGAACTGCCCAGCCCCAAAGAGAGGTGGCTCCTCACACTGCCCCACAGGGGCCTGGGACTTGTCTGTCCATTCCCAACAGCAAGGGCAGGCGGACTGGATGGCTGGGCTCCCTCGCCCACTTGCTCTCTTACTCCAAGGCCGCTTCAGCTCCTGGCAACCAGCACCCCCCGGCCAGGGCCAGAGGCACCATTCACCTAGGGAGCTTGTAGCCAGGACTGCTACAACAAACAGCTGTGCATGGCACACTGGTTGAAAACCACTGATTTACATGCTTGTTTGTTTCAAAAAAAACAACCACTCATAATATACAAACAGAACACAACTTCTTACTGGGAACAGGTTTACCAAAGTTTTTGCAGAAAGGTTCTTTCCAACGGGGGTTTCTTTTTAATGTTCACAAAAAGATAAGTGATTCGGGTTTTTGAAACGATAGCTTATTCGAGGTAAAGAACTGCTAGCGAGTTGGCTGCAAAGGCCTAGCTGGCAAAATTGACTGAAGAACCACAGGGCCCCAGATAGCATTTTCTTTGCATGAATACCAAGTGGACAAAGTATCCCTGCAAAAGGATCCATGAATGCTGGCAAACGGTTGTATAGAAATCAAAGTGAGCCTGATGGAACATATACCCATTGAGGATGCCTCGACATAAGGATAGAATAAAGCAATGATGATGTTTATGAAGACAGCTAGGTTGAAGGAAATGCTTCCCCAGAGTGTCATTCTGCGGGAGAACCAGTACATCAGTGGGTTGCCTATGAGAAGAAAGAAAGGCAAAGCTGAGTATATCACGTACGCTTTTCGGAAAGTAGCACAGAACTCTCCAAAGACCCAGCAATCTCAGTGCAATTATTTATAGAGCCAGGGATCAATGCTCTTGATTCCCCAACCCAGTTGCAAACACTATCAATTGCCAGAAACTGGGACATAATTTTCAAATGATACCTCATATTTGTGCTCATCACATTTCAGTGGACTGCAGCACATAAAACTAATCCGGGATCATGTCCTCATTTCCTTCTTTCTACCTCTGTTTTCTGCAGGAAAAAACTCACTGAGATTTTCAAGCCTAACATTTTAAGCAGGGAGGGTGAAACAGCAGCCCTCCATATCTTATTGGACTCCAACTCCCATCAGCCCCAGCTAGCATGGCCAATGGCGAGGATAATGGGAGTTGTAGTCTGTGCAGCTACAGGTTAGCCCAGGCATCCCCAAACTGCGGCCTTCCAGATGTTTTGGCCTACAACTCCCATGATCCGTAGCTAACAGGACCAGTGGTCGGAGAAGATGGGGACTGTAGTGCAAAACATCTGGAGAGCCGAAGTTTGGGGATGCCTGGGTTAGCCACTGTTTATTTAAAGGGACATCCAGCCAGCTCTCTCAGAGCTGAGAGACAGGATAGGGATGCTGCAGATGTGACAACCACTCAGCAGCCTCCCTGACTGGAGAATCCCCACATTGGCATTGGGAGACGTCAATATCCATGCAGAGGCTGCCTCTACAGACCATCACGGCCTTCGTGACTACTATGGGGCACTCTCAGTTCATCACAGGCCCCAAACAAGTGGAAGGGCACATTCTTGAACTGGTCTTTGCTATTGAGCGAGTGGCTGCAGTTAGGGTTTGCAATGAGCTCATTGTCATGGGTAGATCTTGATGACACTTGGACTGGCAGCAGTAATATCCTCCTGCAGGCGTGTGGAACTATTGAATACAGTACTAGACAGGCACCATCTCTTGTCTTTTCAGCAACAACTGAAGACCTTCCAATTTCGAAAAGACGTTTCTATTGAAATCTTTCCCACTCTGCACCTGTACTGGAATTGTTTAAAATATTTCCTTTCTTGTTTTACCACTTGTTGGCTGCCCCCCGGGTTGCTTTGGGAGGAAGGGCAAAATATAAATTTAATGAAAAAATAAAACAAGATGGCCTGCCTCACAGACTTCTAGAATTCAATGGATTATTGAATCATCATGGGGTTTCCTGATTGACATGGTTGGCACTCCTGAAAAAGCTGCGGTCTCACTGTGAAACAGGAACAGCTATTGAAATGATCGCTCCAAAGCGCTCTCTCCGGGGCTATGGAGTCTGCATGGCCCCATGATTCTCTGGAGAGCTGCAGGGAATGAATTGGGTGCCACCTTCAGGACAGGGTCCGTGGAGCCTGGTGAACATCACTTGACTATCCACGCTCCTCAACAGGTGCTGCAGGGGCTTGAGCTGACATGCAATTTGGCATTCTAAATTATTATCTGTACAAACAGCCTCCTGCCTTGATCTAGTCTTACTGCGCAGTTTCTTCTGCCATTCCATCTCGTTGTGGAGAAAGGACGACTGCTCAAAGAAGTCACTGACTTTGCTGCCCTGGTCGTCCTGCTCTGTTGTGGTGAACAGGCGGTATTTTGTCTCTTTGGTCACAAACTCGCAAATGCTGGGCACCGGGAAGATGATCTGCTCCATGCTCCGGTCGAGGCGCACAATCTGGGAGAAAGCAGAGATTTGAGGAGTCTTTGGTTCATATCCTGGAAGGGACCTAGGTCTTTCCCCCCACTTTATCCTGGTAGCTTAAGTATGGGTCAAAGTTTAGAACCGTATGTGTCAGAGGGTCATCGTGGCTACTCTAGAGTAACTCCGCTTGAGTCCAGTTTGTCTTCAAAGACGTTTATTGTGCTAATTATTTACAGTGTAGAGACAGCTTAAAAACACGACCTCTCATCCTGAATCAGAATCCGGCAATGGCGTACGTCTGTTCCTACGCCAGCAAAGTAGTCTGGGCACCCCAAAACGCCACCCCCTTGACCTGCGTTGCGGTGCTCTCCTCATTTCTGGCGCTGGAGGGAGCGATGCCCTTTCAGTTTCCTCCCTCAGCAGTCAGTTCCCTGGCTCTGCAGTATTCCCAAGCGCCTGCCTGCATCCCTCTGCCTCTGAGCTTTCCCATTGTTCTTCACTCTGATTTCTCTCCCTCTCCGAATCTCCTCCTCCTCCTCTGGCTGCTTCAGAACCACTGGTGCTCTCTGTACTTGATGAGGTGGACGTTAGGATGATGGGGGCTGGCTCCCTGTAGGGAGTCCCCCTTACAGTATGTATAAAACATACAGCTAAAACCAGTGCATCTGTATATGTGACAAGCACCCCCAGCAGCTAAAGCCAGGAAATAAGCATCTAGGTTGGGGCACAATGCCTGCGAGAGTTGCAGCTAACCCAGGACGCTGCACCAGCAGACAGCATGGGCCAGTGCTTCGACATGGGCAGGCAAGAGTTAGCATCACCAGATGCAGCATCATAAAGGTTTTATATGGTTCAGGATAAGGTAGAGAAAGGACATGACTAGGTGGAATCTTGAGTGAGTCAACCACAGGGCATTTTTCAAAGAGATTTGCTAGACACAAGGGAGGCGGCCAGATTAGTGTATTCCGCCATGATTCCTTACATTCAAGCAGAACTAATGGGATGACAGCTGAGAGGCAGGAGCCTGAGCTCTTGAAAAATTGGTTGTGCAACTTACAAGCTGCACAAGCAGCAGCTCTGGTGGCTAATAGAGCCATCCTAGAGTTGAAGATGAGGAGAAAAGTTCTGTAGAGGTGAGCCTAGTGGCTCACACCAGCCAGAGCTGGAGGTTTTCCACTGTGTACTGCCTTCATTCAGCCTTCATGAAAAATAGGTTCCCCACTATTGACATTAATGGAAGAGAAAACAATTATGCTAACTTCAGAACTGGTGTACATTTTTGCCATTTGTGAGGGCAAATCAGAGGAAGCTTTGGATTCACAGTATCCAAGGCCCCCTCATAGGCCTCTTATAGAGATTTCGGAGCAGGTCCTCCACATGCTGTTAGATAATGAAATGCAGAACTGTATATTACACCGTTTCGGTCATCTGATAGAGAAATCCGGATACCAGACATGACCCCCCAAAATTCTAATTACACGCAGCTTTGAAAATGTGTGGAGATAGCTATGAAAAATGTCAACCCCACCTCTATCTGGGATGTGTGCTTCTCATAATACGCTAGTGGGTCTTCCTCTTCCTCTTGGACAGGAGTTGTTGATTTCAGCATCTGGGTCAGCTGTTTGTTGTGTAGAATGAGCTGTGAGAAAGAGAAGGGGAAAATACTATATCCTCAGCTTGTAAAGGCCCAGGGGGAATCTCCTTCAGCTATGTATTAGCAATACATTTCCTTGTTTTTACTAGGTATGACAAGCTCTGGGGGGTGAGGGGAAACATATATAGTCAGGGTAGACAGGGCCTGTGCTTCCCCTGGGAGACAGCCATTCAATTCAGCACACTAATTAACAGCCAAAGACCACTAATCTGTAAATTACAAATCAGTGCCCATAAATCCCCACACAGAAATTGAATTATAACTGGGTAATGATCGTGGTCTTGGACTGTGCGATGTGAGCAAACAAGCTCACAGCCAAGCAGTCAGTGTGGCTATCTCTGAAAAATAAAAGGAAAGTTGCTTGTACCACAGGGAAAACTCACCTGCACTGCTGTATAAAGAACTACTGGGAGGTGAAGGAAAGTGTGCCCAGAGGCCACTATGCCCACAGGAAAGCAACACAAAGCTGTACAATCATCCAGTAGATTTCCTACTTTGGTGTTTGGGGTTCTTTTTTCCTTTTCTGGTGTAACATACTATCGCTCAAAAGCTCCCCCCCCCCCTGTTCTTGATCTGAAGGCCAAGAAGTAAGGCCCTTTCATTCTTCCATTCTGTGCCTCCATGACATATTGTGAACCCAGAGGTGTGGGTGGCGCTGTGGTCTAAACCACTGAGCCTCTTGGGCTTGCCAATCAGAAGGTTGGCGGTTTGAATCCCCATGACGGGGGGAGCTCCCGTTGCTCTGCCCCAGCTCCTGCCAACCTAGCAGTTCGAAAGCATAGCAGAGCAAGTAGATAAATAGGTACCGCTGCAGCGAGAAGGTAAACGGTGTGTCCATGCGCTCTGGTTTCCGTCACTGTGTTCCGTTGTGCCAGAAGCAGTTTAGTCAAGCTGGCCACATGACCCAGAAAGCTGGACAAGTGCCAGCTCCCTGTCCTGAAGCGAGATGAGCACCGCACCCCATTGTCTCCTTTTATTGTTAAGCCATTGCCTATTCCTCCATGTGCCCTTTGGCTACCCTGACTCTTAACCATGCACCTTGGGTCACTCTGGGCAGCTAACAAATCCCACAGGGTCAAACAGCAAAAACAAGTAGTAAAATCAAACAGTTAAAAACACCATATAAATCATAATATATACAACAAAATAGCCACTAATATAAGGCAAATGTCCACAAACCTATTCTGATGTGTGTGTACCTCCACAACAGTGAGTAAAGTTTCTTAAGCAGAGCCACCTGCCATGCTCTAGCCATCCAGCCACTCAGTGATGTTTGAAGTTTGCCTGCAACCCACAGCTCTGTTTCATATCTGCTTCTCTTCCTCGACCACCTTTTCCCAAAGCCTCTGTCTCTTCTACCTATCTTTAAGTTTCTGGTTTTTGGTCCACTGCCAACTCTGCCTCCTTCCCTTAGCCACATTGCCCTTGGGCCCGTGCACAATTTTAATCCCTGAAAACTATTTAATTTCCCTCACAAACAGACTCTTTGCCAAAATGCTTTACTACCTCAGCAGGTTTTTTTAAAAATGCTTGTGAACATTCCATGGCATAAATGTTTCTCGATCATAGCCCTTGATTTCACTAGCACAAAACATCTCAAAAGCATTCCAACAGTGTTTTAATAAAATCCTTTGTAAACTGGCATAGTAGCAGTGTCCTTAGTTAATATCCTTATGGATTTGAATCACTGAAGGCTTGTGGAGCTTCACCATCTCCACATTTCACCTCGTGGGAAAATGTAAACAGGTGAAAAATTAAATTATGGGAAACATCTGCAGAACTGTCCCTTACCAGGACAGACGCAATATGTCAGCAGTACTTCCTAAGCACCTTCCTGTTTCAACAGGGAGCATACACATACCATAGAAGAGATCCCTTCCTCCTCCTCCTCCTGAATTCGTTTCACAGGTTTTAAGAGATGCTGGAGATGCTTGTTGTGCCGAGACAGCTGAAAATGTAAAGAAAACAAATACTGAATTGCCAGAGCCTAACAGTTGACTTCAAAGTCATTTGTGGATAGGTGAAAGCCTGTTTGCTCTGGAGCCTAATGTCACTCAGTTACAATACTACTACTACTACTACTAATAATAATAATAATAATAATAATAATAATAAAGCCTTTGCACCAGTGCATCCTTTCAGAATGCACATCACCAGTTCAACCAAAAGTAACGCTTGTGCCCATCATTTGGACAGGAACATTGGGGTGCTCCTTGCTGGCAGGACTTTCCCACCAATGATGGAGCAACTTCCACAGCAAAGGTTAGGAGAGCCAAGCTAGGCTGGGTGGAGGGACACCTCCATCACATCTAAACTCACAGCAAATTGGGGTTTTTAATTGCTCTGCCCATCAGTTGTACCATTGCTTCCTCCTCCCCGTTTAAAGGTTTATATGGAGCTGTGGGATGAGAGTATGGTACACACACACACACACACACACACACACACACACACACACACACACAAAACAATGTACTTCCTTGATCTGGGTTTGTGTGGAGAAAGAAGGAATAAAAACTGACGGGTAAAGCAGATTTGGACCTGAAGAGAGAACAAGACCCCAAGATGTCTATTTCTTTTTGTTGGAAGTGTGTTGCATTGCATGCGGGTCAAGACTGCAGCGCCATCCACATATCAACTGAGGCTGAAATCTTCCAATGTTGTGCTTGAGAAACTATTTTAATTGGTCTGGGGGGAGAATGTGGGAAGAGTAACCCTCTCTAATCCATCCTTCATCCTCAAGGGCACTAGTGCCTAGGAAATGGGAAAGGAATCTTTATCGAGCAGTAACGTTTTCATACAAAGGATACCTGTAGGGCTAAAATGTAGATGTTGTGTCCAACTTCCCGAGGAGAAACATCAGAGTTCTCACACTCTTCTTCTTGAACATAGGCTTTCTTAATGACATCAACCTGTGAAATATTTCACACATAAGGAATCTGCTATAGGCAAGGCTATAGCAACAGCATAGTAACCAGATAGGCTTGCAGTATGAGCAGAGAATCTGCTATTCTGTGAAGAATTTAGTATCCTGAGAATCACACCTTTCATTTTTAATAAGAAAACGCACAGCCTTCCTGTTACTAGCTCTTGTAGAGAAACGGACTAAAAATCTCAGAATCCAGAAGGGTTTGAAAATAACGCCCTGAGTCTTTTCCCCTCCCACATAGCTGCCCCATCCTAGAGTCCGCAAATTCCAACCCACCTCACCAACCCCTTATTCCATTCTAGTCTTTGCAAATGTTTCCAAGTGGTATTGAAACTAAAGGGCAAATGCTCATCAACTGACCAGTTAGTTCTCTCAACTTTGAGCCTACTGTATTATAGTCCCTGGGAAAACCTCAGGCTTGTGAGCTGATGGAGACCCCCCCTCCCCCAGGCCTATTTACTGGGCCTGAGGGATCTTCCGAGGCCATGTCCACTCTCCTCAAGTCACTTCCCCTGTTCCCATTCCATGTCCCTCACAGACCCTGCTTCACGCCCTCCTTGAGTGCTTTTGCCTGGCTGGAAAGTGTTCTTGGAACTGGGACAGAGTGTGCGGCTTGTCTCGTTGGAAGAGGGAGATAAGTGGGTACAGAAACCTTTGGCTTTTGCGGAGTCACATCCATTGCTGCCTCAAACTCTACCCACCATTGGCCTGCAGCTCCCAGAATGTTGCCAACAAGGAAGTGCAGTCTTCAGGCTGAAAAATGTTCCACACCCCTGCTATAATTCTATAACCTTGGTCTCTCTGCTGAATGTGCCAAGGGGTGAGATAGCTGGCATATTGTCTGAAGAATGCTCAAAGACGGTACCCATCTAACATGGTGCAGAATGAGACCAGTTGCTTGGGAGCAAATGGATTCCACGTTCGTGAAAGTAAAACAGGATAGACTTTTACAAGGCTCTGCCAAGAGGGAACTGCAAAGCTGATAAAGAGGAGGAGGAGAAGCTGTTTAAGGGATGGATGCCTTATATCCCAGTGGATCTCCACTCGCTCCATACAATTCCAGGTCCATTTATCCCCTTGCTTTCAATAACGATTTGAAGTGCAACAGATCTCTCAAAAGCAGGAAAGTTCCAGACAGAGCAATCCCAACCCCCTCAACCTTCTTACCAATTCCTGAGGCCGGAGGCTGATGAGAATCCGCTCGGCATTCTCACTGTCATGCCTGCTCTCCATCAGGGCCAGCAAAAGCTTGGAGGCATTGTCCTAAAACCAACAAAAAAAGCTACTGCAGGAAAGATAGATGGTTTCAGCACACCATGTATCCAGAGCGCACTCGCTCTGCAGAGGATCAATCCTCCATGAAAGCTACAAGAGAAGTCAGGATTCCAAAGGGATGAGGGAGAGCAAGGAGGAACCAACACACACTATGATTGGGTGAGCAGTATTTGAGAGGCAGGAAGTGGAAGAAGAAGCTTGGTGCATGCAAAGCCCTATCTTGGCGCAAAGAGCTAGAATTATCACATTCAAATACTTTCTAGTCTAACCATGACATAATTGCATGCAGGAAAACCCCCAAAATGAAGCATCTCTTGCCATCCCATCTCTCCCTGTCCCATCACCACATTTCCAACCAAGCCATCTACCTTTAGTTGAAGAACCAAGTCCATTCGGTACTTGCAGAGGGGGCTGATGTCATTGAGGATCAGGGCTGTGATGATGTCTATGCCGTTTGATTCATGGGTCACAATGCAGCTCTGTGGGTTAATACATGGGAGTTACTCAACTGGCTCACAGCAAGCTCCAAATCTCTGCTCCTATTCAAATGCTGAGACATGGCTGTAAAAATTGATGCTCTATCTCCCTATTCTGTGTGTGTGTGAACCAAGCCGAACTCACGATTTCACTGGATGATGAAGCAATGTGGTTTTATCCACAGGTCGGGTTGGGGTTACCTGGTTCTCATGACAGGGTCCCTGGCAATATTCTGTCAGTGTCTCCAGGGTCTGGGTGATGAGAGCGACGTTGTATTCATTGATGTAGAGGCCCAACAAGCCTAGCCGTCCTGTGGTACTACCACACATAATATCCAGAAACTGCAGGGTTTCACACACCAGATTGTAGTTGGTTTTATTGTTCTGACAGCGGAGGAAGTTCTGTGAAACCAAGAGCAGAGTTTAAGAGGCATCTCAGCGGCGGGCAGCTTTTCAACAGCAGACATCACTTGGATATGAGATATGCTGCAGAAGGGACCCATTTCAGTGCAGGATGCCCACCTGGAGATCCCGGTTGTGATTCTCACACAGCAGCTGCAGGAAGCGAAGAATTGGCTCCATGATCAAGACGGACACACCCATTTCATTGCTCTGGCTTCTGTCCCTTGCATCGTGGCCGGTCCGGAGCCCTACCCCCATCGGATAACGGGATGGGGCGCTGGGCAGCATGAAAGATGTGACCCGTTCTGCAAGGAAATCAACACTTAGCATATGAGCTGTGGGCAACCTGTCTGGAAGGCCTAAAGCCAGTCTGTCTGACTTCTCAGAAAAAGGACCCCCAGCAGGCATCCCCCTTTGTTCCACTGAGCCTCTCCCTTCCTGTAAGCATCACCCAGCAGCTCAAATGATGTCCCCTTTTTGACACTCTGGAAGACTCGGCCACTGAAGACTTTGTAATCTACTGACAGAAGGCTCACCCATTTGCTATCCTGGAGCATGGCTTCTACCAGGAAGCTGAAATACCAAGTGGTTTAGGCTGGCAACAGTGACACACACCAAGGATCCCTGCCCCCAGTAATTAGGTGTCTCCCTAACATAGTCATTGCCAGCCTTTCATCTAAGCTGGGTGTCTCCTGGAGCTTTGGTTTATTAATGACCAAGTTAACCACTTGCAGAACGCTAAGGGAGCTGGCTTAAAGATTGATGGAGATAAAAAAATTAGCACCCATCAGTGCAAGGAACCTTTATTTTCCCATGGAGGGCTGCATTCCTTCAGGGGTAATCTATGGGGGAATTCTTGCTGGTGATGGGCAGGGCCAAAGTCAGCGTGTGGGGGAGAGCCAAAAGTGGTTGGGGCACTTCTATCTCTCTGTCTCTCTCCTCGTCATCCACATGAGGTTGAGGGTTACATGTGACCCACAAGTCACAGACCCCACATTCTTCAAGAGGGAGTTACGATTCTTCATTTGGGAATCCAAGGGTTGAGAGAGATGTGGCTGAGCCATTTTCAGTGATTCTCGCCAAGAGCATTGGTTGCTCTCCTAGGCAAGCTCTGGTGAGCCCAGAAAAAAAATCCCTACTTTCCACGTACCTTTGCTGGTATGGTCCGGGGAGTCTTTGTCCTCACGAGGTTTGTTGCCAATATCACTCATGTTCACAGTCACTGTAGACTTGACTTCCTGCTGAGCTTTCTTCATCCGGTCATGCAGCACTTTAAAGAACTTTTCTGACTTCTTGTCACCCGTCATCAAGTTATAGAATGATTTCTTCAGAAAGGGTGGGGGGAACAGGGACAGCGGTTAGACACACAGTCCTCCTTGCAGGCTTCCCATAAGCATTTGGGAAATGGTTGCAAAAGAGCAGGGTGTTGGATTAATGGGTCTTTGGCCTGATCCAGCGGGGCTCCTGTTAATTTCTTATCCTGCTAGGACCGACCATTTCTTCCAAGGCCATCTGGATTACCTTTAGCAATCACAAGGTCTTCTGACAGGCAGCTCAGGTGTCATATTACAATTGGGATCTGATGGTCACAACACAAAATTCCTATCCTGCAGATCTCCACAAGCCAGACTCACACTAAATTAACATTTTCCAGATTGTATCAAGAAGGAAAAAAGTAATGGCCACAATGAAAGGAAGGATACCCAGCAGAGGAAGTCCGTGGTTTGGTCTGCACCATCAGATTTATAATACGACATCATGCTTCATCAACAATTTCCCCCAGAGGTAGGGAAGTTAAAATCTTACAAGATTTATGATTCATGATACAGTGGTACCTTGCGTTAAGAACTTAATTCGTTCTGGAGGTCTGTTCTTAACCTGAAACTGTTCTTAACCTGAGGTACCACTTTAGCTAATGGGGCCTCCCGCTGCCGCCACTGAGTGATTTCTGTTCTCATCCTGAAGCAAAGTTCTTAACCCGAGGTACTATTTCTGGGTTAGCGGAGTTTGTAACCTGAAGTGTCTGTAAGCTGAAGCATCTGTAACCCAAGGTACCACTGTACTGTATAGTGGAGGAAAATTATACTCCCATTGGCTTTTTAAAAACTTTTAGGAAAGCTTAAATTAGAACAAAGTTGGATATGTGCATTTCAAAGTTAGTTATGCCCAGATCAGGTTTCTAAAATAAAGGTAAAGTCAAATGTTGTCACAACGTGCTATTTTAAAGATGCCCAGTAGAGGGAGCAAAAGTTGTTTAAGAAAATCTATTACAGTCATACCTCTAGTTACGTAACTTTTAGGTTACGAACGCGGCAAAGTGTTTACTTTCGGGTTCCCGCAAGCACATGCACAGAAGTGATCTGCAGGCTTCGCGCACACACAGTAGTGACACTCTCCTTATGGACTTTTTGGGGTGCAAACAGCACCCCGGAACAGATCGCATCCATAAGTAGAGGTACCACTGTACTACAGTTAGGCATCTCAAGGGTATGATTTTAAAGAAATCTGGCTAGATGTCTTACAACTTCCTTCTTCCAATTATATAGTCAACCAACAGATGTAATATTTTTAAAGGGTTAATTCCACCAAACATGTTTTGTGCTCGCTTGCTGGGGCACCCAAAGTCGTTGCCACAGGATCACATTATACCATGGGACAGTCAAATTTGGTAGCTCTGTCCCTGCCTATGTACCCCACAGTCACAATATGGCATTAGAAGTTAAACCGAATTTACACAAGGCAAAAAGTGAGCACTTGGGTAGTTTTCTGAACTTAAGTGGAAGCCGTTGCAGACACAAACCTGTATCTCTGTGTTGCCCCCGTCCAACAGCCGTATGGCCAGGCGGATGCTTTCCTGAAAAATCTTCTCATTCTTGGTGTTCATGATGAGATCAGACACCAGCTTGGTGGCCCCTTCTCTGTCCAGCCGGCACTGAATGGCAGCAATGACTGACCAATCCTGATCTTGGCCTGTAGGCAAAAAAAAAAAAAACATTAGGGGAAGAGCGGGATGGAGGTGGCCGAACAGCTTAAAAATCATAACCTAACTAATACAGAGAGGAAGGCTAATCCAATAGTTAATGTGTCACCCTCAGACATGGAAAAATACGGTGCTCCATTTAATTACTACCCTTGGGCGGTTTATGTGACTTTGGCCCAATCAAGCAGAAAAAGATGCAAAAACCACTGATGCGATTAAACTGTATTAAGGGCTACATATCAGCTTAAGTAGCTGGTGATGGTGAATAATTTGTATTTGCAAATAGTCTTTGCTACCTTGGCTCCTCTATCCATCAGTTTCCTCTCTGCTTGGCCAGGGATAATAAAGAGCCCCCTGGTTCACAGTGATAGCTTTGAAGAGCAGAAGGTAAGGTCCAAGGCTCAGTGACAGAGCACATCTCCTGCACATAGAAAGTACCAGATCCAAGCCATGGCAGCGCTGACACCATGAGAGGGCCACTGCTAGTCTGCACCAGGAAACCCTGAGCTAGATGGACCAGGAGTCTGGGCTCACAGAAAGCTGGATGCAACCAACATGTGCACCTTCAAGAACATTTGAAAAGCCCATCCTATATCTGTGTCCTGCACACCTGAGTGGCAGAAGATGAATTTAAGGGATCCAGAGAAGGGATGGGGAGAAAATGACACAAGAATGAGGAAGATGAAAGCCAGAACTGCAGACCGCTTACCAGTTCCAGAAGGGTCAACAATCTCCCCTTTGGAGCCAGACCTCTTAGTTTGCAGATAATTAGACAAAAGCATTTTCCTCAATGTGTTGCCCTGCATGGGAAAGAAGTGGGAGGAACTGCTCATCATGATCATCATTATCTTTTGTATTTCAAACCATAACACAAAGTTCTCTGGGTGGTTTACAGTAAAAAAAAAGGAAGGAAGGAAGGAAGGAAGGAAGGAAGGAAGGAAGGAAGGAAGGAAGGAAGGAAGGAAGGAAGGAAGGAAGGAAGGAATATAAAGCATAAAAGCACAAAGTCAAAATTAAACAAATATTTTAAATAAACAGAACAAATAACACCCTCCAAGATTAAAAAACATGGATTAAAAAACTGAGAGGCCCAAACTACATAACTTGTTTAGGAGGCTTAGGTAAATAGAAAGGTATCCACCTGGCACTCAAAAGTTAACAAAGATGATGCCAGGCAATCTCATTTGAAAAGCTGATCCATAACAGTGGTGCCACTACCAAAAAAGGCCCTCTCCCTGAGAATTACTCCATCACTTCATTTAGTGGAGGCACCTGGAGCAGGGCCTCCAAAGAGGATCCAAAGGTTCCAGTAGGTAAGTATGGAAGAAAGCTGACCACTGTAAGGAACAAGATGCTGGACTACATAGACAGACCTTTGGTCTGAGCCAGCAGAACTCCTCCTAAGTCTTTAATATTAATGACCCATTTCATTCAGGCTCTCAGTGAATGAGTTAAACTCTGTGAAAGGGCAGAGAGATGCAATGCCAAGAAGGGGGATCCTCTCAGAAAGCGGTAAAACAGGCCTGGCTCTTTACCCAGAGAGCCTACCAGAGAAAACAGACTGAAAAAGTGAAAAAGTGAGTTTGCTGTGGAGGTACCTTATATGTGAGCCCAAACCTCCTCAGCCACTCACCCTCTCTCCGTATTTGTTCCTCTTCATCAGCATCTGCTGCAGGGTCCTCAGCACCTTAATGCAAAGCTTCTCCTCACTTTCCATCAGGTCTTTGGTGTGCTGGACCAATCTAGCAACACAAGAAGAATTCCTCTCATTTCCACTACCAGTATGCACACCCACACCCACAAGGAATGTTACAAAATCCCAAGGACCCTGTTCCTAACTGGACAAGTCCACAGGCCACATCAGTCTTGCCACCCAGGCCCCAAAGCCTTTAATTCTTTCATGCCAGCACTTTTTATCTTCTCCTTCCAGGAGTAAAAAGTAAAAAAAAAGTTAAAGGACTCCTGGGCGGTTAAGTCCAGTCAAAGGCGACTCTGGGGTTGCGGCACTCGTCTCGCTTTCAGGCTGAGAGAGCCGCCGTTTGTCCACAGACAGCTTTCCTGGCTCATGTGGCCAGCATGACTAAACTGTTTCTGGCGCAACGGAACACCGTGATGGAAACCAGAGTGCACGGAAACGCCATTTACCTTCTCACCGCATGTGAGCATACCGGTAAAAGCCCCACTCGTGTGCTACCCTAACCTCCATGTCACCACCACCCTGTCCCAGATCCCTCTCCAGAATCTGTCTTCCAAGACCCACTTACTTGCAAAGGAAACCGCCACTTTCGCAACGCTGGTAGGCCTCCGTGCCTTCCATGAAAAGCAGTTCTGGGCGGTGCAAGACGTCCACCAGGACTGAAAGTTCAGCTTCTACCAAGGGCTTCAAGCGCTCCTCCAAAGAATTGATGATGTCCTGGAAAAGCACAGTGTCGTCAGGGCAAAAGCTAGATGAGATTATGCTACAGCAGCGTGACATTTGTTACTGAGTGCAGAATTCAGGATCCTGAATATCTTGGCTTTCGTAGAAAAAGGAAGATGCAAGTTTCTAGTTCTGAAGCCTGCAAAGATAAACCTGAAAATGTGCGGGCACAGCCAGAGAGTAGGATATCGTCAAATGAATGAATGAATGATATTTATTACGGCCATTGGCCCATCACATAGAGTAGGATATCAAGTATACGACAGATCAGAGCTGCCATTTATGCAGGCTTCAGAAAGGCTGACAACGTTTGGGCACACAGAATTGGGAGTTTCCTCAGAGTGGCGTACAGATTTTTATTTCTGACAGAAGAGAAGCCCTTCCTTGAGGAGAAGCACACCGTGGATACCTTCCGAACAAGACCTCTTCCCAGTCCCTACCTGCAGCTTCTCAATGATGTTTTTATAGTCCCACTGGTTGGTTGTTGCCAAGACCCGGGGGAAAGTGCGTGAGGCTGTCTTGTAGCTGGCGGCATTCCTCTGTGCATTGCTGATGGAGGCGCTGTTCAGCAGGGAGCTGACGTGGGCATCAAGGTCCATGGGTAACGCAATGGAGCGGCTCTTGGCTGAAAGGAGAGAAGGCTTACAAACAAGGAAGGCGCTCCAAGGTACACCCAGGGAACCCACAGCCCTGGTTCTGGCAGATCACCCATGCCAAGAACTAGTAGACCCCATGTTGGAGACCACAGTTGGCCACCTCTGGTAGGAATTTCAGCCATGCAAAATCTCAGGTGCCTAAATAACTGCAGGGAGAGAAGATCTGTAGTCCATCCAAATCAGACCACTGAAGGATGTAGGTCTGCTTTCCTCATGTTGACCTCAGGGGACAAAGCCCAGACAGTCCCCCTGACTCACTCAGCCCAAGACAGTTCCTTACCAACCATAGCCAGCGTGCGGATGCAAGCTTCCACTGAGCCCTTGTGTTGCTGCTGCAGCCAAGGACACTCCAAGAGCCGCATGGTAGACTGGAGGAGCTGCACCACAATAGTCTGGTGGGTCTGCAAGAGAGGTGAGGCATTTAAGGGGCACTTTCAGCACATTGCTTACACTGCTGTATCAGCTTCTGTTTGGATACAATGAGACAAGGGGACCATGAGATTAGACTATGGGTGATCCATAGATCCTGGAGTTTTTAAAAGAATGTAACAGCAGCTGGGGAGGCCTGAACAAGATCGGGGTTGTGGTAAAGGGTTAACCCTTTCCCCTCCTACCATTTTCCCAAATCAAAATTGCAAAGTAGCAGTTTAACTCACAGAGGGAAAGATAAAAAGTATATTTTTCCCACAAAGCTAGCAGCAGAAAGCGGGGGAGGGGCAATTGGATTAGGGAAAGGGTGCAGGCGAAAAGGGTATTAATTATTATTATTATTATTATTATTATTATTATTATTATTATTATTATTTATACCCCACTCTAGGTGGCTCCCAACAGAATATTAAAAACAAGGTAAAACATCAAACAGTAAAAACTTCCCTAAACAGGGCTGTCTTCTAAAAGTCAGGTAGCTGTTTATTTCCTTGACATCTGATGGAAGGGTATTCCACAGGGTGGGCGCAACTACTGACCCTCCACAGACCTGATCTGATTTTGCTCCCCTCCCACCAGCTGTATTTACATTTTAAAAAAAACAAAGCAAGGTACCCAATCATGGATCTCCCGCTGTCTCATCTAGTTACCCTAAGAACAGCAGCTTATCAAATCAACCTCTTACAGTGGTTTTGTTTTTCGATTCTAAATTTGAGTTGAGGATCCACTCAATTGCTGATTGCTATCCTGATTCAAGTGGGAATGAAAGAAAGAATGATAATATAAAGTGTGCAAACTGAAACCTAATTTTTAGCTATGGAGAATATTCTACTTCTGCTTCACCGGGGCACACTGAGCTTCTCAAATACCTTTTTAGCCAACAAAGTAGCATTCGCCTTATGAATGTATCTGTCCCTCAGAAGAGAAGGGAAAGGCATGCTACAGCTGGCCTATGCAGACACAGAATTATACTGCAAACCTTGGTCCTTAGAAGTACTGGGACCAGTGACATCCTTCCCAGTTCACAATTATGGTCCTACGCTGGAAGAGATTTGAGAACCTGAAGCGACCCATTTGTACCTGTAGTGAGGTGCTGTTCTCAGAGAAAGGAGAGCTGAAGAAAGCATGGATTGTGTCCAGCACCACAGTGAGGACATACTTCTCCAAAGAGGGATCCGACAGGCGCTTCTCACGCTTCTTGCACACCTGTGGAGATGGAGATGAAAAAAACAGTACTTCACTTTTCAAAGCACTCCTTCAACATTATCTTAGCAATCGTAACTACAACCCTATAAGGTAGGTCGATATTATTATCCTCCCCATTGCTGATAAGAGGATGTGGCTGAGTGGCCTCCTTCAGGCCACCTAATGAGTTTGTGACTGAGACAAGTTCTCAGTTTAAGACTCCTCAGCTCATGCTTTTAGTGCCACCATTCCACCAGAACTGTTGAGGCAGTGGATTATAGCTCATAGGACCAGAAAACAGAGCATGGATATAATATTTCCAGAGTTAGATGACTCCAGGTGGCATCTGTGAGACAAAAGTCTGGCATCTCCTCCCCTAA
Organism: Zootoca vivipara; assembly: GCF_963506605.1. NCBI lineage: Eukaryota > Metazoa > Chordata > Lepidosauria > Squamata > Lacertidae > Zootoca > Zootoca vivipara. Next base: position 50,745,945 of record NC_083282.1, on the reverse strand, counting down.
CCCCAAAGCCAGGGAACTGGGCAGAGTTTGCCTCTACCATGAATTACCAGTATTCTGTAATAGTAGGCCCTGGCATGGGAGTTCCTAGCCTTGGGGCATACTGCCAAGCAGGAACAAATGTGCATTGCCTACAGTCATAATGGCACAGTATAATTTGAGGAAGCAATTTCTCGTCACACAAAACACAAGGACAATAAAACAGCGTCCTGCTCGGAGGACGGCATACCCGCTCCAGCACACTGAACAGTAATGAAGAGCTAGCTCAGCATTCAACCTTCCAGCTGGCCACAAGCCAAAGGGAAGTTCAGAAGCAGGGCATATCGGGGATATCTATTCCCTCCTGACAGCCACCGGCATTTGGTAGCCAGAGGTTTACTGTCTTCAAACTCTGAAGTCATGCTGGCTATTACAGCTAATCCGTTTGCAGCTGAGCACATAGAAAATACAGAGCATTGTTTTGTTTTACAGCGCCCCAAATGAAAACTGTAATCAAAACCACATTGGGCTCCATAAATTATATTTAGTGCCCCTCCGAGGTTCTTTCTGTTCATTCCTACATTAATGCCACCTTGCCTTTTCATTATGGCTAAGCACCACTAATAGACCCATCTGTCACATGTGGTCACTAAATCCCATCATATTTTTTTTGGTTTTAATAAAATAGCTGTTTTTGCTAATGGCCAACAAAGCACCTTCAGCAATGAATTCTACAGATGGATGAGGTGTTGTGTGACACTTCCTCCTTCCGCCAATTCTTCAGCTAACTAGCTGTTCATATAACTGCCGCCAGCGAAGCGTCAGGCTTATGCTATGAGCAAAGGGACTTCCTTTTCCTGGAGTCCCATCACAAAGGGCAGTGGGAACCTCTCTCCCTCCTCCCATTATCCCAGCAACACTATTTAGGTACCAGCACTTGCCCTGGCCATGTCAAGAGTGAAGTTCTCAAACAGCGTCCAGATGTGGTTGCTGGTGTAGATCTCCTTCATCTCCACCTCTGTGTCCACGTAGCAGTGGTTGACAAAGTTGACGTAAGCAATCTTCACCTGGAAGAGAAGAAGGGATGGGTCAGACGCTCCTGCCTGGTGCAGAATGAGAAGAGGCAACGCAAGAAACCTCCACACTCATCCCTTTGGACTTCATAGGAGCATGTTTGTTTATATTGGTGCCCCCAAATGCTTCCCTGAACCCCCACCCACATCTGTACAAGAAAACGGAAAAGGGGGATTTGAGCCAAGGGAGGGGGCTACTTCAGCATCTAAACACTCTGCTGCAAAGAGCAACAGGTGCCAAAGATGCATTCTTACAACTCCATGATGAAGACTTCCTAATGGCCAAATGAAGCTTCCAGAGGAATTATGCCACTGCGTAGCAGTTGCTGGAGACCAATTGTTGTTGTTGTTGTTTAGTCGTTTAGTCGTGTCCGACTCTTCGTGACCCCATGGACCATAGCACGCCAGGCACTCCTGTCTTCCACTGCCTCCCGCAGTTTGGTCAAACTCATGTTGGTAGCTTCGAGAACACTGTCCAACCATCTTGTCCTCTGACGTCCCCTTCTCCTAGTGCCCTCAATCTTTCCCAACATCAGGGTCTTTTCCAAGGATTCTTCTCTTCTCATGAGGTGGCCAAAGTATTGGAGCCTCAGCTTCACGATCTGTCCTTCCAGGGAGCACTCAGGGCTGATTTCTTTAAGAATGGATAGGTTTGATCTTCTAGCAGTCCATGGGACTCTCAAGAGTCTCCTCCAGCACCATAATTCAAAAGCATCAATTCTTCGGCGATCAGCCTTCTTTATGGTCCAGCTCTCACTTCCATACATCACTACTGGGAAAACCATAGCTTTAACTATACGGACCTTTGTCGGCAAGGTGATGTCTCTGCTTTTTATGATGCTGTCTAGGTTTGTCATTGCTTTTCTCCCAAGAAGCAGGCGTCTTTTAATTTCGTGACTGCTGTCACCATCTGCAGTGATCAAGGAGCCCAAGAAGGTAAAATCTCTCACTGCCTCCATTTCTTCCCCTTCTATTTGCCAGGAGGTGATGGGACCAGTGGCCATGATCTTGGTTTTTTTGATGTTGAGCTTCAGACCATAATTTGCGCTCTCCTCTTTCACCCTCATTAAAAGGTTCTTTAATTCCTCCTCGCTTTCTGCCATCAAGGTTGTGTCATCTGCATATCTGAGGTTGTTGATATTTCTTCCGGCAATCTTAATTCCGGCTTGGGATTCATCTAGTCCAGCCTTTCGCATGATGAATTCTGCATATAAGTTAAATAAGCAGGGAGACAATATACAACCTTGTCGTACTCCTTTCCCAATTTTGAACCACTCAGTTGTTCCATATCCAGTTCTAACTGTAGCTTCTTGTCCCACATAGAGATTTCTCAGGAGACAGATGAGGTGATTAGGCACTCCCATTTCTTTAAGAACTTGCCATAGTTTGCTGTGGTCGACACAGTCAAAGGCTTTTGCATAGTCAATGAAGCAGAAGTAGACGTTTTTCTGGAACTCTCTAGCTTTCTCCATAATCCAGCGCATGTTTGCTATTTGGTCTCTGGTTCCTCTGCCCTTTTGAAATCCAGCTTGCACTTCTGGGAGTTCTCGGTCCACATACTGCCTAAGCCTGCCTTGTAGAATTTTAAGCATAACCTTACTAGCGTGTGAAATGAGCGCAATTGTGCGGTAGTTGGAGCATTCTTTGGCACTGCCCTTCTTTGGAATTGGGATGTAGACTGATCTTCTCCAATCCTCTGGCCATTGCTGAGTTTTCCAAACTTGCTGGCATATTGGGTGTAGCACCTTAACAGCATCATCTTTTAAAATTTTAAATAGTTCAGCTGGAATATCATCACTTCCACTGGCCTTGTTATTAGCAGTGCTTTCTAAGGCCCATTTGACTTCACTCTCCAAGATGTCTGGCTCAAGGTCAGCAACCACACTACCTGAGGTGTACGAAACCTCCATGTCTTTCTGGTATAATTCCTCTGTGTATTCTTGCCACCTCTTCTTGATGTCTTCTGCTTCTGTTAGGTCCTTACCACTTTTGTCCTTGATTATGGTAAGCTGGATTATGCCAGCTGGAGACCAATAGCAAGAGACAAATATTGCCTTCATGCTCTGCTTGCTGGCTCCCCAGAGGCAACTGGCAGGCCAGTAGGAAGCAAGCGGCTGGTTTTATGGACCCCTGGCCTGATCCAGAAGGATGCTGCTTATTCTTACAGTGACTGGCTATAAGGTCGCCCAGTGGGTATCATGGCTGAGCAGGGAATGGTTCGTGTCTGACACTACCCACCACATCACACTGGGGAATAACCATCTCACATGCATTTGAAAAGCAGATTTCCCTTCGTTTAGAATCGTGACTCTCCCTAGAAGGGCAGAAACCTGGAAACCAGCAACAACCGCAAAGCCACAGCCTTTGAGTGCCTGCACCTCAAGCAGCTGCCCGGATCCAGCCCTCACCTCCGTGATGCAGTCTTCGTGAGTCACCACTCGCACCACGTCCTCCAAGGGGAGGAGAGAGGTGCACTTGATTTCGGTGTAGACGTTTTTGCCTTCAGCACAGGCTGCCAGCAGATCCACCAGAGAGATGTGGTACATAAGGGGGCTGTTCTCCTCTACTCCGTCCCGGGCTGCTGTCATCATCTCCAACATGTTGGCTAGGGAGGCCTTATCATTGTAAAACACCACCACGTCATCCCCAGCATTGGTCAGCTGTGGAAACAGGACAAGGAGGCTAAGCAACACAGCCCAGAAACGAGAGTGGCTAATCTGTGGTTCTCTAGGTGTTGCAAGACTTCAACTCCCACCGCCCTTGAACACTGGCTCCCCATCCCTGCTCCAAAAGGTTGGCAAACCTCTGCAAAGAAATAGTCACTTCTCAGCCCCTCTCCATCGCCACTGCACCCCTGACTAGCTGTATACAGGCTGTGGTAGAGCTAAAGAGGAATGCCTCATCCAAAGGAGAATATAATTCTAAGGACCTGAGATACAATGAGAGGATGGCATTTTTACAGCACAGCAGTCACTGTGACGGCATCTCCTGGTTGGGAAAGTCCCTCTTCCCCATTGCTTATAGACTAAGTGTTCTGTTTTTCTCTCTCGTATAATTTCACCAC